>NC_090322.1:95800490-96141839 GCF_040869045.1 Eurosta solidaginis
ATGTTAAAGTCCCCAATTTACATGTTGTTGGGATTTTTGTCGGAATTTGGTCGTGTCGGGATTATGAGATGTCGGGATTATGAGATGTCGGGATTTGGTCGTGTCGGGATTATGTGTTTCGGGAATTAGTGTTTCGGGATTTTGTAAGTCGGGATTAAGTTATACACCCATTCTAGGGGTACCCGGGTCCACGTTTTGGCCTATATCTCGAGACCCTAGTCACCCAGGGGTATGAAAATTATTCTGTACTATAGCACTCATCAACGAGCTTTCATTTGATATCCATATTGTATAAACACATTCTAGGAGTACCTGGGTCCACGTTTTGATCTCAAGACCCTAGGCACGTAGCGAAAAAAAGGTAGACGTTGGCCGATTCTCAGACCTACCCAATATGCTCACAAAATTTCATGAGAATCGGTTCAGCCGTTTCGGAGGAGTTAAGCCTCTACAGCCGTGACAGAAGAATTTTATATATTAGATTTATCGTTTTGTAATTATTTAATATTAGTTTAACCAACTTGTGCTTTTTGTATGAAATCGGTAAACCAAAGTTCGGAATACATAGCTCTAGTGTATCAAATAGGTAAAAGGTAGTTACTACCCAGAATTACGTGAAACTATCTGCATATATTTAACCTTTCAATAGCATTTAACTAATTTAATTACATATATATAAAAAAAAGGATTTGTAAAGTCAATTTAACCCGCTCGACAAGGGAGCAACTTGATCGAAGAGTTCACCTTCAAGCACGGTGCTCCGTAACTATACTCTTTTTCTTTTGCATGTTAATATGGTTGTATGTAATTGAATTATACACAAGTATATGCATAAATATTCTTTTGTTTTTGGAAATAATACGCGAGCACAAATATATATAATAAAAAGAAAAATGTATTAGGAGGGGGCGCGAAAAAGTATCGAAATTCGCGAAAAAGTTTTGAATAATTTAGAAATAAACGATAAAAATAATATAAAATCTACCTTAAAATCTAAGTTTCGATACAAAAATTTATAGGTTAATAACAATGATTAATAAATGAATTTGTTTTAGATTTAAAAGTTGAAATAATGCTTTGTTAGTTTATTTTCGAGTTGTGGGATGATTGAGTCCTAGATCTGTAAGTATTGGTTGGGTGGGGTAATACAAAGGTGTCTCTCTATGGTTGGGACGGCGGAGAGCAGGGAAGCGGGTGTATTGCTTCCCAGTGTTTTTTTTTCTCAATTGCAGTCTCGCAATTATCACCTCCTTTTACAGCTCGTTTTCAATTCTCACTAGGGGGGGGGGGGGGTCGACTCTGTTTTAATTGATGTGCATGAATTTCGTTTTTTTGGTAATGTTAAGGATTTAGTTTTTATTGGAGGGGAAGGAACCATCCCAATCCGACAAGCCAATGCCCAGGCTAGAGCAAGCAGGCACAAAATATCCGCTATAATCCGGGAAACACTTCATTACAATAAAAAATGCCGCCCAAAGTGGGGCTCGGAAAAGTTTACATTCGGGATTACCCTTTTTAATATGAGCTTCGGTGATATGATTATAGAAACGGAATAATTACAAATAGGGCATTATGATACTTCGTGTTACCGATCTATTCTCAATTTCATAATTTTATTATTGACTTCTAGGATTGGAATTGTATCAGGAACTGACATTCTTATAACCAATCCTGACTTCAATGATTAGCGGCAATTACTGTCTATTTGATTGTTTTCTTTTCTAATATTGGAATTATTTGCATGGATATCAACCGTACTTATAACCGATTAGAGGAAAATTTATGATTTCTAGACTTAGTCCAACAAACAGGAAAATCTATTTCTCGCCTCGAGGTTTTGAATTGGATTCCGATGATTCAGATTTAACGTCAATCAAAGTTAGACTTAGCTTCGCGTGTTTTTTTGGGACTGAGGATTAAACCCGTTTGAAACTCCTTTACAGATCTACGGCAATACATCAATATCCCACAACGCAAAAGTTTTCTTAAACTAAATATAAAAATTTTTTTTAGATTTTTTTTGTATTTTAAGCAGACAGCTTGTTCAAAATATAGTAGAAAATGACAAACATACATATGTAGACATCTGTTTCGCCTACAAGCAAAGGAAAGGTGAGAAATATAAAATTTTAATTCAGTTCCGAATAATTTGCAAAAACAATGACAATTTCATTTACTTGTGTGCAGGCTTATGTGACACAAGCATAAAGATTTCTTTCACAGTATCTGCAAGTCGTATATAGGGCTATAGGCTGGTTTCCACCAAATAACTTTACCTATTATTAAACACAATACCTTTTCAGTAAAAATTCTCTGGTTCAATGCATAGTATGTAGTGGCACGAGAACTTACCGTAATTATATATTAGTGAGCTTGAATTTTCCACATATGCTTCGACTATAAAGATGTTGATTTTTACAGTATATTGAAGCAATACTACATGTAATTTTATGAGATTTTATTTATACAAATTTTGCAATTTTTTTCAGTTTGAAGACCCAAAACGGTATTGAGGTTACAAGCGTTGGAAAATTAAGAGATGACAAAACGTTTGTTGTAAGCGGCTCGTATTCATTCACAGGAGTAGATGGTAAGCGTTACAAAACTCGCTACACCGCTGACGAATTTGGATACCATCCTATTACGGAATTGGATTTGGATATTCCAGAGTAAGCTTTTTGTAATTCTTTTATATGCAAATTTCGTCAATCGCAGTTTCGATTTATGCATTTGTAAAATTTTGGCATCGGCAGGTTAAAAAATTAGCACTCTCAAGAGGTCTGGAGCAGAGTGAAATTTTTTTTAGAAGGATTTTTTCTTGGCAGACGTCTATTCGCGTATTATGACGGAGCCGGCAAAGCATTTGGGCCTTTATGCTTTGCTTTATAATCATATTGAATTGGTTAAACTGCACTAAATTATGTAAACACTTTATAAAGTAAACTGTTTACTTCCTAAAATAAATGGTTTATATTTAACTTTTTATATTTGATTTTTTCTTTGTTTTATGAATGATTTCTGTCTTGAATTAGAACCATTTTCTTTTTGACAACTTACAAAATTTTCTTTGCTCTAACAAAAGTGTTGCGGAAATTCTAGTTTGCTCCACTTTAATTTTTAGTAGACTCATTAAACAAAAAGTAGAGCCAGTCAGAGCAAGAAAGTTTGTCATTAAACACACTCACACAGATGTGGTGCTGGCGAAGCAGAAAAGCTATCAAAATTGGGTTTATTATTGCTGGATTTTGCAGGTTGTGTTTCTTAAATTTTTCAGCGCACCGTAGTTGGATTTATGAAATTTAAAATAAGCGAAATACAAGTCATAATTATTGAAAAACAATTATTAATTACTGCTCACAAATTCAAAGATAAGCAATTCATAATTCATTAAATCATTAGTTTAGTGTAATCAAAAGGTTTAACTTTACATCAGGGATCGACTGCTAAACGTTCAAAACTATTGGGCGAAGTAACTAAAGATTCGCAATGGCCTCGGTATTAATAACATCTAGTTTTTGGATTTCTTTTATTCTGTTGTACAGACACATACACCTAAGCAGAAATAAACGTGAAAAGAGGTTCTCAGACAGTGTAGAATGTAGAGTTTATATCCTTCGTGGGTCTTTTAAAATGACAAAAATTAGATTTCCTTGTTGAAAATAGTTGTATCGCTTGTTGCTTTTTGGGCCATATGAAATGTGCAACCAACGGCGTCGGCTGCAATTCCTTAATATCGCGTACGAAGTCTCCTCCCGACAAATAATTCAGCTGGTGATTCCCCTTGTTGTGTTTTACGATTCGGAGTGACTCGAAAAGTTTTCAAAAAAAGTTTAAAATTTGTGGTGGCGCTTCCACACCCCCAATTCCTTTAGACCACATTTTAGAGTATCTAAAACATCGTCACATCTTGTAAAACAAATCTACGGCATCCAATGCAATTGGTTAATACAGCACTCAAGTTGACAACTTGCGATGATGGTGCCCTGATTGGGTTTTAATGTGTTTCTTATAAGAGATTTATTTCTGTTTCTTATATTAGATTTCCTTGTTGAAAATAGTTGTATCGCTTGTTGCTTTTTGGGCCATATGAAATGTGCAACCAACGGCGTCGGCTGCAATTCCTTAATATCGCGTACGAAGTCTCCTCCCGACAAATAATTCAGCTGGTGATTCCCCTTGTTGTGTTTTACGATTCGGAGTGACTCGAAAAGTTTTCAAAAAAAGTTTAAAATTTGTGGTGGCGCTTCCACACCCCCAATTCCTTTAGACCACATTTTAGAGTATCTAAAACATCGTCACATCTTGTAAAACAAATCTACGGCATCCAATGCAATTGGTTAATACAGCACTCAAGTTGACAACTTGCGATGATGGTGCCCTGATTGGGTTTTAATGTGTTTCTTATAAGACGTGGAAGTTCATCAGAGCTGTACCGAACTCCTTCGTTGGTATGCAGATATTATTAAATACAATCGTGAGAAATCACTGAAGGCGGTTTGCAGAGTGTGCAGGAGTCCCATTCTTATTACCCTATATGGAAACAGATGGCTTATGATTTGTTAGTAGACAGAAATTTCTGCCATACATATATATGCCGAACTTTACAACTGTTAATATCAAAGCCAACCCTTATTTTTCAATTTAAAAATCGTTCCATTCTGCAGTTATGAGACTTAAACATAACCGATACACAATTTAAACCGCCAAATCTTCAATGGGAAAAATTTTAGTTCATATAAAAAAGGTGAAAGGGGACCTTTATCTTAAAGTGCGCAAACTTATAGTTTAAAAGCTTTAGTTGCAAACTTGGCAAATTTCTAAGCAAATTTCACTTAAATTTGCACACCTTCTCTTTAATTTTTACACAAATACATACATCTAAGCTATTTGCCAATGGAGCACTGTTGCATATTTCAAAATTGTTTTTACTTGAAATGAGTATTTTAATAAAATGAGTCGCGCACATACATACATATATTTTCATGCACATTTATATTTTTGACAAAACAAACCTTAGCTGCTACGTCTAAATAAACGCTTAAAATGCAACCTTAAATCGTGCATTTTTTATTCTACATTTTAAGTTTTTATATGAGATTAACACAAGTAGTCGAAATTTGGGGTAAAGAATTTCGTAGTTTTTATTCCAAATTTTGTACTCTTTTGCGTAACTGGTGTTCGCACTACAACAACTTTTATAACTGCATCAGCTTTGAATGTTCATTTTCCGCGTTGCATAATTCAATACTCTAACGTCTGGCCTGATATTTTGTACTTTCTTTCATATGTATGGTCAAATTTAATATATACATTTGTATTTAATTATTTTTACTTGTAACATTAATTTTATGTTAATATATATCTTAGTAGTCGCCCGCATTGTGTTTGTGTCGACTTGAATTCAAATAAATACATAAATAAATAAAACAAGGCAGGGTTCGGCTGCGGCCTTCATTTCAAAAAACAAAAAATTAAGCTTGGAATGAACAATACACGCAATTTTAGTAATAAAGGTCCGTTTTCCCTTATTTTCATTCATTAGGACAATTTCAAAAATCTGGAAGCAGTCATTTGAATTAGATAAAATGGCTGCAGGCCGGTGTTCGCGGAAAGCAAACAAATAAATTGATAAATTATACAGTAATACGTTAATTAAAAATGTGAAAATTGTTGCTTGTGGTTTAATTGTAAAAGAGAAGTATATATTTAAGAAAAGGCCTAACTAGGTGCAGCTTGCCAAATAAGCAAACTTAAACAACAAATAACTATTAAACTATTATTTTGTGCTCCTTAAAATTTATATTTTTGTGATCAGGAGAACTGCCTTTCTCATTTTATATCATGATTGAACCCATTCTCCGGGTTCTCAAACTAAATCACAGCCCTCTTAATCGGGTAATGAATTGTAAAGTGGTAGGGAGGGGAACTTTTTGGTATTATTTTTCTTTTTTGCTACTCTATTAATGCAATGTGCAGGAAAAAAGCCAAGCTCGATATTTTCCCACATTTCCACATTGGGAAGGGATGTCAAAAGAAAATAAAGATAAATGCGAAGGGAAAATAGAGAAAGTTGGAAGGAAGTCGGAAAAGTAAGGGAGTTAAGAGGAAGAGTGAGGGGAAAAGAAGGAATAATGGAAATGGTTTCAGAAAAAGGAGGAACAAGAAGTTAACAGGAAGCGTGAGAGTAGGACTCAGATAAGATCTAGAACAAAAAAGATAAAGGGAAAGGGGGGAAGACTTACAATAAAATGAAATAACGTCTTTCCTTGTTGCTTTTTAGACCATATGAAATGAGCAACCTACGTCATCCACTACAATTCCTTAATATCGCGTACGTGGTATCCTTCCGACAAATAATTCAGCTGATGATTTCCCTTGTGGTGAATAACGATTCGGAGTGACTCAAAAAGTTTTATAAAAAAATTTAATTTTTGAGGTGGCTTTCCCACACCCTCAAATTTCTTTGTAAAACGAATCTTCGGCTTCCCCTCCAATTGCTTAACATAGTATTAAAGTTCAAAGCTTGCGATGATGGTGTCATTATAAGGTTTTAATGTGTTTCTTATAAGACGTGAAAGTACATTAGAGCTGCACCGGATTCCTTCAAGGTGTCTATGTATTCTTAGATGCAAACGTAAGACATCACTGAAGGCGGTTTAAAGAATGTGCAGGACTTCTCCGGGACTACTACCATATAAATTATGACACTAGCCCGTTCCGTTGAATGACAAAACTGAACTTAACATTTTTTATTTGGCAATTTCTTTCTTATACTAAATTTCTTATGCTGAATTACTTAACTAAGTCGCTTACTTATTACAATACTTATAAATTTACTTATGTCGTACAGGTGAATTCGCTTACAGCGCAATAATTTTATTAACATGTTGTTGTTGTTCCTCTTTACAAAAATTGCTGGTAATCAAATGAATTTTAAGTCGAATTGTTCTATTTCTTTTTTTTTGTATGCTTATAATTTTGCGTATGCAAGTAAAATTTCCTTAGTTGTGCAACCAACGGGTTCATATTACGTCTGCAAGACTTCCGCTTAAATTTAGTGCAACGAAATGTGAAGCAGTTGTTGTTGTTGTCTTATTAAAATATTGTTGAATTTGGGTTGCAGTAACTGCTGTGTAAGCAATATGTGACGACTGTTATTAACTGTGCTAACTTATATGGCAGGCAAAGGCGTATGATCTGTTTTTAGGAAAAAATTCCTGTCACACAAATATTTGCGGAGCTTGACGACTGTTAATACCAAAACCAAGCCTTGTTTTTCAATTTAGGAATAGTTATTTTCTGCAGCTATAACACTTAAACACTAGCGATCCACAAATTAAGAAGTCAAACTTTCAATGGGGAAAATTTTAGTTAAGCACACCCTTCATATAAAAAAAGGAGTGAAAGAGGGGCTCTGTCTTAAAGTGCGTAAATTTGTAGTTTAAAAGTTATTTGTTGTTAAAGTTTACAACAAATTTCTAAGGAAATTTCACTTTAATTTGCACACTTCCTTTTAAATTTTTACACAAATACGTGTATCTCATTTGCCAACGAAACACTTTAACTACATTTTTGTATATTTCAATGTTGTTTTAACATAAAATTAGTATGTTAATACAATTAATTATGCATATACTTATATTTACATGCGCATATATTTTTTACAATACAAACTTTTGCTGCCCCATCCAACAAAAACTATATTAATTAAGTATAACCATAAATCGTGCAATTTTCTATTCTAAATTTAAAATTTGTATTTGAAACTAGCTTACACCCGTGGGTTTTACCCCACGTTTCTGCAAGCTACGCGTAACTGGCCATGGGTAAAACATGAGTTGGTAAGATTGACTTCTGCTACAGCTAATGACTGTTCTTGTATGATATAATCACATTTGTAACAGGATTCCCCTTGCGTAGGTGAGGTTGACAACTGATAGGAAATGTGAGGCATTTAAAATTGAAAAGACAAATCTATCGGTATCAATGGAGTCCTTGGTTTTACACTTTATTGTTTTCGAAATTTTCCGATAAAATGAATTGCTTCAATGACATCCGTAAAAGTTTTGTGATGAAAAGCTTCGTCCCACTCACTACATGAGCGTGGATAATCGAAATAACGAAGCATAAATATTATGATATTATGGGCCCTTTTTTAATGAGGAAAAATTTCTGATGGCTCAAAAGAGCTAATAAACTCAATCGGATATGCACAGCTTGAGACTCTTCCGCGACTGTGTCAATAATATCACATTATGTGTCTTGGTTCTAGTGATATAAACACCCTCATTTTAAGGTGCCTAAAATACCTTTTCTCAAAGCAATTTATAGTTTGTAAAGATAGATTCAATATTTGGAAGAAACATTAGATATTAAAGCTTCAGGTGATGTCATAATTTCTTAAAAACTTGCCGGAAAAGAAATCAAATCTGTTGGTAAAGAAATAGGAATTTTGCCATAATTAATTTCAAGAAGTTGTTTAGCAAAAGCTGCTGCTGAAGTGTTTCCGCCAAAATGTCCCCTCATATTTCTAAAGAGAGTAAATTTTTGTACGTAAAGCCGTCTATAGACGAAAAAGCACGCATTTACTTCAATTGCGGCTGTTCCAGCAAGTAACAGGAAAGCACCATCATTGGATGATCATTACACATTAAAATTGCATCAATTAATATCAAATTAAACAGAAATGTTTTTTCCGGTTCCTCCATGCGTATCCAAAAATACCAACCCTAAAGATAACATAAAATAATACTAAAGGAATAACAGCCAAACCCAACTCTGCAATCAAACTTTACGTGTTGAAATAACCTAAGTTTTTAAGGCATCCATAGTTCTGAAAGTCCCATTTCTCTGGTTTTTTTTTCAATTCTATAATTTACTGGTGCTGTTAGGACTTAGCGTCATATAGCTCCATACCAATTTTCATTATTCCATTTGTATGGGAGGTGCTACGCCCCTTCTTACTCACCCCTTATTTTCTTAATGGTGTTAGGGATTGATCCAATTTAAATCTTTACTGGATTTCAATGTTCTTGCATGAATACTTCCAGAGTTATACTGTATCAAATATTCCGTTTGTATGGTAGGTGCCACGCCCCTTTTATATATCGATAGTATTTTTAGCATATGACCATCCTTGGAAGGTTTCTAGTGGGTTGTGCAAATTTGGTTGTGATCGGTCTATCCGTTTAGGACTCAACTCGATCTATACCTACATACATACATACATAATTTGAATTTTATATATATATATAGATAGAAGATGCGGATAGACTGAAATGAACAACAAATTTTAACGCTGGAAGATTACTAAACATCCAAAAGAAATACCAGCCAAACAACTCTGTAGTCAAACTTTAGCTGTTATAATAACCTAAGTTTTACGGCAGCCATAGTTCTGAAAAATCCCATTTGTAGGGAAGGTGCCACGTCCCCTTTTCCCCAATTCCACATTTTACTGGAGGTGTTAGGACTTAACGTCATATAGCTCCTTACCAATTTTCATTATCCTACCATTACTACATCCAGAGATATGCAGAATGAAAAATTCCATTTATCTTGGAGGTGCCACGCCCCTTCTCCCCACCCCACATTTTCTTGGGGGTGTTAGGGATTGACCTCATATAACTCCCTGCTGAATTTCAATGTTCTAGTATGAATACCTTCAGAGTTATATATCGACATTATTTTTAGTCTATGACCATCCTTGGAAGGTTTCTAGTGGGTTGTGCAAATTTGGTTGTGATCGGTCGATCCGTTTAGAACGCAGCTCGATCTATACCTACATACATACATACATAATTTGAATTTTATATATATTGATAGATAGATAGATAGAAGATGCGGATATACTGAAATGAACAACAAATTTTAACGGCGGAAGATTACTAAACATCCAAAAGGAATAACAGCCAAACAACTCTGTAGTCAAACTTCATCTGTTATAATAACCTAAGTTTTAGGGCAGCCATAGTTCTGAAAAATACCATTTGTCGGGAAGGTGCCACGTCCCCTTTTCCTAATTCCACATTTTACGGGAGGTTTTAGGACTTAACCTCATATAGCTCCTTACCAATTTTCATTATCCTACCATTACTACATCCAGAGATATGCAGAATGAAAAATTTCATTTATATGGGAGGTTCCACGCCCCGTTCTCGCCCACCCCACATTTTCTTGGGGGTGTAAGGGATTGACCTCATATAACTCCTTAGTGAATTTCAATGTTCTAACATGAGTGCCTTCAGAGTTATGTAAAACCAAATATTCATTTTACATGGGAGGTGCCACGCCCCTTTTATATATCGATATTATTTTTAGCCTATGACCATCCTTGGAAGGTTTCTAGTGGGTTGTGCTAATTTGGTTGTGATCGGTCGATCCGTTTAGGACACAACTCGATCTATACCTACATACATACATACATAATTTGAATTTTATATATATAGATCTGATTAATATAATTAGCATATTATCTACCGGTTCTTGGATCTATAATTGGTATATTAATGTGATAACCATCATCACCTTTCCAATGTAGAATTGGATATTGTAATGCGTCGTAACTGCGATGAAGCTCCGAAACACACTGTAATTGTTCATTTCTACGATGAAGTACAATATCGCGGGATTG
The DNA here is from genome assembly GCF_040869045.1 of Eurosta solidaginis. Taxonomy (NCBI): domain Eukaryota; kingdom Metazoa; phylum Arthropoda; class Insecta; order Diptera; family Tephritidae; genus Eurosta; species Eurosta solidaginis. Next base: position 95,811,124 of record NC_090322.1, read on the forward strand.
AAATTGATCGCCAACAACTACAATTGCCACTTCATCAATCGTCGGTACATTAAATCTTCTGGCATGCTCACCAAAAAGCGTTTTATCCGCTCTGATTATGATTTTGTGATTATCCGATGGCATACGATCGAGAGCGGTTTTGAACAATTTCACCAATTCATTGTTCTGATCAAAAAATCTTTGGAGATCGCAAATAATCTCGTTTTGTATGTGAGCCAATTGTGCAACGTTCATCCAACTCACGATTTTCATCACCGATAAAATAAATTTGCAAAAATTGATGGTTAGCGTCAGGAAATGGTAACAATGCACCCGATCGATGATAAATCTGACCTTGAATCTGTAATATGTATGCAATGTAATTTGATGTTGGATCAGAATCCTTAAAAACATTGTAGAAACTGTTACTTAGATCTACAGAACAATTGATATTCCACATGAAGTAATCACCTTAAATGTCGGCATAAAATTATCTCTTATAATTTGCTTCGACATTGGTGATCCTCCAAAAATCAATGAGTGCAATGGATCAGGTGGAGTTTCAAATGCCGGCAATTTCACTTTGCCGTTAGCACAACACATGCCAGCCGTTTCATCCAGAAACTTAGCTGCTTCACAATGTCGACATATCGCACTCATTAATCCAATATATATATGCATACTGTAATCAATTTGTGGATCGTAATTAAAAGCAGCACGATACATATTTTCAAGAACACGACGTCGTATTTGTCTTGGTCGTGCTTGATTTCTTTGCCGCTGTGGTTCTGCAGATCTATTTCGTGCATATAGTTCACGTCGTATTTCATTTTGTTGTGACAGGTCATCAATACTTTGCGTCCTTCTTTGAAGTAGCATTCTGTTAGCACTACGCGTACGTCGACCGATATTTTGACGCCTGGCTCGAGGCACTTTCTTCAAGAGAAAGGAAAAAAAATCATTAAAACCCCATGTTCCACGCAAGAAATTTAATTTAAGAAAAGCACATGTGCAAACAAAAAATGCGCGGTTGAAATACACCCACAGGTATACATATGTCCAAAAGACAAAACGAAAATACAAACCGTGCAAAAAATTTGATGAAAAACACAATAAAACTTGTGCGCATGATTAGATACAGTTGAAATCACTAAATGTATTCTGTAAAATGAACGAAGAGAGAACATTTGAAAAAATTAATTTGAAGAGAAAAACATGACACATCATTGCCACAATTTTCTACTACGTTTTTGTTCAACGATACAACGATACGGAATTCCCAATGTATTATAAATATTGATATGAATTCAATTTAAAATGAAGAAATATACAATTATGAATCGAAAACTACATAAATATTGAACACACGTGTTGATTCTCCACAGTTCATAACAAAAAGACCTAATGTCAATATACACCGAAGGTACGATGTGACAGATATGTTGTGTTGTGGTGTATCTCTTTCCATTCTATCTGAAAAATCCCTATTGCCAAAATGGCAGCCATGTTCATTGTTCATACTCTTGTCTAAGAAAACTCGATCAGATGCAGATGAATCAGTACAACACATCATAAATACATTTCTTCATTACTTTTTTTTTAATTTTTTTATTCTTAAGGCATCAGAGTAAAAAAGTTAGTAAGTGTGTAGGGACAACAATTTTCGGGACGCTGGGCGAATGTTTCTAATGTTGACTTGATCCTTATTTCGAAGAAACATTGTATATGTAAATCTTATGGCTATCAGATTTGGTAGTCGTGAATTTGCTAGTTGAATGGCAACAGTCAACGATTCTGTATATTCGTTTTTCCAATAAGTGATTTCTCGTCATGAAAGAAGATTGAATACGTTGCGTTGTGTAATGAAGAGATATTGTAAATTTTCAGTAAGGAAGCGACCATTTGAAAAGAACCAGTTGAGATTTGCGGAATGTCGGGTTTTGATTTCGAGAAATCTAAAATATTGACCGAAATAATGCATCCGCGCTTCGTCGTAAAAAATACGAAGAACTCGATACTCTTGAATTCTTGTTGCCAAAATCCTAGCCAAAAATGATTTTGCCGATGCGAAATGTATGACATCTTCATCAGAATGCAGTCGGCCAGCAATTTCTAGAAACGTCACCTATTCCATTTCATGAAATAATGCAAATATGCAAATAAGCACCATCTATTGGTATGAAACGTAGCCGTAGCTTGGTGTGACATATCTCATGAACTGCTCGACCAAATTCAATCACACTTTACAGAAACCATCTACATGATAGCCCAAATGCACCTTAGAAATTTGGTTGAATTTGGTGGAGCCGGTCTCAAGTTATAAGGTAACACCAAAAATGTGCACTTATTTTTATATATATAGAAAGAATAAGTACAACTCGAGAAGTATTGATGGCCTTACCACAGTAAGGGGTGCTTCTGTGGCGGACGGTTCTTTCCCCGTATATAATACTAGACCGCTGAGCCCGCCGCCGACCAAGATGAACGACTCATTACCTAATTGTAATAAGGACGATAATAAGAGGAGCACTCAGTCGCAAGCCAAGGACGACAAATACGTATTAAGCGATGCGTCGGACTCGAGAGAGAGAGTAGTGCTGATTCAATGAACTCCGTGTTGGAAAATCATACAAAACGGAGTGGTAGAGTGGAGAAGGGTACGGAGCAGAGGAAATAAGAGAGCTGTCTCGCAGTACCGTGAAGCACTAAGAATTGTCAAACGCCTGAGAGCAGTGATCGACCCAACAGAAGTGGAGATATAGCGCTTTGAATGAGCTCATGAGGCGGTAGAAGTAGGTCGAAGGCAGTTCAAAATGTTTGCTGCTTGAATAGGCATGGTTGTATGTTAGGTATGGATACCATGCTTGATGAAGTCAGAGGAAACACTGCGACTTCTACAGAATCCGAATCCGAACATACCGACACAGGATTGGAAGGTACTTACTGTATCTCGGCCTACGGAGGAAGTTCAGTTCTACTTCTTCCAAATAAACAAGCAGGCGGAGGATATATTGTACACGCAGCTTGGCAAAATGTCCCTTGGTACAGGCGTTTGTGTTTGGTAGCGTTTTTGGTTCGTAACTGGTCCAGTATATTGTCTATCTCTGTAAGTTCATTTTCTAGTTGTGGAAATCAAATATAATTTGGTTTTTAAATACATTTAATGATGCCTCGCAATGAGAATAAGTGTGAGTTATCCTCTGCTGCACTATGTTGGGAGAGCGCATTTGCGACAACAGTGGTCTTCCCTGGTTTCTAGAATGGTTTATAATTATACTCTTCTATGCGTGCCTTCCACCGTTTAAGCTTAGCATTATTATTGATGTTACTTAATCCGAATGTTAATGGTTGGTTCTTAGTTTGCCAAGAGACCATACTATAACTAGCATTTCTTTCGCAATAGTCGAGTAATTTTCCTCGGTTTTATTAAATGATCTAGATATGTAAGTTATGGGCTTATGTTTACGGATTTCTCCTTGAGAAAGGACTGCCCCAAACGCGGTATTAGAATCGTCTGTTGTTAGGATAAAGGGGTTTATTGAAAACTGGAAATGCCAAAATCTCAGAAGACATAAGTAATGTTTTCAGGTCATTAAATGATTTCAGTCCTTCGTCAGTTAGAGAGACTTTTATTTTTTTGGATTGGCTCGCCTTTATTTGCGTATTTTCATCCCTAGTCAGATTCGTTAGTGGTTTGGTCATTTTTTCGAAGGTTTTCGTCTATAGTATGACACTAAACCTAGAAAACTTTTCAGTAAGATTTATTTTTTAAAATACCATTTTGCGTGACAATATGCCCTAGAAATTCCACTCGGGTTCTGAAAAACTTAGATTTTTCCAGATTTACTCTTAAATTTGCTTTATATAGAAGAGCGAATACATCTTCAATATTTTTAAGATGTTCTTCTTTTGTTCTTCCTATTATTATAATATCGTCGATATAGACGTAGCAGGATATACCTATGAGGGGTTTAAGGACGTCATTTATCATCCTTTGAAATACAGAAGGCCCATACTTAAGCCTAAATGGCAACCTAGTAGATTCGTATTTACCATTTGCGGTTGGAAACGCTGTTTTTTCTATATCCCTCTCCTTCATCCTGATTTGGTGAAAACCGGATGTAAGGTCAAGTGTAGTGAAATACTTATACTCCCCTAAGCTGGCTGAAGATTTTTCTAAATATTTAGTTGCCCGTTCCAATTTCCAACGCCTGAATCAAAACTGCTACAAGTCGTATTTAACAAGATGCAAAATTGAGTTTTTTAAAAATCCTAAAAAATTTTACGGGTTTGTTAATTCAAAGCGCAGATCTTCGGGATTTCCATCATCTTTGTCTTTGGGTGGCGAGAATGCTAGCCTTGACCATGATATTGCCGACTTATTCGCAGACTTTTTCAAATCGACCTATTCTTCAACCTGCACCCAAACCGGTAGTTATCCGTTCGAGATAGTTAGTTCTAACTGTATTCTCAATCCAGTCATTGATAGTGCCACTGTACTTCAGAGTTTTTTAGCTCTGAAACCGATTTTTTCTCCAGGGACCGATGGTATTCCTGGCTGTATGCTTAAGTTCTGTGCTGTGAACTTAACAGAACCGATCGTAAAATTGTTCAATTTATCTTTGCAATCAGCGTCATTTCCATCAATTTGGAAACAGTCGTTTATCATACCTCTGCACAAGAAGGGTAGTAGATCTAATATTGAGAATTATAGGGGAATTGCTAAGCTTTCAGCTATTCCTAAAACCTTTGAACAAATAATTACCTGTCAGCTTCAACATTCGTGTATTTCCATATTATCACACTTTCAGCATGGGTTTGTGAGATGTTGGTCAACCACCACAAACCTACTTGAGTTTACCTCTTTAGTTCGGGATGGTTTTTTGGCTTGCAAGCAAACTGATGTGATTTATACGGATTTTAGTAAAGCTTTTGATTCAGTGAATCACGAACTTCTGATTCTGAAGCTTGATTTACTGGGCTTTCCGAAGAGTCTGACTTCATGGCTCTCAAGCTATCTTTCTAATAGAACCCAAAAGGTGCTTTATAAAAATATTATTTCAAAATCAATTCGTGTTACCTCTGGTGTACCTCAGGGCAGTCATTTAGGCCCATTGCTTTTTACTCTTTTTATAAATGATCTGCCACAGATTTTGAATCATTCACGAGCTCTAATGTATGCCGATGATGTAAAAATTTGCTATACATGCTTGCCTTCGGAGTTAACTCGCTCAAATCTACTTCATGTTGATTTGGACTCATTTCAACGCTGGTGTACAATTAATGCATTAGTTCTAAACTGTTCCAAATGTAAGTTCATGACATTTCATCGCGTGAAGCCTGTCCTGTCGTCTTATGCACTTTATGGCACTCTTATGGAGCGTATATCTTCGATTAACGATTTAGGGGTTCTGTTTGACTCGAAACTGAGCTTCAACTCACATATTTCTGCTATTACTAATAAAGCAATGGGTACCCTTGGTTTTGTGAAACGCTGGGCTAAGGAGTTCAAGGATCCGTATCTGACCAAAGTCCTCTACACTTCGCTGGTCCGCCCAATACTTGAGTATTGCTCGTGTGTTTGGTGTCCATTATATACTACTCATATAAAGCGTATTGAGTCTGTGCAGAAACAATTTTTAATTTTTGCTCTACGGGCCTTTAACTGGGACTCAAATCTTCATCTTCCGTCTTATAGAAGTAGACTTCTTCTCATTAATTTGCCAACTCTGGAAAATCGTAGAATATTACTCGGGGTAATGTTCCTGCATAAGCTAATTCTAGGTGAGGTTGACTCCTCTGAGCTGCTAAGTCGATTGAGCTTTGCAGTTCCTGCTAGGACGTCCAGACACTACGTGCCCTTCCATTTACCCCTGTGTCGTAGAAATTTTGACAAAAATGATCCTATACGTGTTTGGTGCTCGTACTATAACGACTTGTATAATTGCATTAGTATCGAATGTTCGTTTGTTGCCTTACGCAATGGTATACTTTTCAGTCTCAACTGATATCTTAAAGTTTATTTGTTTAATTTGTAATGATAGTTTAATTTAAATTCTTGTTCAATGTTAAAATAAATTGTAAATTTTTAATTTATTCCATTTTTAATTCTATACTTGTATATATTTTTACGCTATCTTTTTTTTTTATGTTACTTTCCTTTGTATTTTGTTAGTCGACCACTCTTGTTAGTTGACTTTAAATAATTAAATAAATAAAAAAATAAATAAATATCGGGTATTGGGTAAGCGTCAGGTATCGTTACTGAATTTAGTCTTAAAATCAACGACAACCCTGTATTTCTTTTCCCCTGAAGGACCTGGCTTTTTTGGGACTATCCACAAAGGAGAGTTATATAGGCTTTTTGACGGCCTCATTATACCGTTATTTATTAGTTTCGTTATCTATTTTCCCACCTCGCCACGAAGGTTGGTTGGTATAAATTGTTTCCTCTGTCGTTGTCCTTATTTCTGCTAACACGGTTGTGTCTATTGTTCCACTGTCGATTACTGGTCCGAAAATGTCCGCGTATTCATTAATAATTTCTTCAACTTCAGGTTTATACAGTGTTTCTTCAAGATTATTAACTTGTTTTGAAATTGTATGTTCTAATGGCAATACGACATCTCCTATGGTTAGTGTATCCTCCTTTCTATTACAATCGCTCCTAGTTCCTTGAGAGTATCATCGCCTATGATACCATAAAAGGATTTTAAATTTCGCAGAATAAAAAAATCAAAATTATTTTTTATGCCTATGCTTTTGAAAAATGGTCCCCAAAGTTTATGGGTTACTTATACATGGCTGGCAGCGGATTGAACCTTGAAAGGGTTCTTTAGTTTCAATGAATTTTTGGCAATTTTTCACAACCGAAGTTTTTATTGGCCCCTGTATCTATAAGAAATTTCAGGATATGGTAGGCTAAATAGGCGTCTGTCATAAAATTTACCTCTTCGTCTCCTTTGAATGTTTCGAGTTCCTGATCTTCTGTTTGAACATTAACAATTTTTGGCTTTTTCTAGGAATATTTGATGAATTTTTTGACTGCCTTACCACTGGCGTGCTTTCTATTCGGTTCATATAATTTACTCTCTTCGAATGAATCGAAGGATCTACCTCCATTGGAGCCGGAGGATTAGGTTGTGTTGGCCTTTGTGGGGGTTGAGTGTGAGTCTCTAAATTTCTATTGTAAATCTGATTTTTTTCTGCAGGACCTAATTCTCTCGGTGCAAATGGTTGCTTCTGCGTAATTTGGTTTTTAGGCGCTTGAATAAGCATGGTTGTATTCTTAGGATAAATCGAATAGTTTCTTAAGCTAAGGTTTTGTATATCGAGGCAAAATTTGTAAGCCTCTGGTAGGCTCTTGGGTCGTTGGATGACTGGCCTCCTGGACAGTTCGCCGCGTTGCTTGTTTCCCTAGAGTAGTCTTGCCCTTTTTTTATTTTATTTACTATTAGTTAGTATTAAATAATAATAATATAAATATAAATAAAAAATGACCCTAGCTCATGTTCAAGGGTCCTTAAATCACGCTTGTCTGCGTAGTGCAGTGACAAACAGCTTTTGATTTTTCACCAATCGTTATCGAAATTATTATAAGAAATAAGAGCTGTATCTGGCAGGCCCTTTATTTTTTGTCTAATTTGTCGGAGGATGGCCCGATATATCGGTTTTGTCTTGAATACAACGTAGTCCCTTAATGTCGAATCGACATTATGAACCCATGAAATAAACTGGACAGGGTTGCCATCGAAAGTTGGTAGGGTTTTTTACACTATCAGGCAACCTGTTTATTTCTTTTAGGTCTTTTACAATTTCATTAGGAGGACTAACCCCAGCTTCTATTTGGTTTATCCTAGCGCTCATGGTTCTCATTTGTTCTATTTGCGCGTTTACCGCACCCGTTAACCGCGTTATCGCTTCTTCAGTTTGCTCCATTCTGAAGTTACTTTTACTTTGTGTAAAGAGTTTCACTAATTAAAAAATATTTCCACTGTTTATGAGATAAACTAGCTTGTGCTTTATAGTAAATTTTCCTCAAATAAAAATCGGTTTGTAACCTTTTTCAAGCAATTTTAAAGGTAAATTTATAAAAGTGAATAATTTAAATAATGGTGTGATGATAGCGTACGACAACATCGCGAGCTTGCGGTGGCTGGAGGAAGTATTTCCAAACCTGCAAAGGCAAGGCACGAACGCGCGATTTGAAGTGGTGGATAAAGGGCAAATCCCCACGGTAACAAAATTTAAGGTATGGATACCATGCGTGATGAAGTCGGAGGATACACTGCGCCTTTTGCAGAATCAGAATCCGAAGATACCGACACAAGATTGGAAGGTACTTACTGTATCTCGGCCTACGGAGGAAGATCAGTTCTGCATTTTCCAAATAAACAAGCAGGCGGAGGATATATTGTACATGCAGCTTGGCAAAATGTCCTTTGGTACAGGCAAAATTTACATGCGACTCAGGAAAAGAAGTCCCAATAAAAACCCTAACACGCTAGAAGTGTGCGAAGTGGAAAAGGGCCTCAAAATCTTAAGAGAAAAAGGACAGGTGGAGATAGCCGACGCCAACACGAAGGTGTTAGAAGAAGACCAACAGCGAATACTCTAAACCAAAAGGGTAAAGGGAGGAGGACGACGTCACGACGAAGGTGCTGGAGGGGGACAAACAGCCCAATGGTGCTGCGAGTCCTGCCGATAAATCTCCAATACAGTAAAGCAGTGTCGATCGAACTCCTCCTAACCCTTGAGGAGGGTTCGTTTGACGTGGCGCTGATCCAGGAGACGTGGACCTCATCAGGAGGAAATGTTTCTGGACTAAGCGCGGGCGGATTTGGCGTTTACTAGGCGCAAAGGGAAGGACGGATGCGAGCTATAGTAATGGTAAGGAAACAGCTGCATTAATATATGCTGCCTAATTACATTACTGAGGTCTTCGTAGTGGTGGCCGTTGAACAAAAGAATAGGTAGGCATCCTGCTACATGGCCCATGTTGCGGAGGCTCCACCGATGGAGTGAAAGAGGCTAGTACAGGACGAAGGGCGCAAAGGGCGGTTGGTCATAGGCGCGGATGCAAATGTGCACCACCAAATGCGCAGATACGAACGAGAGAGGCGAATCTCTACTTTGTTACGTCCTGCAAACCAATTTGCAGAAAACTAACAGGGGAAATGTCCCTACATACATTGATCCAACATCCAGCAATGTTCTGGATATTACATTGAGCTCCGAGCGTGATATATCAAGGTATTATTGGATGGTTCTTGATAGACTATCGTTTTCCGACTATGCGTATATCAGCTTCAGCATCCCCCTAAAAAGGTAGTGAAGGGAAGAACCTTTAGAAACCCTAGGCCAACGAACTGGACTAATCCACAAACAGGTAGAAACAAAACTGGGAAAACCCAAAGACGTTGCCAATGTGAAGGAATTGGAAGAGTCTAATGAATTCCTAACAAGAACGCTTATGACTTCGTAAAACAAGGCACGACAACGAATGTCTCAAGACCATTTTAACCCTTTTAAGCAACAGTCATGCAGGTTTGCAGCTTTGCCACATAAATGCACGTAGCCTTAATTTACAGAAACTTGATTACATGAACCAAATTTTGCAAAATACAAAAATTGACATACTTTGTGTGACTGAGACTTGGTTTAGAGAGGATATTGAGGATGAATTTTATAAACTACACTCTTACACATTGGCACGGAATGATAGGAAAACCGGGGCAAGAGGTGGAGGTGTTGCCATATATTGTAAAACATCGCTGAGACATCAGGTTATCTTCAAATCCAACGAAAATGATCCTGTTGAGTACTTGATTATAGAAGTTAGTGATGCATTAAAGAAGTGTTTAGTTGTGTGTGTGTACAACCCCAGTAAATTCCATAAGCTAGACAATTTTTTCCTAAAATTGTCTGAATTTATATGCAAATATGAACATATTTTGGTCTGTGGTGACTTTAACACAGACCTATTAAACAATGACTTGAGGTCAATGACATTAATGGATAATTTGTATTCCGTTGGCTTAGACGTTGTCAATAAATCTCCTACTAGATTTTCACCAAATTGCAAATTTAGCTTGCTAGACCTGATATGTACCTCGGACCGTTCCAGTGTACTTTATTTTAACCAGTTCTCAGTTGCGGGAATATCGGATCATGACATGTTGTTTATATCGTATGATATAGATTTTAATTGCAATACCGAAACACAATTTTATTATAGGGATTTTAAGTCAGTTAATATCTCTGAACTAATGTGCGAAGCTGATTCTTTACATTGGAACCGCGTATGGATGTTTTCAGATATTAACCAAAAACTCAGTTATTTCATGTTTCTTTTAAATTACCTATTTACTAAATATGTACCTCTAAAGGCGGTAAAGTCCCAAATAAATAAACAGCCGTGGTTCACAAAAGAGGTTCTGCTGGCTATCAAAGGTCGTAGTAAGTCTTACAAAATTTGGAAGCAACATCCCACAAATGAAAACTGGCAATATTATCGTCTAGCCAGAAATCATGCTACACTCACAGTAAGAAATTCTAAAAGACTTTTTTCAAACAAAGCTTGACACTAATTTACCAACCAAGAACTTGTGGAAAAATCTCAAATCAATAGGGATTGCATGTAAAAATGATTCAAAATGCGATTTGGACCCTGACTCCATCAATGACTTCTTTTTACAGTCGAGTAGTTATATAAATAATCAAAATTTCAAACTTAATGAAAACGTGATGTACACACCAGATAATAACAAATTTCAATTTTTCGGAGTTACAGAGGATGATGTCATAAGAAGTATATTCTCAATAAAGTCCAATGCCGTTGGTGACGACGGTATAAGCCTTAGGTTTGTAAAACTTATTGCAATCAACATTGTTTCAACGTTAACACATATTATTAACTTTTCGATAACGACTTCAACTTTTCCCGATGCTTGGAAGATAGCAAAAGTTATTCCTATTGCTAAAAAGCCATCGGCTGTTTTGCCAATGGATTTTCGGCCGATAAGCATATTACCCACTCTTTCTAAAATCTGGGAAAAGTTAGTGGTGGCCCAAATCACCGAATACCTCAATAAGAACAACCTTCTCTCAGAATGCCAGTCTGGTTATAGAGCGAGCCATAGTTGTGCGACGGCTTTACTCAAGGTAACTGAAGACATCCGCCCTGCCTACGATAGGGGTGATTTGACTGTGATGTCACTTTTAGATTTTTCGAAAGCCTTTGACACAGTAGATCATTCCATTCTCTTAATGAAATTACGACACTACTTTGGATTCTCTTCTAGCGCTTCAAGATTGCTCGAAAACTATCTTACAAATCGTTGGCAGAAGGTAGTAATTAAAAGTGGTTGCTCTGAGACGAAGTGCCTGTGCTCGGGGGTGCCTCAGGGATCTATACTTGGACCAGTTTTGTTCAGTATGTTCATTAACGATATTAATCATTGCTGTAAAAGTGTTTCAATACATCTATATGCTGATGATGCACAAATATATCTATCTCGCCCTATTGGCTTATCTGAAGATATGGTTTGTAGGATGAACGAGGATCTCGGAAACATCTCTTCGTGGTCGAGTGATAATAATTTAAATCTAAATGCGTCTAAAGTCTAAAGCAAAAGCTATTTGCATTTCGCACTCTCCGCAACTAGTAGAGAATTTGCCATCGGTTATACTACAGGATATTACCATTAAGTATGAGTCGGTCGTTAATAGTTTAGGGTTCAAACTAAATTCCAATTTTAACTGTGTTGATCATATTAACTACGTTTTATCAAAAATTTATTTTGTGTTAAGGAAATTGTGGTACACAGCTGCTTTCATTCCTCCAAATGTCAAATTAATGTTAGTCAGATCACTAATAGTTCCTTTAATTTCGTTGGGAGGGTTAGTGTTTGGTGATATAGACTGCAGGTCTAGAAATAAGCTACAACTGGAATTGAACAATTGTGCAAGATATATCTACTTGAAGCATAAATTTGACCACATATCAGAGTTTTCGTTTAAAATACTTGATTGCAGTATTACTACCTTCCTAAACTATCGCAATCTAATTTTCCTGAATAAATTAATTTATAAAAAACATCCAGAATACCTATTCCGAAATTTATGTTTTGCTAGATCTGACAGAACCTGTAACCTCATCGTTCCACGCCATAAATATCTCTCATCATCAAGGACGTTCTTTGTCAGTACTATCAAAGTATGGAACTCATTACCTAATTTTATTAAAAATGAGCCCAATGCATCGCGCTTTAAATTGGCTTTGTCTGAATTTTTTGATATACGAAAAACACTATTCTAGCTATTTTCTCGAATCTACATTGTCTATTTCTGTTATTTCTTTTATATTAATATAAATATTGTTATACTCACATTATTATATTGTACACATATCCAAATATCGATGTACTCTAAGAGACAATAGTCTCACTTGTACAAATGTGTTAAATAAATTGAATTGAATTGAATTGAATTGAATTACTGTATGCTATTTTGCACATTCCACCTGTAGACCTGGTAGCAAAGAACATAGCGTTAAAAACTGTAACCAGGCTCGGCGCTTCGGGGCAGTCATAGTAGTATAGCGTCATCAACCACAAGACGAACAGTTTACCTAATTCCCTATCTGAGCCTCTAGGGAGATCTTAAAGCCACAATAGAGGTGGACGGATGGCGCAAGTTACTCAAATGATGGACGAGGCGATACATGTGTACACAGATGGTTCCAAAGTAGTGGAAGGAGTAGGGTCTGAAAATAAACAGATCCTACAGGCTGCTGGATTACTGTATCGTTTTCGAAGCGGAAATATTAGCCGTAACCAAAGCAGTAGAAACACTGGAAGAGAATAGCTTAAGCGGCAATCGTGTTAACTTCTATATTGACAGTCAAGCAGCAATTAAGGCAATAATCCCGCATAGCACAGCATCTAAATGAGTGTTAGAGTGTAAGCAGTATCTGGGCAGAATCGGGACAGCGCGAAGCAAACATCTATATTGGGTCCCAGGGCATATGGGAATAGATGGGAATGAAAAATCAAATGAAAGAGCTAAAAAGGGCGCATGCCTTGAAGCTTGCTCCGTAGATGTCGCAATTAGACTGGGCGAAATTAAGCGAAATCGAGAGGTAAACATGATCGTCCAAGCGGAAAAGGCGTGGGTTCAAGCGCGGGGCTGCAAATTGTCGAAGATTGTGTGTAGGTCTTACAACCTTAGACTAACAAAGTTGGTTCTATCGTTAAAAAGAGAGGACTGTAAACTCATGACGGGTATTCTGACTGGACACTGCCTTCTGTCGTCACATGCCTTTAAATTAGACTTGGTCAGTGATAGCAGATGTAGGGAGCGCGGGTTGGAGGAGAAAACGATCGAGCACGTTCTGTGCTCGTGACCTGCGCTTACCACGCTAAGACTCCAGCTATTAGGAGTGATACAACTGTCAGATCTAGAAGCAGCAAGTGGCTTAAGTCCTAGGAAGCTTCTAGTATTTTCCAAGAGGATGGAGTTATTTTATAACATAGGTCCTGGTTTTTGATAGGGTTTTTCAGTTTGGTCTTTAAAATAACTACGGACTCATTCAGTCTATGGGAGGCCCTCATGGACCGACCAGTTCAACCTAACGTAAGCACAAGGAATGCCGTAGCCAAAATTTTGGAATAAAAATAGCACAATTTTTTTATCCCAATTTTTTTTTTGGTGAAATAAAGGCAATTTTCCCTTGTGGCGCTTCTTTCAATACATATCCCTTATTTTACAAAAAAAGTAAAATTTGGAATAAAAGAAATGTGTAATTTATTGAAAGGTACCGTATTTTATATTATTTTCATTTGTTACGACAGTTTACAACATCTGGTAGCAGTCATTAAATTAGATAAAATAGCTGCAGGCCTGTGTTCGCAGAAAAGAAACAAATAAATTAACAAATTATATAGTAATACGTGAATGAAACAAATGAAAATAGCTGCTTGTGGCTTAATTCAAAAATATGTGTATATATTTAAGAAAAGGCCTAATTAAGTGAAATTTGCTATAGAATTTTACCAAATAAGCAAACTTAAACAACAAATAACTATTGAACTATTAATTTGCGCATCATCGAATTTATATATATGTGATCAGGAGAAGCGCCTTTCTAATTTATGTCATGATCGATCTCGTAATCGGGGGTGCCTAACTAAATCGGAGCCCATTTAATCCGGTCATGAATTTTAAAGTATTAGGGAAGGGAAATTTTTGGTATTATTTTTCTCTTTTACTACGCTATTAATGCAGTGTACAGGAAAAAAGCAAAGCTTGATATATCCACATTGGAAAAGGAAGTCTAATGAAAACCAAGAGGAAATGGAGAAAGGGAAGAAGAAACTAGAGTTGAAAGGAAGTGGGAGAAGTAAAGGGAACAAGAGGAGGAGTGAGGGAAAAATAGGAATATCGGGAGTAGTTTGAGAGATTACCACGAAGCGTGAGAATTAGATAACATAAAGGGAAAAAAAGTTAAGGTGAAATGGGGGAATATTTATGCAAGAATGAAAGGGATAGGGAAATTTAGTGGGCCGTTTAACCTTAACTGGAGAAGAAAAAGAGGGTAAGACATAGGAGAGACTGCTGGATATTTAGATAAAAACAGAACTACGTCTATCGCGTTTGATCACAAGGCTGTGCGTGTTTATCGTTATTAAATATCGCCAGTCATCTTTTTGACGTCAGCGGCTTCCTTCCATATACCTTAATTAACCCACTAGCACCCAATGTTCCCATTTGGGAACTTACACAAATCATTAAATATTATTTAATGAGAACTACTGATCATAAAATCGAAAACGAATTACACATTCTCACATATCTATGCATATAATCAGCTGTTCTTGATGCTTTCTAACGATCACGTGGTCAGTAGCAAGCAAATATTCTCGGAATTGGCACAATTTTCTCATCTCGCAAATTGTTATTGATTTAACCAAAAAATTTAAGTGGTATTTTCTTAAAGTGCTAGATTGTGCCGTGGGTAAATAAAATAACTAGTTTTTTGCCCAAGAAATTGCTTACATTTCACAATTCCAACGTTTTTCCAATGTTCCCAATTGGGAGCATTGGTCACTATGTACACATATTTATTTATTTATTTTTATTTTTTTATTTATTAATTAATTAATTTATTTATTAGTTGAACAAAGTGGTTGCGACATTAAGACGGAGTCTTCTATAGCACATCATCCGTTTTATAAATACTATATAATTACCATAAAATTAAATTCGAGTTTAAAATTAAAAATAAAACGATTTTCTTATAATTCAGATTAATGTTAAAACTAAATTTAATGTTAAACCTTAAATACACACTTAAGACTAAAGAGTAGAGATATTTAAATATGGTAGGAAAGAAAAAATAGAGGGAGGAAGTGACAGAGATATAGTCATGCAGTTATGTTGAAATCACAATATTCACACTGAACTGAAGTAATCATGGATCACCTTTTTGTAATTGCTCCTACTCAAAGCACCCTTAAGAAAATCAGGTATAGAGTTTCAAAGCCTTACAGCATTTACAAAAAATAGCCTCGATGAGGCCAGATTGTCAGATTGCGGTGCCTACAAGACAAGACTAATTTAAGCTTTTCATAAAGATATTGAGGGGTTTTGAACTCGATGAGCTTGAATATATAAATACAGTTTAGCGCCTCAATGTACTCAAAAATACTGCATCCTAGAATTTCGTGCTTAAATAGAGAGATGTGATCATATTTTCTTAGGCCGTAGACATAACGCGTGATATTGTTGAAAGCAACATCAATTTTGTGGTACGAAGCAGAATCAAACTGACTATAAACTAGCTCTGAGTCGTTATGTGTGGGACTATAAGCTGAACAGCTAGCTTTTTTCTTGTCTCTAAGGGAGTAAACGAGGCAGACATTCTCAATCTACGTAAAACCGAATAAACATTACTCACGACTTTATTAACGTGGTTAACACAGTTAAACTTAGAATAAAATTCCTAATTTTGTCAGTAAACGAAATGACACTATTGCCAACTAACAATTTGGGAATATCTTCAACGTGCACAACATTGTTACTAATGGGCAACACATAGGACTTTTGAGCATTTAGACAGAGACAGTTCTCAAACGCCTATTTCGAAATTGCAGACAAGTCACTGTTAATTTTAAAACACAATTGCTCGACGAGACCAACACGCCTAGACAAATATAATTGAATGTCATCGGCATAAGCATGGACATTTACATACTGGCAAACAGAGAACACATCATTGACAAAAAGACTAAACAGGAGAGGGCCTAGTACAGAGCCTTGTGGTATACCCGAGGAAACAGAGCCTTTGCATAACACTTTCTGGGTCCTTCTCGCCAAATAACTGGCCATAAGCTTTACAGAACTGTCAGATAATCCAAAATAGGACTTTTTGCATAGAAGACTATGGCTGACTGAGTCAAATGCCTTAGAGAAACCAAGGAGACACAGGAGAGTAAGGTCACTATTATCAAAATATATTCTTATATCGTCAAATATTTTTAGTTTTGCAGTAGAGCAACTATGCTTGGATCTAAACCCTGATTGGACTGGGATTAAAAGATGGTGATCTAGGACGTATTTTGGCACACACTTTTGCACTTTTCCATATTTTGTAAATATTTTTCGCTATCGGGCTGAAATTTTTATATCTGAAGCATGTTAAGCCAAAGAGCTCTAAAACTTCATGAAACTGAAGGAAGGAAGGAACTCCACGAGGCTGCAGAGCTGGATGAAGAAAGTGCTATTGATATAGTGCAACTGCCTCCAGATGCTGATACCCTGACTGACTGTGAAGATATTGATGAAGACAATCTTGAGGAAGTTACAGAACTGAAGGATGTTCCTGGCGAAGTAGAAATTCATTTTACTGAAAATGAAAAAGATATGGACTTTACGCCAAGTACAACTTCGAAAAGACAAAAGCTTGTTACGTAACTGCTTGTGTTGGGAGAGGAGGAGTGGCGGCTCGGCATGGTTGTAGCCCGGCTGAGGCTCGTCGGCTTAGGAGCGCGGTTCTTGCCACGTCTCTTTCCCACAGTTACATAGCAAAAAGGGTTCATGCCTAGATGTGCGTGTTTGTGCAAAAGAAAGGAAGAGAGATAGGAAGGCAAAAGCGGGAGAAATGCCCAGTCCTTGTCAGGTGTGGAGCCTTCCCACCCCTTCTGTTCACAAAAGGGTGAACAGCCTTGGACTCCACTATGGCTCCGTCATCCGAGTGGAGTCCCCTATTTCCTGACATCGTCCGTCACTAAGTCTTCAGTCCCTGTCCATCACTCCTACAACTATTTCAACTCACCTGCAGCACTTGCCACAAGGGCAACACCTGCACCAACAAGGAAAGAAACTTTAGCCTGACATATCTGTGGTCCTTGCTCTATAGACTCAACCCATATAAATAAATATTCTAAGGATTTCTCTAAAAATTTACAATAATTTCTTTATTCACAATTTTATTGTCTTAAATTACCAAAGAAAATCAAACATGTAACTATTAATAGGTACTACTATTAAAACTTAAAATTTAATATTTTTAAACTTTAAAGTGATTTTAATCAATTACCCAGTTTCAAATATCTTCAAAATTTTATACAAAAAGTATTCAGGCTACACTAATACTAAATTTATTTTCTTTTCATTATTATTATTAATCTATTGATATATATTTTTCTTCGATAAAAAGTTTATTAAATTCGTTAATAAATTTCATAATAATGTAATTTATTTTATTTCAAAATCTCTATATGCCTTATTCTTCCAACAAAAGAAAAACCTCTAAAATTGGTACGCCCTAACGCCTATTCAGATATTTTCCTTGCACTTGCTCTAAGACAAGCTTTCGCAAAAACCCTAATAACTTCTTAAAATATGTACATACGTGTGTACACGCATATCTATTGAAAACAAGAAAAATGTGTTTATAAGTATGTTAATTGTTGTTCAAACTCACCTCCCATTGTCAACCGGGTTTGGTACCAAATGCGGCGTATAGCTGAAAGTGGAGGACAAAAAAAAAACATACAAAGCTACAAAGCAAAATTAGTATACTTATTTGATCAGTTAGTAGGGTTTTGGCCGTGTGACCGCGATCAAGGACAATATTTGCCTTGATTTCGAAATTAACCGCGTGGCGTGAACAAACAAATTAAAAAGTAAAAAAAAACGCGTATTCGATTACGTGAACTTTGGTTTGTCCCTTGGCCTAAAAGCGCAAAAAAGAAAAATTGAACAAAATGGTAAGTTTGTTACTACTGTCGGGCAGTAGTTACGGAACTTAAAAAAAATGTAGTTAATAAGAAAATTTTAAAGAACGAAATCAAAGTTGATTTTATCGAAGTTATGTGTTTTTACACATAACCCCAAGCATGTGTCAACTATAAAACAAAATGAAAAAGTTTAAGAAAATTCAAAGGTGCAAAATATTACGAGTTTCTCCTTTCCCATGAGTTGAGGAGAATTATTAAAAGTTATAAGTTCAAAAAAAAAAATTTTCAAAAAAATCAAATTCAGTAAAAAAAAAACCAAAAATCGAAAATATGTATATGATATGTTTGCCTTCTAATAAGATTAGAAGGATTATTTCAAATTGAAATTCGAAAAAAAAAATTTATAATGCCTAAAAACATTCATTAATTCAAAAAAAAAATTCTCAATTTGTATTGGATTCAAAAAAATGTGTGTATAAAAATAAGGTAAAAAAAATGTTTAAGTCTAAAAATTAAAAAAAAAATTTTTTGTTTCTTTTTTTTTTTCGAGGAAATATTATTATGAAAATTGTGGTGCTCCCTAATGGTGTGATTCGTTTTGGTTATTTTTAAGTGTTGTGAGAGCCGCTGATTGATTTTGGATGTGAAGATTACTGAGAGCCGCTGTGGTGGGTTCTACGTGATGTGCTCTGTCTGTCTCCTTTTGGATGCTGATGGAAGGTTGCCGGCAAAAATGTGTGGTGTGTATTCTGATGTTTCGTGTAACTAGCTATGTGTTACCAAATGCTGCTGGCGCTAGGTTGCTTTCGCCTTGTAAACTATGTCAAATGCGAATGTTAGGTGTTGCGTGTTCGTGGAAAGTTGAGTTAATGTTGACGTGTTTAGTCAACAATGTTGCCTCACTTGTGTTGTGGAAATGGGTACGTGTGCGTGTATTGGTGTAATTTTGTCTTACCAAATTTGTGTTTGTGCATGCGAATGATGAATTCCGTTTGTGTAGGTGTGATTCTGTGTTGGCGCAATCTGTTGGAAAAGATCGTTGTGTTGTGTTGCGTGTACCTCTGTGAATTTGCCGCTTTATTGCTACTCCCTTAAACACGTTTTATGGGCTTTTCTTCGGTCTGGTGGATGACGTCCTCTACCCACTATCTTCTCCTTCTGCTTTAAACCTCCTGGGCAGTTTTAATCTTTCTTAAAATTCGTCCAAGTCGCGGCCTACGACTGCTTCTCGTTCCTGGAAAAAATGGAAGAACACACACAACGTTAACACTAAAAATCATAAGCACACAAACACATAGTCGGTTCATAACTGCAAGAATATGCAAATAAGACAATGCAACACAATAAAAAAACAAAACATACGATTTCACATACATTTTTTTTTTTATAAAAAGTTTTGATATTAATTCACTTTTTATTCAAAAGTAACCACGCACTAGAAATTTTATTTTTTTGTAATTCTTGCATTTATTTCACTGCGTTAAAATTATGAAGCCTGCACAACATTATAAAAAAAAAATTTACAAAAAAAGGAATCAAAAAGGAATTTTTATTTCAACTAAATCGAAGGAATTTTGGTTTTCCTTAAATTTCCGAAGTTGAAGACTTTAATAAAAAAAATTTTTATTCACAAACAAAAAAAAAAAATTCTATCATAAAAACTAAAAATTACAACTATTAAAATTAATGCAAAACAAATAGGAATGAAAATTGATAACCTATTAAAATTGTTGTGCAGCCTTACAATTCACATTTCACAAGAAAGAATTTCTCACTTCACAGAAAAAAAATCACTAAAAAATTGCATTTTACTTACCGAAAAAAATCAGCAATATGAGGGCAAAAGGAAACTGATCTCCAACCGGGATGTGTTTCTTCCTGGTTCCAGCATTTTGATGGTCCTGGGGAAAATTCCCAGGGACTTGAGCGTTCACTCGCACTTCACTTAACGCGCGACACTTTTCGTGGAACCCGCACTTGCTAAAATAAAACTTTATATTTCAAACTTTATTTTTCAGCACTGTACACTTTTAAAATAACTTAAATTTGTTTTACTGCCTTTGACAAAGCAAACGCTAAGACCGCGACTTGCGATTTTTGTGAAACCGAATACTAAGCGGACCCCCTTATATACCAAAATGTATCTTGCGGCACTTATCTTTGTCACCGTACAGCAAAGCCTTTCTGCCCCTGTTTAGCTGAATGTCATAGCGGGCGTGTATGCACGTATACGCATCCCTCTAGTTATCTAACTACAACATGCATGCATTTACTTTAGTGTGTGAAGTGCTGAAAGGGGAAAGATCGTTACTGCCGTTGTATAGCTATCTGTGCATATACCCGCTTGCACGTGATTGGAAATTATTTTAGGGAAATCAAAAGGGCTGCCGTTACAGGCTCGGATCCGCCGATCGTGCCTGCACTATGGAGCGCGTGCGTAAAAGAATTCATAACGAAGCCTTGGGATAGCTTTCTGTATCAAGGGCTCACGTGTGGCATCGACCCACTTCCTAAGCCGGGCTTCTTCACATTCAGCCTGCTAAGACTTACGCTTCACAATGCTATCTAACACATTTAACGTATATGGTACAAATTTTAACATTAATCTACATAATCTCGAATGCACTGTCACCGAGTCAAAATCTATCACTGGGTTAAACACTACTATACTAGTATCACAGGCTTTAATACTAAATCTATATCACAGGGTTTTCTCTTAAATCTATATCACAGGTAATAAACAAAAGGGTAATCGTAGTCAATAAAGGTTTTTATAAAAAAAAAATAAGGAACATAAATAAGTAACCAAATAAATAAATTAATAAATAAATAAATAAAGAAAATAAACAAAAAAGTAAATAAATAAAAGGAATAAATAAATAAAAAAATAATAATTAAATAAAAAAAAAAATGTAAATAATTAAAATAAAGGTAGTCAGGTATCTATGTTAATTCGTCATTAGGAATCACTATATCGCAGATCGTCTAACAGAGTACCTACAACAACCATAATGACAAGATCACAACATTTAACACCTAGAACAAAGGCTACACTTAACATGGAACTATGATGCGAATAAGTCCTTGGCGTGGTATATTCCAATCTTCTTTCCACTGCCATCACCGAGTTCATACATAGAATTCCCTACTGCTCTCAGCACAATGCACTTAACCTGCTTGGGTGCTAGCTTGGCGTTAAAATTTTCAATTTTAGAGCTTTGCTTAAAGTTACGTAGGTCTTTCTGCTTTTTCATGCGCTAGTTTTAATTCAACCATTATCTTAATTCTGAGCATCTGGAGCTTATCTGCTTTCGACACTACTTCGAAATCTGCATCTTTCAGTGCACTTAACTTCCGACATAGTTCGTATGATGCTCCGTGTTGCATCATTGGTACACCAAATACTGCTGTATAGGGAGACGTATCAATAGCGGTATGTACGACGCTGCGAAACGCGAAAGCGGCATCGCTCACATACTTATCCCAATGCTTTTGATTGTCCTTGATGTAAGATCGTACTATTTGCAACACTGATCGGTTCACTCTTTCAGCCGCGTTTGCTTGTGGTGAGTAGAAAGCTGTTCGGATGTGAACTGTTCCATATTTTTCGAGGAATGTTGTAAACAGTTCCGACGTAAATTGTTAACCGTTATCTGAATGTACGTATTCAGGAACTCCAAAAACACGAAATATATATTTTTCTAAATACTTAATAACTTCTGCCGAAGTGGCTTTTCGCATCGGTTTGAGGAAGACAAACTTAGAGAAATGATCTACACACACAAACACATAAACATTACCATCACGAGTACGTGGGTAAGGACCCATAAAATCGACGAACAAACGTTGAAAAGGGCGTTCAGTGATACGTTGGTTTCCCATTTTGGGCTTGTTGAAGGCATTTTGCGTCTTGTTGCCTTTACATATTTCGCATGATTTGAGATATGTCTGAACATCTGTCACTATACCTGGCCAATAATACTTATCTCGGATACGCGATAGAGTCTTATGAATACCTCCGTGACCAGCAGAAGGTGATGCATGGGATGCTTCGATCAGACCCCTGCGCAGCTCGGTTGGGACCCAGAATTTCCAGGCATGGTCTTCCTGTAACTCGTCTCCTCTGTTGAACTGTGAGCGTTTGTATACGTATCCGTCCGATTCGCAAAGTTCTGGCAGTCGGTCTTTATTTTCAGTCACTGTTTTCCGTAGTTCTATGTATTCGTCCGACTGAAAGTATGGTGAGTTGAGGTCAATGTCTAGTACCCTGTCGCCAGTCGTGATTTCGTCCATATTCATTCGCGATAAAGCATCAGGCACTATGTTTTGGGTACCTTTACGGTGTTCTATATTGAAATTATACCCTTGCAGTTTCAAACTCCATCTTGCAAGTCGACCCGTCAGATCCTTCTGGTTCATAAGCCACTTCAGGCTTGCATGATCCGTTATCACCGTAAAAGGTAAACCCTCCACATAGGGCCTGAACCTCTTTATACTAATTACAGCCGCGTAACACTCTAACTCTGTAATACTATAATTTCGTTGTGACTTATTGAGTTTTGCGGATACATAAGCAATTGGTCTTTCGTTACCTTCGTCGTCTAGTTGGAAGAGAACTCCGCCAACTCCGTCAGTTGATGCGTCACATTGTATGTAGAAGTGTCTGTTGAAGTCAGGATGTATTAGTACTGGTGCTGATATCAGTTTCTGTTTCAATGTTTCGAAGGCCATCCTGGCGTCTTCTGTCATCGTGAATTTCTTTATGTTTTCTTTTGTTAGTCGGTCATGTAGAGGTGCTGCAATAGTAGCATAGTCTTGTATAAAACGTCTATACCATCCTGTCATTCCAAGGAACCTTCTAAGCTGTTTTGGGGTTCGTGGTTCGGGGAAGTCGCGCATGGCGGCTATTTTGCTATCATCCGTGCGTATGCATCCATCCCCGACCACGTACCCGAGATAACGTACCTCTTTAAAGCAGAATTTGCTCTTTTCAACGTTGATCGTCAATTTTGCATCCCTAAGACATTTGGCAACTACAGACAACAAATATAAGTGGGACGAAAAATCATCGGAACAAACAAGTAAATCGTCTAGGTAAACAAATACAGATTCTCTAAGGGAAGCGGGTATGACTTTATCCATCAGTCGGCACATTCGTTGTGCCGCATTGCACAGACCGAATGACATGACTGTAAAATGATATAATGGTCTACCAGGTACAGTGAAAGCAGTTTTCTCCCTGGACTTTCGCTCTCAAGGTATCTGCCAAAACGCATCTTTCGAATCAATGGCCGATATATACGTGGTATTTTGCAGGCGGCTGAGGATTCCATCTATGTTTGGGAGGGGGTAGGCATCCTTAATGGTGCGCTCATTTACCTTGCGTACGTCAAGACATAGACGATTCTTCGTACCCTTAACGACAAGTGAGACTGGAGAATTCCAGCAACTATTGCTTTCTTCAATAACCCCCATCGCTAACATCTTATCTAACTCGCTATAAACTAATTTTTGTATCGCCGGAGAAATCGGATAATGTCGCTGTTTTACGGGAAGATTTTCATCCGTCACTTCAATAATATGCTCCTCTACATCAGTTTTCCCTAATCCAAGTACTGCGAATGAAGGAAATTGTGCTTTCACGCATTCCAAAGCTACTGTTTCCTCATCACTCAAAACATGCTGCACTGCATCGAATGTCAGGTAACCTTCAGCGGGTGCGATCTCTGAAACAACAGAACCTTTTGACTTTACTATGGGGCCCCTGCTAACGACACTCAGCTGAAAGGCTTGCCAAAAATCGATCCCTAGATAGACCTCCTGCTGTAAACCAGGCACTATAAGGAACTCTAGCTCTCTAGTGGCATTGTCCCATAATACTGGAAGAGTCACTATTCCTACTACCTCAGTTTCACCACCATTGGCTGTCTTGACGTTCTGTCCTTGGATCGGCACAATCAGACTTTCCTTTCCTTCAAGTAACTTATTGGCATTTTCCCTAAGCAACTAGCCCCGGCCCCGGAATCCAAGAGCGCGAGCACCTCGCGTCCTCCGATCTCAGTTTTCGCGAAGAACCTATTGTCACCTTTAACTGACACAATCGTTGAAATTATTTTCTGTCTAATCCGCCTAAACTTCTTCTGTCTTTCCCGCATTTTCATAATTTTCTTGAAATTTTTCTCTTTCTTTTTAACATTCAGCTCTTCACAAAATATTCGCCTACGCGCCTCTTCATATCTTAATTTTCTCTCATGTAAACTTATACCACCTGACCCACGTTTCTTTTCAAACACATTTTTCTTTTCTGTATCCCAATTTCCCTTCAGTATGCTAACTAATCCGCCGGGCGATCTCGAGTCTGGACAGAGTGCCCGGACATCTCTGCCAGCGCCCTGTTTCCCGCTTCGGGCTTAAACACACAAAACGAGGAATCTCCTCCACACGCAAAACTTTCATCAAATGGAAGGAGAACTTACACTTTGTGTCTTTCGCTGCTTCTGCCGGATTCTTTATGTAAAAATCCACCGGCATTCCACAGGAAAAACACAACATTAAATGGAATGGGGAACGACAAATCATTTGGCTTTGGACTGGACTAACACCTTTACTGTGGACATTGGAGGACGAACTTACAATAGGATGAGGGGAATGTGTTGGAATGGTGGGCTTAGGCGGTTCTCGGGGGACAGAGGCAACTGTCAGATTCATATTGATGGGCCTCTCTGCTTGACTCTTATTGCCCTTGCTGAACGCTTCCACGGCCAACTCCTCTTCCTGACTCTCTGACCACAAACTCCTGTTAGTACCTAACTCGCTTACTGGTTTTACTCTAGACCTATTCTCCTTCATTAGCTTCTCTGCCCGTTTGCATTCTAACTTTAACTCCGCTAATGTGTCTGTTTTCGTCGAAAAAGTTAAGTTTGCCAAATATGTCTTAAGATTTCCCTTTATTATTTTAACTAACTCATTTTCTGGGATTCTCTGTCTAAGGCGGAACGTGAGATCGTGGACGTCGGCGTAGTACTCGTCGAAACTCTCCTGGGGTTGCTGCTTTCTTTCCATAATCTCACGTATTACCTCGTAGTCTGATTCTGCCCACTTAAACTGAGCCAATATGTCCCCCTTTAACCCGAAATAATCAAACGACTCGTCATCAGCGTGGTCTTCCAGTACTTGCCAATACCACTTGAGAGGAGGCCCTGTCACTAAGCAATGAAAATCCGAAAAAAGTTGTTCAAAGGACAGCTGATACTGGACTCGCATCCTTTCCAGTCGGAAGACAAAACTCTCTACCGTCATACCCTTAGCGGAACCATCAAATTTCAGGTGCCATTTATCCAAATCTACCTTTTTCCTACTCGTGTAACTATAGGAAGATCCTGGCTGCTGCTGACTGTTGGTTGTACTTTGATGATTTTCTGTCGTTCCCCTAGTATGACCTGGTGTCGACGTCGTGGCTTGAGGGCGTGCTACCGTTGGGTTATGCATAGATGTTTCCATGCCAGCAACGCGATCGCTTAGCTTGGAAACATCCGATCGTACCTTTCGCACCTCCTCCATATGCTGTGCCATCTCCGCGTTTTGTTGCATCATCAATCCCAATTGTTCAATCCTATCCTCGAGTGGTGCCGCCCTGTCCCTATTTCCCGCCACATTAGTAACAGGCGATGTCGATCCCCCCGGTGGCGCACCTCCAACTGCCCCCTCTTCTTGATCGGCCATTTCTAATATCCTCTCAAGCCTACGCGAAAAATTCAAAGAACTGTCAGACGTGTCTACAGCGATCCTCTCGGTCACCGTAACCTTCTGCCTTTGGTTTCCCCCCGGATCACGCTGCCCAAAAACACTAGTTGCGCACTGGTTCAGGAGATCTATCGGAAGGAAATCGACTGGGTGCTCAATACCTGTATCTATTTGGGTGAACAAAGATCCTGCCACTTGATTTTGTAGTTGCCTAGAGTAATCCCGCGTTACCGGTCTTTCACGAGTAAAAAGACCCAGACCTCGTTTCGGTATTGCTCCCTTTTTCTTGGAATTCTCCATAGACCAATAAGGGATTGGTTTGTAAGGGGACCCGCTTTACTAAGACCCGCGAAATAAAAATCAATTTAAGAAAAAAACTCAGCTTAATGACTTCTATACAAATGTATGTATGTATAGAAAAATGAACAAAAAAAAAATATAATATATCAAATATAAAGATTCACTAACTTAATAATCTAACTTTTAATAAATAATTAAATATTCAGAAAGAGAAAAAAAAAGAGAAAAATCCTAAAAATTTACGAGCGTATATGTAAATGTATCAGGGATATCCAAAAATAAACTTAAAATTCCTTAGGTGTAAACTCAAAAAGAAAGTTCAGAGAAATAAATTTTAAGGGTGAAAAGTGTGCATTAATTCAAAGAAAAAAAACTTCAGCTTCAAGGCGTGCATTCAATGTATCTGTGTATTAAAATTTTAAACAAAAGTAATAATAAGATAATTAATGAAAATTCACAAATTTTACGTGGGTACAACTATGCACCAAAAAATGTCAAAATCCTCTGAATATAAACAAGGGAATAAGCAAAAGAAACTTGAAGAAAAAAGAAAAATAATAATAATAATGGGACTAAACGTGTCTATGTAAAAATGCGAGTAAAGAAACTCTTACAAAAATTCAAATAAAGTCTCCAAACAAAATTTTTATAGGTAAGAAAAAAAATTCAGTAAAAAAAACAATAAAAGAAAAAAAAGTGTAAATCAAATTTTTATAAGTATGTTAAAAATAAAAAAAATAAAAAAAGAGGGTGTATTCATAAAATAAAACCAAAAGTATAAAATTTCAACAATAAAATTGTGTGAATTCAATATGTGAGTGTATGTGTGTTAAAAATTCAAACTAAAATAATGTTTTGATAAAAAAGATTAAAAGTAATACAAATAAATGAATTCAAATTTTGGTGTGTATATTAAGTTTGCATATATATATATATATATAATTTTCAGATATATAAAAAATGTATACCTTTTTTATTTCAAGAAAATAAAAAGTGGCAAAATTAAATAAGTGCAAACTGTACAGCCTAAGCTAACCAAAAAAAAAAATGTTGATAAAAAACGATGTTTATAAGGAAATTTCTGTAAAAAAAAAAAAACTTTAATACTTTGAAACGAAATTGTAAACGAACGAAAATGTAATTTTTTTTTCTAATTAAATATGTTCAACTGTTGGTGCATGTTGGTGGTGTCCTCGCCTTAATGGCTCTGCTGGTGAGTAGAGTGCCGTAAGAATGTCTACTGTTCAAAGTCAATGTCAAATAATCCCCTCGTCTGGCTATGGAAGTGTGACACTACGCGTTTTAAGTACTGGCTCAAAACGTGGTTGCCACTATTCCCCCCTTACCCTATCAAATTATTTACCCCCGGACAAGCATCCAAAAGCCTCACAGGTATATCGTGCTGGACCGCATACCTGGCAGTTTGTGTTTGCTTGCAACAAACAAATTTTGCATTAAATATTATCTTCCAAGCACTAGCAAAGATTACGGATACCACTTTTACAAACGTTGAAGTTCATAAAAGGAACCCCGAAATCTTGCCAGCGCTCCCCCCTAAATTTTGTCAATCATGCACTAATCGCTCAGTGTTAAAAATAAGTGATGTTGCATTCATGACCCTAACTCTGTCCGAAAAGATGGAAATGAAAGATAAAAGGAAGAAATATCATAGTAAAAAATTACGCAAACAACTAGGATAAAGATAAGTTAATACAAAGAAATTTAATTTAAAAAAAATGCGAAAAATGAAATATATTTAGTGGGCTATGCGTTGGGCGCCATTGTTACGTAACTGCTTGTGTTGGGAGAGGAGGAGTGGCGGCTCGGCATGGTTGTAGCCCGGCTGAGGCTCGTCGGCTTAGGGGCGCGGTTCTTGCCACGTCTCTTTCCCACAGTTACATAGCAAAAAGGGTTCATGCCTAGATGTGCGTGTTTGTGCAAAAGAAAGGAAAAGAGATAGGAAGGCAAAAGCGGGAGAAATGCCCAGTCCTTGTCAGGTGTGGAGCCTTCCCACCCCTTCTGTTCACAAAAGGGTGAACAGCCTTGGACTCCACTATGGCTCCGTCATCCGAGTGGAGTCCCCTATTTCCTGACATCGTCCGTCACTAAGTCTTCAGTCCCTGTCCATCACTCCTACAACTATCTCAACTCACCTGCAGCACTTGCCATAAGGGCAACACCTGCACCAACAAGGAAAGAAACTTTAGCCTGACATACCTGTGGTCATTGCTCTATAGACTCAACCCATATAAATAAATATTCTAAGGATTTCTCTAAAAATTTACAATAATTTCTTTATTCACAATTTTATTGTCTTAAATTACCAAAGAAAATCAAACATGTAACTATTAATAGGTACTACTATTAAAACTTAAAATTTAATAAACTTAAACTTTAAAGTGATTTTAATCAATTACCCAGTTTCAATTATCTTCAAAATTTTATACAAAAAGTATTCAGGCTACACTAATACTAAATTTATTTTCTTTTCATTATTATTATTAATCTATTGATATATATTTTTCTTCGATAAAAAGTTTATTAAATTCGTTAATAAATTTCATAATAATGTAATTTATTTTATTTCAAAATCTCTATATGCCTTATTCTTCCAACAAAAGAAAAACCTCTAAAATTGGTACGCCCTAACGCCTATTCAGATATTTTCCTTGCACCTGCTCTAAGACAAGCTTTCGCAAAAACCCTAATAACTTCTTAAAATATGTACATACGTGTGTACACGCATATCTATTGAAAACAAGAAAAATGTGTTTATAAGTATGTTAATTGTTGTTCAAACTCACCTCCCATTGTCAACCGGGTTTGGTACCAAATGCGGCGTATAGCTGAAAGTGGAGGACAAAAAAAAAACATACAAAGCTACAAAGCAAAATTAGTATACTTATTTGATCAGTTAGTAGGGCTTTGGCCGTGTGGCCGCGATCAAGGACAATATTTGCCTTGATTTCGAAATTAACCGCGTGGCGTGAACAAACAAATTAAAAAGTAAAAAAAAAAAACGCGTATTCGATTACGTGAACTTTGGTTTGGCCCTTGGCCTAAAAGCGCAAAAAAGAAAAATTGAACAAAATGGTAAGTTTGTTACTACTGTCGGGCAGTAGTTACGCAACTTAAAAAAAATGTAGGTATTAAGAAAATTTTAAAGAACGAAATCAAAGTTGATTTTATCGTAGTTATGTGTTTTTACACATAACCCCAAGCATGTGTCAACTATAAAACAAAATGAAAAAGTATAAGAAAATTCAAAGGTGCAAAATATTACGAGTTTCTCCTTTCCCACGAGTTGAAGAGAATTATTAAAAGTTATAAGTTCAAAAAAAAAAAAATTTCAAAAAAATCAAATTCAGTAAAAAAAAAACCAAAAATCGAAAATATGTATATGATGTGTTTGCCTTCTAATAAGATTAGAAGGATTATTTGAAATTGAAATACAAAAAAAAAAATTGTAATGCCTAAAAAAATTCATTAATTCAAAAAAAAATTCTCAATTTGTATTGGATTCAAAAAAATGTGTGTATAAAAATAAGGTAAAAAAAAATGTTTAAGTCTAAAAATTAAAAAAAAAAAAATTTTGTTTCTTTTTTTTTTTCGAGGAAATAATGTTATGAAAATTGTGGTGCTCGCTAATGGTGTGATTGGTTTTGGTTATTTTTAAGTGTTGTGAGAGCCGCTGATTGATTTTGGATGTGAAGATTACTGAGAGCCGCTGTGGTGGGTTCTACGTGATGTGCTCTGTCTGTCTCCTTTTGGATGCTGATGGAAGGTTGCCGGCAAAAATGTGTGGTGTGTATTCTGATGTTTCGTGTAACTAGCTATGTGTTACCAAATGCTGCTGGCGCTAGGTTGCTTTCGCCTTGTAAACTATGTCAAATGCGAATGTTAGGTGTTGCGTGTTCGTGGAAAGTTGAGTTAATGTTGACGTGTTTAGTCAACAATGTTGCCTCACTTGTGTTGTGGAAATGGGTACGTGTGCGTGTATTGGTGTAATTTTGTCTTACCAA
This sequence comes from Eurosta solidaginis, assembly GCF_040869045.1. Lineage (NCBI taxonomy): Eukaryota > Metazoa > Arthropoda > Insecta > Diptera > Tephritidae > Eurosta > Eurosta solidaginis. The sequence goes on from NC_090322.1 coordinate 95,841,410, forward strand.
ATTTGTGTTTGTGCATGCGAATGATGAATTCCGTTTGTGTAGGTGTGATTCTGTGTTGGCGCAATCTGTTGGAAAAGATCGTTGTGTTATGTTGCGTGTACCTCTGTGAATTTGCCGCTTTATTGCTACTCCCTTAAACACGTTTTATGGGCTTTTCTTCGGTCTGGTGGATGACGTCCTCTACCCACTATCTTCTCCTTCTGCTTTAAACCTCCTGGGCAGTTTTAATCTTTCTTAAAATTCGTCCAAGTCGCGGCCTACGACTGCTTCTCGTTCCTGGAAAAAATGGAAGAACACACACAACGTTGACACTAAAAATCATAAGCACACAAACACATAGTCGGTTCATAACTGCAAGAATATGCAAATAAGACAATGCAACACAATAAAGAAAAAAATCATACGATTTCACATACATTTTTTTTTATAAAAAGTTTTGATTTTTAATTCACTTTTTATTCAAAAGTAACCACGCACTAGAAATTTTTTTTTTTTAGTAATTCTTGCATTTATTTCACTGCGTTAAAGTTATCAAGCCTGCACAACATTATAAAAAAATATTTACAAAAAAAGGAATCAAAAAGGAATTTTTATTTCAACTAAATCGAAGGAATTTTGGTTTTCCTTAAATTTCCGAAGTTGAAGACTTTAATAAAAAAAATTTTATTCACAAACAAAAAAAAAAAATTCTATCATAAAAACTAAAAATTACAACTATTAAAATTAATGCAAAACAAATAGGAATGAAAATTGATAACCTATTAAAATTGTTTTGCAGCCTTACAATTCAAATTTCACAAGAAAGAATTTCTCACTTCACAGAAAAAAAAAATCACTAAAAAATTGCATTTTACTTACCGAAAAAAAATCAGCAATATGAGGGCAAAAGGAAACTGATCTCCAACCGGGATGTGTTTCTTCCTGGTTCCAGGATTTTGATGGTCCTGGGGGAAATTCCCAGGGACTTGAGCGTTCACTCGCACTTCACTTAACGCGCGACACTTTTCGTGGAACCCGCACTTGCTAAAATAAAACTTAATATTTCAAACTTTATTTTTCAGCACTGTACACTTTTAAAATAACTTAAATTTGTTTTACTGCCTTTGACAAAGCAAACGCTAAGACCGCGACTTGCGATTTTTGTGAAACCGAATACTAAGCGGACCCCCTTATATACCAAAATGTATCTTGCGGCACTTATCTTTGTCACCGTACAGCAAAGCCTTTCTGCCCCTGTTTAGCTGAATGTCATAGCGGGCGTGTATGCACGTATACGCATCCCTCTAGTTATCTAACTACAACATGCATGCATTTACTTTAGTGTGTGAAGTGCTGAAAGGGGAAAGATCGTTATGCCGTTGTATAGCTATCTGTGCATATACCCGCTTGCACGTGATTGGAAATTATTTTAGGGAAATCACAAGGGCTGCCGTTACAAGCTGGAAGAAGAAAATCCAGCCTGCACATCGCGATGGCTTCATACTGATGAAAGTTATAGTAACAATTTTCCATCGTCTGAATTCCGCCAGGATAATAAAGCTAGAGTTCAAGAGAATTTTCAGCAAAGAGGTGCATTTGAAATTTTTGAATTCTTTATTGACAATTCAATAGTTCAACACATAGTTGAAGAAAGTGTGCGCTATGCTCACCAATGTAATTTCCATAACTTCTGCCTTTCTTCAGAATGTTTTCGTTAGTTTCTTGGCATATTGATTTTTACATCAAAGAATGTATGGGTGCACAGAGGACGACTTTGACATTCAAATTGTAAGAAACTGCATGCCAAGGAACAGATACCCTGAAATTAAACGATTTTTTCACTTCAATAACAACGAAAACATTCGAAATGGTATTCCTGAAAAGGACTCCAAAATAAAGCCACGGATTGAAAAGCTGACCAAAAATTTTTTAAAACTTAATGTTTTTTTAAAACAATTGTCTATAGATGAGCAGATGGTAAGATATTACGGAGGTCACTTCCTAAAGCAATTTATCAGAGGAAAGCCAATACAGTTTGGCTTAAAGCAGTGAATCAAATATGCGTGCTACTGGTACAGCCAGATTCAAACGTCTAAATAAGTGTCCGATAAAAACAGATGAAGCCATGAAAAAAGAGCCCCGCGGCGCTACTGATTATAGATTTGATAAAAATAACGAAGTATTAGTTGTTTCGTGGATAACAGCTGTGTAAAAGGTATTACCAACCATCAAAGTGTAAAGGATAAAAAATATATTCAAGTTCTTCAGCCTCATGTAATATCACTATATAACAAATACATGGGAGGTGTGGATAAGTTAGAGTGGCATATCAACAAGTATCCTGTAAAAAGTAAACGAAAAAAATGGTACTTTAAGCTTTTCACAAACAATCTGAATATTTGTATGTATAATGCATTCGTTATATATAATTTAAGTCATGAGCAAATTTCATATCTTAACTTCATTCGAATGGTAGCTATTTGCACATAAATTCTTGCCTCTCAGATCCGAAAACGCTTGGTAGCCCAGTTCGTACACTCAACCGAGCCATAACAAAACATGTTTAGCCGCTATTCCAAAACGATGCGTGCTGTGTAAAAAAATTAAGTAAAATGAATACTGAATGCGACCGAGGTATATATTTTTATTGTTTTGTAGACTATCACAACATGATTTAAGTCTTAAATCTTTCAGATGCAATAAAATATATATATGAAATATTAAACAGATTATTTGTACATTAGTATCTATATTTTGGAACATACCAACAGAAAAAGGTGATAAAAGAGCGAAACAAAAGTTGGGCGTTAATGGGTTAAGGACGATGTGATACTCAGTGTTGCCAGAACTTTTTCAGAAAAAAGGACAGATGGATAAAAAATAAAAATGCTAAATAAATAAAATTTGTAAGGCTAAGAAAAAAACCTAAAAGCTTAAGGCAACTTTTTAAGCGTTTCATTCATTTTTCTTATAATAAACATATCAGGATAAACATTTCATACATCTAGCAAAATGTTTAATGTAATATTACTTCAATTTGATAAAAAGGAAATAAAATAACAACGAACCCGCGATCTTGTAAATAAAATAATTTACAGATGCAATTTGTGTTTTATAAGAGTTGCTTAAAGTCAGGAATTTTACCACTCTTGTACTACTACTACAACAACTATTTCAGTGCGTGCAACAGTATATCTACATCAGCGGTCCTCATTTAGTTGAATAATTATTGGCGCCACTTCACACGTATTATTATTCTCTTTCGTCTTTAGTTGTCGCTGAACAAGCAGAGTAGCACCATCGGGTGAGACTATTGTCTATTTTCATGGTTTAATGTTAGCAATTTATTCTGTTTACATATTTCCTTAAGACTCAAGCCATAAAGTAGTATTTATATGGCATATTTAAGAAGTACTTTTTGTGTGTTAACAAAAATGCGTGCATACATCCAACCACATTGATTTTTCATCAACAACTACCAATAAGATGGTTTTAGTTTTACTCACACAGGCACAGTTTTAATTTTGGGGACTCCTGATCTACATACATAAATTTGTTTCTTCTAATGCATCAAGCGAACAAAGGTGTTTGCCTCAATCAGCTCTGGGCACATTGGTCAATTAGTGCGACTTCAACTATATGCCACTCAGTATTATATGCTATTCTCGTAGATTACTTCAGCCAACTTCCTACACTCGTAACAACTTTTCATAATAAATGGATTTCTGTAGTAACTGGCAAGAAATATATGATGCGTGTTCTTTTACTTTACCATTCCTTTATCTCGTCCTAGCTACAGGTACCGGCGAAGGCAAGGAGGATGCCGTCGCGCCATCCGGCGCGCATTGTTTAATTTTAGAATCTAGTTTTAAGACAAATCGTGGTCGGGAACGCTCGGGCGGAATCTGGGCTGTTGCGTACCGCAAGGGGGCCGGCATGTTTAGGCCCGAAGCCTTAAATCTTCTTAACTTGCGCCACCCTAATAGCACCACTTTATCGACCCCTAGTTCGCCCACCTGCATGTATATGTGTACATAGGTAGGGTTATGTTGTCCGTACACATATACATGCATGCCGGTACAACTATGTGGGGAAGCTTCCCCTTAAAGCCGGAGACTTTTTCCGCGGTTCAACGGTTGTCCTCGACAAGGCAACCGTCTACTTTTCCAGCGGTCGTTGTGCGAACCAGAGCTAACACCGTCCGAGGAGCCCCGCCACATTTTATTACAAAAGGTAATTTATTGTTCCAATCTAACTTTCAATTCAAATAAATAAGTATTATAACGATAAATCTCTCGCCTCTTTTTCTTTTCTTTTTAAATTTAACCCAAACGCAATTGTGGTGCCTCCACTCCGTTGCCGAGTTTGCGACACACCACAATTGTTCATGGGTGCGTCTGAAACCGGCAGTGGGTAGGCGCACACGGGTCGATCTCGGAAGGGATGGTTCACTCAAAATAGACAGAGAAGAAAAAGAGAACGCTAAGAGGATTTCCTCGTTATAATAGAGTATTTAATTAAATTGAAAGGAAATATACAATGCAAAGGTGACCAGTGATATTTTACCTGTATAACAAAGTACGGCGTTGATCCTTGGACGATGCGTATCGTTAGGCGGTTGTACACTGAAAGAAATGGTGCTAGTAAAATCAATAAATCTCTTCTGTTGTTCTTGACTTAACGGAGGTTCGGTGAAATTGATCGAATTATGGTTAATTCGACCGAGTTCTTTGTCAAGCGAACAAATTAGTTTAGTCATTTCAACAGAAGAGAAATTGTCGCTCTTAAGTTAACAAAATTCTGTAAAATTGACAGATTCCTAATCAATCTAACTGATTTTTCTGTTAACACAACTGATCTTACAGGTCATTTCAACAGCGAACACCAGTCAATGCATGAGCAAATTTCAAAGGAGAATTTTACGCTCACTGCGGTCTCTACTTCATACTTATGACGATGGTACCACTTGTTTAAAAAAAAAACACCAAAATAAGAAAACCATCAAATCGAAAAAACACACAAATTGAGAAAGCAACAAAAAACTTGTTTTTCAGTTATCAATACAAAACAAAAAACCCCTTTTTTGAATTTAATGTGCATAACACTGCAAAAAATTATTTATAGGGTACAATTTTGCAACTTCCCCTCCAAACGAAATGCAAAATTACACCCTCTTGTTGCAAAAGTTTTGTTTGAACGAACAGGATTTTTCAAAAATTAGTAACATTTTGTTCAAGTTTTTACGAATTTTCACTCACGCGAACGAATCTACATAATAAGATAATAAAAAACATAATTTTTTAATGTTGATTTTTCCGACAGCATAAAAGTTTGAGTTGTTTTGGAATCATTTCAAAATAAAATGTTATCGAATTACATGATTAGTTACTCCAATGGTGAATTACCTTCCAGCGATTTCATTCTTTACTTTTCTGTAGCTTACAACTTCTCTATTTAAAATGTTATTTCAAACATTTATACTACAAGTTTTGTTCGAAAAAGTTTTGTTCGTGTGGCAACTCTAATTGCCAGAGAAGAAATTGATAATAAGCAGTAAAGTGACGCGCGGCGAATTTCAAAACTATAAATTAAATAAATTATAAAAGATAAAATTTGGTGAAAGTGCGTTTAATAAAACAAAGTAATAAAGTGTATAATGTTTAATGTATGTGTATAATGTTTAATTGTAAAGTTGAAATAAAGTTCTTGAAACCGACGCCAATGTGGTTTAACAAAGGGTACATTCTCTTATTTTCGCTAGAGCATGTACTAACGCGTGTGTGAATATGTGTGTAGCATATATACATATATATATGTAGCAAGCATGCGTATTTATGTATTCACATATTTACGTATATATATGGCAACATTCTTTCGCCCAAAGCTTTCGGTGGTGATTCTGAGCAAGTTTTGTTTATTTGAATTCAGATTTAAGTTATTATTATTTTAATTAATACTACTAAATATAGCAATAAAATCATTAGAAATTAAATGTACTTATGTGTAATTTATACAAACAAAAGAAACTACGTAAGTTTAAAAATATATTTATCCGGCTTTTATTATTCCACAGGTATTAATGTCGTAGGTATGAACAGAAAACTCTGTTTACGCTATTAATGTAGAAAAAAAACAAAGATATCTGTCATTTCAATAGATTTCACTGTCAGTGTCATTTCGATAGTAAACACTGTTAATTTAACGGTTTACGCTGGTTACTTCGAATGAACAGGAATCCCTTTCATATTAACAGTTTTGATTGGTATTCTTAGAGCGACAGTAATAATTGTTAATTTAACAAAACTATGGGTAAGGTATAATGAAACAACTTTTTTTATTTATTTGACTACTAAAACGGTCAATTACGAATCAACGATTTGTGCGCAGTTGATTCAACATCCTGTTGCGATGGATAAAAATCGACAGAAATTTCGCTTGAATTTACCCGTATTTCGGTTGATTTTACCAGTCTTTTTCTTTCAGTGTATACAATTTTATAGACCTTGGGGTTAATATGGATAGCAAGCTTCACTTCAAACTTCTTATTACTGCAACTGTCAATATGGCCACAGGTTTTCTGGCGTCTGTTAAGCGATGTTCTAAAGAATTAAGCGACCCGTGCGTTACTAAAGCTCTTCTTACAACATTAGTCAGACAGATATTAGTACCCATACGTTACTAAAGCTCTTTTTACAACATTAGTCAGGCAGATATTAGAATATGGTGCAATAATTTGGAACCCGATCGGCTAGAATCGGTCCAAAAACAACTCTTACTTTTCTCCTCAAGGGATTCTACGTATAATCTGCCAACTTACACTAATCGCCTGAAACTTATGAATCCTCCCACATTTGCTAGGTGGAGGGAAATGCTTGGTATTGTATTAATGATTAAATTATTAAATGGTTCGGTCCCCAGCTCATTCCTACTGAGCAAAGTAAATTTTAGTGGCCCTTCCCGGCCTTCAAGACATTTAAACTTCTTTACCTAAAACATTGTAGAACAAATTTTAAATTAAATAAGCTCTTCCGCTGTTTATGTGAAAACTACAACTACCGCTTTATCACAATTGACCCTTCGGACTCACTTTTTAGCATTAAAAAATCTGTTCTCTTAATAGGAACTGATTTTATTCGTTAACATATTCAATGCAATTTTGTCAAAGACAGTCAGTTGCGTATTAGCACTCGAAGAGTTCAGATGTGCAAGCGTGCATAAGCATACGACAGTCGGCATATTCATTTCTATTCAATTCTTTCTTTAAACATAAATGTAAACTTCAATTATTTTTTTTAAATTACTTAAGCAGAACTCGCTTCGTTGTATTTATTGATCGGTTATTAATAGATCAGAAGTAGGATTCGCGCGGGCCTACAAAATATCTTACACATACATGTATGTCTACATATCGAATGTACACTTATTTACAAACGAAATTTTCTATGGACCAAAATAGAGCAACGTTCCCCGCTCAAATAGTACTAGCAACGGCTCGTCATTCGCAGCAAACAGCAACATTACTGTTGTAGCGAAAGGCATTAGAAAGTGCATAGTTCAACGAATTAAGTCTGGCAAAAGTCTAAGCAAAGGCAGCAACCGGTCATACGTATGTAACCGTGTACAAGACGGCAATCACCGTTACTAGTGCAAAGGAAGCAGTAAAGCGAACATACACATAAACATTACTCAACGTATTAAACAGGGCAAATCAACGATAACGCAGAGACGGCACAGCGATCTAGCTTAACAGGAATTGTTACAACGACAGCACACGCTACGCAGAATTTTTCTGCCTAACTGTAACAAACGAAAGTTGTTGTTGGCATGCTTGCTTGGGTTTAAGTGGAACAATACTGGAGTGACAAGCGACAAGAACGGTCAGTTTGTGGCAAGCAACGGCAACGAAATTAAGAAAAAGTTACTTGATTAAGCAACGGCTTGTAAAATAAAAAACATAAAAACTGAAACAAAAGTCACCATGCAAATAAAAATTAATCTACCGTGGCACAAATAAATAAATTATTCCGAAACGCAAATATTTCAGGAACCGGCAATAAAACCCACAAAGTTGCGGCATTAATAGACCATTTTGGTTATGACGAAATTATGCCAATGAGACCGATTAGGAAGAGACGTGGGAAAAACCAATGAGCAAGTTGTGGAAATTGATCAGGGAATTAACAAGATCATTGCAGACGCAAGTTGCATCACGAGCATCTGCTGAACCTGTTACATCCAAAGCTATTGACACGCTACGGGAATTAAATTTACTGTCGACCAAACAGCAGGTATCCACGTACAAAATAAAAGACATCGGTGGAATCTTGCCAGAGTATTACCTATTGAAAAAATTGATCAATGCACAACAATTTGTAACGAAGGCTGTGCGGCTGCAACGAACATACTCATGGAGTGACAATTTACTACACTTTGCGGCACAACAAAACCGTAGCAAAAAGGTGTCTGGATGCTCAACCGGAGTTCTAGTCTTGCACTGATTTGGTGAGTATGCCATTGAAAGATTTTCCATGTGTAGTGAGTTCTGCGGAATTCACAGGGAACTTGGCCGGCGCAAACCGAAATCCGTCGAGACGTTGAGTGAATATTATTACGAGATGTTAACGCTTGGACGACGGGGTAGTTCATATCAATAAACTCTTATACGGTCAATGTTATAAACGATCAACAAACAACACGTATGGTACTGGTAATGAATCTAAACACCAGCAACGAGCTGCTACAGTCACTAGAAAATCTACAATCGGCGAATCCCATACAGCCAAACAAACCGCCAATCTCTACCACTAACATGCGTACTGAACGCTCTGGACAATCACCACGATCAGTGAAATGGTTCAACTGCAAAGAATATGGACATGTCGCTGTTAAATGTCCGCAACCACAAACGAAACAACGCTGTTCTAAGTTCTCTAAAGTGGGCCATGACTGCACGGATTGTCAAGTAAACACCAAGCCAAACGTAACAGAGATAGTGGGGTCAAAAGCATCTTCACAAGTGCCACCTATAATTTAACACATCACAATTGATGGTAAATCTTACGACGCCTTGATCGATACAGCGGCCACTCACTAATAAGTGAACAAGTAATATTAACTATTCAATGTGTCCCTGCATATAAGCGCTTTAAGTCGAGTCTACGCGACAGGCCGTGGTGAAGTTAATGATCAATAACGAAAATGGTCGAGATATTTTGTGACGAGCAAACAAACGGCTGATCATTGACAATGGGTCTTTACAGTTACAAGTCAAATCGAACATGTTTAAAATCAACTATCAGCTGAACGATACGCATCGTAACGATATTAAAGCCATGTTACACGAGTATGAAAATTGCTTTGCGGAAGATGTGTCAGCGTTAGGAAGATGTAATGCTACCACTTTGGGAATTAAAGTGACACAGTCGGGAGCAACAGTTGGAAAACGATATCAAGTTCCACTTTCGCTGCAACAAGAACTAACGACAATTTTAAACAACTATTAGCGGAGAGCCGAATATTCATCGATTACAGGGAAATTTAACGCGGTCACTGAACGTAAGAACTTCCGTCGGGCGTTTGACCATCTAATGTAAGAAATTACGTCTAAGCCAGTAATAGTCCTGTACGATCCAAATAAAGTGCATGATGTGCATGCGGACGCCAGCCACCTTGGTTTGCCGGGTACATTGCTGCCATAGCGGAAACACTAGTAAGAGTCCGAATGTATCTGTTAGGCATGAAGATCCCCGTAGTTACGGGCTAAAATTAGATCGTAACGACGAAGGCATTGTCAAAATTACTACCGCGTATAGCCAGATGGCGGCTATGTTTACAAGAGTATGAATTTGAATGTAGGCATCGTCAAGGCTCGAAAATGCAGCACGTCCACTGTTTGGGTGTAACCGTGTGTAGAATTCCACGAAAGTGGAGACAGCTTCTGAGCGCCATTCACCTGGGAATGCCCAGAGCGATTCTTTTGCATGCGATTCAAGCAGCTGACTACATCCGGTCGCTCTCGTTTAAGTATCCTCTGGGTACCGACTGAACATCCGCTTAGTGGTGAGCTAATGTGAGAAGGCGTCAAGCTGGCTAGGCCACTCTGACACACTCGGTTTTAGGGTTAGATGGAAAACCTGTCCTCGGCAGCGTCTGTCCACGACGGGGTGCGGCTACAAGCGGTCGTGTGCTCGTTACATAAACGTGCAAGTAATGTTTCCATTCGAACCACACTAGAATGAAAAACAACAACAAACCTCGGATAAGAAATCAACCCCTTACTTAAGCACCTGAAACGCCCGTTTCCTTAATGGCATTGGTGCAGATGCCCGGCTCGTTGATGTCTTCGTGAAAGCAAAACTGACATCACCGCCATCCAAGAAATGCGTAGGATGAAGCAAGGAAGGAAGAAGATTAAAAATTGTGACATATATTGAAGTGGTCATACGATTGAGTGCAGTTTCGGCGTCGGATTCGTCGTGGGAGGGAGACTATGTCGCCAAATACTGGCGTTCACGCCCGTGGACGAACGTCTCGCCGCTATCCGAATAAAAGCAAATTTTTTTAATATATCATTCATCTGCGCCAATGCACCGACATAAAATAAAGACGATGATGTGAAAGATGCTTTTTATGAACGTGTAGAACGCACATACGAGCGCTGCCTCCGCCATGATATAAAAGTCGTGCTCGGCAACTTTAACGCCAGGGTGGGCAAAGAAGTTGTTTTTGGCCCCACAGTCGGAAAGTTCAGCCTACACAATGAAACTTCTCCTAATGGACTGACCTGATTGACTTTGCGGGTCATATCCAGCACGAGGTTCATGCATAAAAATATGCATCATACATATGTCCTCCGATTGAAATACACGCAATCAGATCGACCACATTGTGAAAGCCTCCAGTGTTTTAGATGTGCGCACGATCCGAGGACCTAACATCGACTCGGACCATTATCTCGTCGTAGCCCAATACGCGCCCGCTTCTGCGCGGCTAAAATTAAGGAACAAAAAACACAAGGAAATCTAAGCATTGAAAGCCTGCAATCGCAACAGACTGCCAATGATTTCGCAAATCCATACAACGGATTGCAGAAGCAGTGGGAGCATATCTCCAAAGTTCTTCGTTCTGCTGCCGAGGAAAAATCTGGTTACAGCCAAACGGAAAAACAGCTGGTACGATGAAGAATGCCGCGCTGCAACCGAAGGAAAAGGCGCTGCCTACTAGACACGGTATCGCGAGTTGAAAAAAGAAGCGAAGCGCCTTTTCACGAAGACAAAATCAGAGGCAGAAAGGCGTAAGTGCGAGAAGTTTGAGCTGCTAGCCACCAGGCATAGCGCCTGAAAATTTTACCAAAAAGTTCGGCGACAACAGAATTGGGAAGGACCTATCCGAGCCTCCGAGTTATTCCTCAGGCAACGTGTGTAAAATTATTTTTGTTTAAGGCAAATGCGGCGATACGTCAAGTCTTGAATCTCAGATTCTCCCGGGTACTGTTTAAATAAGATTAAAGGCGGAAAGTCAAATGCATCTCACCGAAGTTCTACCAATTCCATTTCGAGCAATCTATATGGGTCACCTCGAACCATTCACCGAAAACAAGCGAGGCAACCAATACATCGTCGTTTTAGTTTGTGGCTTCACCAAATACACGATATTAAAAGCATTACATAACATAAATACGACACCAGTTCTATCAATACTGCAAGAATTTATGGAAATTTTTGGGCAGCCTTTACGAAACACCACTGGCCGAGGATCGAAGGAATTCGAATTCTTTATGACACGCTTTGGAATTCGGCACGTCGAAACAGCTGTACGAGCGCCTCGAGCAAACGGGCAGGCAGAGCGCATCAACTGCACATTATTTTCAGCGATTACATGCTCAACAAAGATCACCAAGAATGGGAAAACCTTGTCCAATATCCAGTAATGCATTAACTCGCATAACAAATTTTGTGTTCAATTTTGATTTACGATACAAGCACTAAGCGATGAAATATCCATGCCAGATGACGACGAGAAACAGGAGAAGCTACAGAATGCCATACAGAATATCATCAACGTGAGGCAAAATATGGAAGCTAAGATACGACCATAAGCATGAGAGTCCACCAGTATACAACGAATGACAATTGGTCGTTATTGATCATGTCCCAATCGCAATCGGTGATACACATAAACTCGATCCGAAATTCAAGGGACCTTATATTGTTACAAAATAGCTAGTCCATGACCGATACATCGTGTAAGATCTACCCAACGCACCTCGTTCACAACGACTATACTGTAATGTAGTATTCAGCGACCATATGAAACCATGGTGCCGTTTAAGTCCAGATCTCGAAGGCAACCAAAAATTCAGAGGAGACGTCCTAGGATGATTAGTGTCAGGAGAGGCCGAGCTGTCAAAGACAGTCAGTTGCAGTGGCGTAACTATACCATAAGGGGCCGTGGCATATTCTTTTGATGGGAACCTATCAATAAAAATAGCCACGTTATACTCAATTTAAATTTAATAAACTTCGAGATTTTCAGCGTAGTCAATTACACGTTGTATATGTCCCACTAATGGCCATAGGCCTCCTCTCTTAGGCAAAAAGGAATGGACTGTATACTATGCTAGCCCAATGCGGAGTCCTGGATGCATTTACTTACTTAATTGGCGCTTAACCGTTTAAACGGTCATGGCCGTCCAACAAGGCGCGCCGGTCGCTCCTTCTCTCTGCCAACCGGCGCCAATTGGTCATACCAAGGGAGTTTAAATCGTTTTCCACCTGGTATTTCCAGCGGAGTGGGGGCCGCCCTCTACCTATGCTTCCATAAGCGGGTTCCGATAGAAACACTTTCTTGGTCGGAGCGTCATCTTTCATTCGCAGCCGCTGTGTTTTAAGTCGCTGGACTATGTTAATGTCTGCGTATAGCTCGTACAGTTCATCGTTAAATCTTCTTCGGTACTCGCCATCGCCAACGCGTAGAGGTCCATAAATCTTTCGAAGAAATTTTCTCTCGACCACTCGCAGAGCCGTTTCATCTGATGTTGTCATGGTCCATGCTTTTTTTGGTGATCATTGTCATTTAAAATTTTTAAAGTGGAACGCTGCAAAACACTGTAATTTGAAACAATTTCATTCATTGGAATGAAACGGGATTTCAGTTGGTTTTTAACGATGTCCAATACACGACAAAATATGTTCACTTTGAACAAACTTTCCGGATCTTGGAGACGCTCATCTTCACAAAGCTCATCAAAATGGCATTTTTCCATACTCTGGCGGTAATGGACCATTTTTTTGCTACACTACTCGCTTCCATTTTTATGTTTTCAAATTCATGTCGATACCTTTCCAATTCTTCCAAAATAAATTTTGAATATCGGTGGGTTTGATTGAAGTGCTTTAGAGGCTGCATCGAAAGTAAGTAGAATCTTACAATGGAAAACCAATAACCTAACAAAATTGTAGTTTTCGATCTTCTTTTTGAGTGAAAGAGCTTAATTTCTTTCATCTGATTTGCAATTTAACAGAATGTTTTCGTAAGCGCATTTTGGACTTCAACAAACCGAACTTTTAAAGCAATAACGACATCATAACGTCCTTCCCATCTAGTAGAGTTAATGAATTTGAAGACTCACTTTCTTTATTAGATATAAAACTTGATAAAATAGTCCATCTTTTGGTACTATGCCCAAAAAAATTATACATTTGTTGAATTGTTTCAAAAAAATGTTGCATATCAATAACCTCTCTCACGTGTAACGTGTACATTTCTGAAAATGAATCAACATCTTTTTGTTCAGTTTAGTTGAAATGCTCAACGGTTAACTTGAAATTGTATTATGGTCTTTAGTTCTCTCACTTGGGATTTTAAGCAAAACTTATAAAAAAATACTTTTCAAATAAAATAGAAAATTCAGGTTCAATGTAAACAAATATTTTTGAGCTCGCGGTCTCTTGGCACGGGGTATTTTGCCAGCCCTGTCAAACTATTGTTACGCCACTGGTCAGTTGCGTGTTAGCATTGGAAAGGGCCCATTACTGATACTTAGCATAGACTTGACTTGAGAACTGTCACTTACAGTTACTTTACATGTTACTGATTACTCAAAACTTAGCAACACTTAAGTTGACTTAGAAGTCTGTTGAATTTTGATTTTCTATGTAAGTTCTAAGTGACGTTTACATTTTGAGATGCCATTTGTTTGTTTCCGTTTCATTTTGACATACCTTTGATTATGATGCCAGATTGTATGCGCTAAGTGGAGTATAATCGTGGCTAAGTTGCCAAGTTTACGCCAAGTCAAGTCAAGTCTACGCTAAATATCAATAATGGGCCCTGAAGTCTTCAGAAGTGCAAGCGTGCCTAAATATAAGGCAGTCGGCAGGTTAGGTTAGGTTGAACTGGTCGGTCCATAAGGACCGCAGATATACTGAATGAGTCCGTAGTGTTACCAGAAGTCGGCTATTAATAATAAATTTCTATTCTTTCTTTAAACAAAAATGTAAACTTCAACTATTTTTTATTAAATAACATAAACATAACTCGCTCCGTTTTATTTATTGATTTTATAATTTCTACAGATTCTATCCATCTTTATCGTATTACTATTACAGCATTACATTACTATTACTGATGAGGTTTCCTCTGCTCGGCGGTTATCAAACCACTGCCTTACAATGACTCTGTTTGAACAGGATTATCCTGGATTCATTGAACTCTTGAGAGGAGTGCGCTGTCACAACGTCCATAAAAAAAAGAAGTTCATATAACTTGATATTTAGCAGATAACAACTAAAAATATAACGGTGGTGTGTTTTGTACTTTTTTTCCACCAAACTTTGAAAAGGGCGGCGAAAGAGTGTTTTTCGGCAATGATATGCAACCGATGCACATTTTCTAGATGATCTATATATGTATATGTTGGCAACCCATTAATAAGTGTCAAAAATGCATTGAATATGCAACCCTGAATTTATATGACAAGAGAGAAATGACTTGCAATCATGGATTCGGAGGAACATCAGCATTATACTTTTGTCTGCTTCTTTACGCGTGTAAATTTGTAATTAATTTTCTTTATTGTATTTGATTTCTTGAAAATACTTGATATATGATTGTATCGCAATCATAATAGTGGCGACGAGGATTTAGAACCTGTGAAAAATTTCCACAATGAATGCAGACGATGTTCGCAGTTTATTCACGCAAATGCAAGAACAGCATGAACGTGATAACCAAGCTATGCAGAACCTGGTAAAGACACTTCTTTCCAGCCAACTTCAGCATAACGCATCGTCAACAAAGGATGATAAGGGTGCAGAGTTCATAATTGAAGCACTTGCGTCTAGCATCAGTGAGTTCTGCCACGAGCCAGAAAATAACCTCACTTTCGACATGTGGTTCGCGCGTTATGAGGATCTTTTCGAGGTCGATGCTGCCAAACTAGACGACTCAGCCAAAGGCAGGCTTTTGTTGCGTAAACTAAATACAATTGTCCACAGCAAATACATAAATTATATTTTGCCAAAGCACCCGCGAGATTTTACTTTCGCCGAGACAGTAGAGAAGCTCAAACAACTGTTCGGGCTCCAAACATCACAGGTATTGCGAAAGTTTCAAGCTAAATAACTTGAAGCTTGACCAATTCAAGTGTTTAATTTTTATAATGGGGCTTAAGTCGCAATCAGATTTCGACATCAGAACAAAACTGTTGAGTAAATTAGACACCTCAGCCGAAACACTCGCACTCGATGCGCTGTCAAAAGAATGCCAACGTCTCGTAAATCTAAAAGCTGATACAAAACTTGTTGAAAATCAGAAGAGCGAAGTGCAGGTAAAGCGTTTACAAACCAGTAATGCAAAGCAAAAATCAGTGCCTAAGACTCCGTGTTGGTTTTGCGGCGCCATGCACTACTCTCGCGAATGCTCATACTCAAAGCACAGATGTGAACAATGCAATACAGTTGGCCACAAAGAAGGCTATTGCACCTCAACGAAAAAGGTGAAACACTCTAAACAAAAGCAAACACAACAGAAAAACAAAGTAAAAGGGTCTCAAGTGCAGTCGAAAAGTATTTTCGTCGCTAACAAGATCGAATCAGCTCAACGCATATTTGTTAATGTTATAATAAATGGTACAAAAATTAATTTACAGTTCGACACAGCATCGGACATTACAATTATATCGGAAAACAACTTCCGCAAACTAAACATTTCAAATAGGTCAGCAGTCGAACAATCAGCTCGTAGCGCCACAGGCACAGCATTACCTCTTTCATTTAAGTTTGAGTGCGAAGTCGAACTCAAACAACAAAAAGCAACACTCACATGCTTCGTGACACCAATCAAAAATTTAAACGTAATGGGTCTAGACTGGATAACATCTCTCAAACTTGACAGCATGTCCATCAACGCCGTTTGCAACCAGTTGGCAATGGAAAACCGGGGAAGTATTACTCCAAATATACACAACTTTTCAAATATCAAACAATATTTTCCAGATGTGTTCGATGAAAAACTAGGTTTGTGCACTAAAACTAAGGCACACTTCGTGGTAAAACGGGACCAAAAACCAGTTTTCCGACCAAAGCGACCAGTAGCTTACGCCATACAGCACCTTGTTGAGGAAGAACTGCAAAGGCTCATAAACATAAATGTTATATCACCAGTCAACCACTCAGAGTGGGCCGCGCCAATAGTAGTCACAAAAAAGGCTAATGGAAACATACGCATTTGCGCCGATTTCTCGACAGGGTTAAACGCCGCTCTCGAATCGTACCAGTACCCACTTCCTTTACCCGAAGACATTTTCGCAAAGCTAGCAAACGCACAATATTTTAGCCACATAGACCTTTCTAATGCTTTTCTGCAAATTGAAGTTGACGACGACTCAAAAGAGTTACTTACTATCAACACGCAGGACTGTTTCGCTATAACCGCATGGTATTTGGCGTGAAGACTTTTCCTTCCATATTTTAGCAAATCATGGATAAAATGCTCGTTGGTATGGATTACGCCACAGCGTATATCGATGATATCTTTGTATCCGGAAGGGATCAAAGGGAGCATGACAGGAATTTGCTTGAAGTTTTCCGACGAATTCGAGAGTATGGTTTTAAACTTAAATTGTCCAAATGCAGGTTTTCAGTGACCGAAGTTAGGTATATGGGCTACATAATAAATCAAAATGGCCTTCAACCAGACCCAGAGCGGATCGCAGCAATCAAGGGCATGCCAGAGCCAACAAACATCGCCGAACTAGTTCGTTTCTGGGCGCAATAAACTTCTATGGAAAGTTCATACATAGAATGCGCGCGTTAAGAGGCCCACTTGATGAACTCCTGAAAGCAAACGCGAAATGGATTTGGAGTCAAACTCATCAGAAATGCTTCAACAGCCTAAAAGAGGTACTATCTTCAAAGCTACTTCTAACGCATTATGATCCGCAGAAAAAAAATTATTGTTGCAGCGGATGCGTCAAACTATGGGCTAGGTGCGTGCATTTTGCATGAGCTCCCTGATGGCACAGTTAAAGCAGTTAGCCACGCATCGAGATCGCTTACTCCTTCTGAAAAGGCGTATAGCCAAATAGAAAAGGAAGGTCTCGCACTAGTGTTTGCGGTAAGTAAATTTCATAAAATAATTTTCGGTAGATCATTCAAACTTCATACCGACCACAAGCCCTTGTTTGCAATTTTCGGCAAGAAAACCGGCATCTCAGCACATCAAGCAAACCGTCTACAAAGATGGGCTGTGCAATTGTTGGCATACGACTTTGAACTCAGTTTCATTTCTACAAATAGCTTCGGCTATGCCGACGTGCTATCGCGACTTATCAACAAGAACATCAAAACAGCCGAAGACTATGTCATTGCGTCAGTGCAGTTTGAAAGTGAAATCAAACAAATCCTGTCAGAAGCAATAGAGAAGCTGCCGGTCACGCACAACATGGTGAAGTATGAATCAGGAAAAGATCATACCCTAAAACATATATTTCATTACGTAAAGCTAATTGGCCATTAACTACCAGGAACGCGGAATTAAAAGCATTCCAAAATCGTAAAAATGAAATAAGTGTAATCGATGGCTGCATTATGTTGGGTCACCGCGTAGTGATACCATAAGTGCTGCGAAATCGAGTTCTAAAACAGCTACATCGTGGTCATCCCGGAATTGAACGCACTAAAGCAATAGCTAGAAACTTTGTATACTGGCCAAACATCGATTCCGATATCAAAACATTAGTACAAAATTGTAATAATTGTGCCTCGACAGCCAAACTGCCTACAAAAACCACACTGCAGCCATGGCCAAAGCCCACAGCTCCGTGGCAACGTTTGCATATTGATTATGCAGGGCCAATCAACGGCGAATATTTCTTGGTAATTATTGATGCGCACTCAAAGTGGCCGGAAATAGTTCCGACCAAGTCAATATCCACGCAACGAACAGTTGACATTCTCAACGAAATTTTCTCACGTTTTGGTATTCCGTCCACCATAGTTTCCGATAATGGAACACAATTTACGAGCGCACCTTTTCAACAACTTCTACTAGAAAACGACATCAAACATATTCGTTCTAGTCCTTATTATCCGATGTCTAACGGACAGGCAGAAAGATTTGTTGACACATTTAAGCGCGCTCTCAAAAAGATGGAGGGTGAGAACACATCGAATAACAATTTACAAGTCTTTTTGCAATATTATCGCGCCTCGCCAAACAAAAACAACATTAACAACAAATCACCAGCTGAAGTTTTGCTAGGCAGAAATATTCGCACCAGCTGGGATCTGCTAAAGCCGAAACCTGTTTGTGATACTCAGTCCGAGTTATCACAACAACAAAACCGTATGAAACAGCAGTTCGACAGAAAGCATGGGACTAAACAAAAGTCATTCTGTAATAATGACATCGTCTATGCATGCGTTCACAAAAACAACAGTTTCCAATGGATGCCTGGAAAGGTAATCGAACGTGTTGGCAGGGGGATGTATAACGTATTACTCGACAATCGGAAGCTCATAAGGTCGCATGCTAATCAATTGCGTAAACGATTTTGTGACAATGAGCAATCCACGAGCACGAAAGTTAACTCGTCAAACACGCTCATCGACACATTCGGGTTGTACGAAGATGAAAACAATTGTGAAAGCGAATCTCCTAACAAAACATTCAACCAAATGACACTTCTTCTGCAAATCTCGAGCATGACACCGTAGAGCCAATTGATAATCAGTCAGCACAAAATGAAGACAACACCATCGTACCAAGTCGCCCTCAGCGCGTTCGCCGTCCAGTGGATAGATTTATTCCTGGCTAAGCAACATCTAACTCAAAGAGGGGAGGTGTTGGCAACCCATTAATAAGTGTCAAAAATGCATTGAATATGCAACCCTGATAAAACGGATAAATGTGCATGCGAAGCCGAAATAAAGGCATGAAAGGATAATACCTACGTACATACGTCCGGAAATGATATGTCCGAGTTCAAACGCCTAAACTTTGTGTTGCTGTAGTTGGTCATTCTCTTTTGGTTTCGCCTAGATATGTAAACATTTTTTGCCTAGATAAGTATTTACGATGCTTATCTCCGGGAAGTGAACTGAACAAATCCTATTCATGATTCAATTTGCCTGAAATTCGGTATATAGGTAGCCATTTGCCTAGATTAGTATTAACGACCCTTTTCTCCGGGAAGTGGACCAGGGACCGACTGGGACTGGAACAAAATAAATACCACCCTCTGCGACTGGATATAAGGGATAGAGAAGAACGAGGAGGACTACAGTGTAGAGAAATGGGGCAAGGAGAAAGAGACTGAGAAAGAGATACAGTGAGACGAAGATAGAGAGGTAGGGATAGATGAAGCGGAAAAGAAGTGACGAAAAGACGGAGAGTGCAAAAACAGTCGCGGAGGAGAATTGCAGGGGAACGAGTGAATAAAAGGACTAAGAAAAAGTTGGAGAGGGGGGCGAGGGCAGAGTAAGACGGAAAAAATTTTCTTAAATTGTATGCAGATATACCACATTTAGAGCAGAACAACGTCTGCTAGTTGAATATATTGCTTAATATCTTCATCTTACTTCGGCCAATAGACATAACTTTACGCTAGTACCATTGTGCGTTCAATTCCTTGATGACTTTTACGTAAATTTTATATTTATTTTAAAATTTGGTTGTTATGGCTGTCACCTATCTTAACATCCTTTTTTCGCATTCTCCTAGATTTGCGGTCATAGGTTTATCTCAGGATATGATCACATATCATATCAATCATTCAAAAGTGATCAATATAATAAGTTATTCAACACGTCCACTCTTAAATTGAGCATGCCT
The DNA here is from genome assembly GCF_040869045.1 of Eurosta solidaginis. Classification (NCBI taxonomy): domain Eukaryota; kingdom Metazoa; phylum Arthropoda; class Insecta; order Diptera; family Tephritidae; genus Eurosta; species Eurosta solidaginis. The sequence continues at coordinate 95,861,723 of NC_090322.1, forward strand.
TCTCTGTTGTTACTCAACACTGTCACTGCATGCCAGAACAGCTGAGAAAGAGAGAAAAAAGAGGGTGACGCAAAAAAAATTAGGTGCCCTCGGCCATTTTGGGCAGCGCTTTGGATCGAGACACATCAGCAGGAACAAATAAGTTCTTTTAACACAAACGTTTAATATTTTACATTGGTTTTTTTTTTTTATGTAATAAGTGGAAAATTCGAGTAAAGTTTAACGTGATTATATGAAGCAAAATCCAAGGAGCCTGTGAACACACATATCTTTGTGAATTACATGGAAAACGGTGGTCAAACACACTTAATTGGGCATCTGCATTTGGCACACGTGAGATATTAAAATATTTGTGTGGTATAGGTGCTGATGTTAATAAAGGTGATCGTAGCTCATCATTGTATTGCGTTGCGTTCTTCGGACTTCCCAGTATAGCTAAAGTGTTACACAAGTATGGCGCTTATCCAGATTTGCGCGAGGAAAATGGGAAAACACCTTTAGATAAGGAATGCGAACTTGCTGATGATGGTCATCGCGAAGTTGCAGCTATTCTACAATCACCTGGCGAAAGTGATTTTTATTGGCAGTCAAATAGAGATGCAAATAGCACCGGATTTTTCCAGTCAAAATTGTGCACGACTATAAGTAAAAGGCAATAGTATATTTCAAAAGACACTGCATACCAATGTATATTAACGGAAATTGTGCTGAACGGCGTGCACTTGGCAAAATAATTTGTGCGGAACGCGAACAACTGGTGGCTTTTCATAATAGTAAAAAACTTTCAGGGCATTTGGGCGAAGAGGGTTTTACAACTTGTCATGTACTTTAAATAACAAAAACACCAGTTCAGTGGACAACACAACAACAATCAATATACGAAAAATAAACAATTAAGAGTAAAGGGCTAAACCTCAACGACCATATAGTGTAATTTATAATTTAGAAATTAGGATTTTGCCCAGATTGAGCCACCTATACATCAGTGTATGGCCAATATTTAATAATATTCACAAAAATGTAAATCTTGCAATTCCTAAAATTTTAGCAACTCTTGAAGATAACTGTGGAATTACTTTCAATTTAAGATTACTTAGGCCTACTTGCTCAACGGTGTGTTGGGTGTTTTTTTATACTCAGTTGAGCAGAGCTCACAGAGTATATTAAGTTTGATTGGATAACGGTTGGTTGTACATATATAAAGGAATCGAGATAGATATAGACTTCCATATATCAAAATAATCAGGATCGAAAAAAAATTTGATTGAGCCATGTCCGTCCGTCCGTCCGTCCGTTAACACGATAACTTGAGTAAATTTTGAGGTATCTTGATGAAATTTGGTATGTAGATTCCTGAGCACTCATCTCAGATCGCTATTTAAAATGAACGATATCGGACTATAACCACGCCCACTTTTTCAATATCGAAAATTTCGAAAAACCGAAAAAGTGCGATAATTCATTACAAAAGACAGATAAAGCGACGAAACTTGGTAGATGAGTTGAACTTATGACGCAGAATAGAAAATTAGTAAAATTTTGGACAATGGGCGTGGCACCGCCCACTTTTAAAAGAAGGTAATTTAGAAGTTTTGCAAGCTGTAATTTGGCAGTCGTTGAAGATATCATGATGAACTTTGGCAGGAACGTTACTGCTATTACTGTATGTGCGTTCAATAAAAATTAGCAAAATCGGAGAAGGACCACGCCTACTTTAAAAAAAAATTTTTTTTTAAAGTAATATTTTAACAAAAAATTTAATATCTTTACAGTATATAAGTAAATTATGTCAACATTCAACTCCGGTAATGATATGGTGCAACAAAATACAAAAATAAAAGAAAATTTCAAAATGGGCGTTGCTCCGCCCTTTTTCATTTAATTTGTCTAGGATACTTTTAACGCCATAATTCGAACAAAAACTAACCAATCCTTTTGAAATTTGGTATGGGCATAGATTTTATAAGGTTAACTGTTTTCTGTGAAAATGGGCGAAATCGGTTGATGCCACTCCCAGTTTTTATACACAGTCGTCCGTCTGTCCTTCCGCATGGCCGTTAACACGATAACTTGAGCAAAAATCGGCATATCTTTAATGAACTTAGTTCACGTGCTTACTTGAACTCACTTTATCTTGGTATGAAAAATGAACGAAATCCGACTATGACCACGCCCACTTTATCGATATCGAAAATTACGAAAAATGAAAAAAATGCCATAATTTTATACCAAATACGAAAAAAGGGATGAAACATGGTAAGGAAATTGGATTGTTTTATTGACGCGAAATATAACTTTAGAAAAAACTTTATAAAATGGTTGTGACACCTACCATATTAAGTAGAAGAAAATTAAAAAAGTTCTGCAGGGCGAAATAAAAAACCCTTAAAATCTTGGCAGGTACTACATATATAAATAAATTAGCGGTATCCAACAGATGATGTTCTGGGTCACCCTGGTCCACATTTTGGTCGATATCTGGAAAATGCCTTCACATATACAACTACCACCACTCACTTTTAAAACTCTCAATAATACCTTTAATTTGATACCCATATCGTACAAACTTATTCTAGAGTCACCCCTGGTTCACCTTTATGGCGATATCTCGAAAAGGCGTCCACCTATAGAACTAAGTCCCACGCCCTTTTAAAATACTCATTAAAACCTTTCATTTGATACCCATATCGTACAAACATATTCTAAAGTCACCCCTGGTCCACCTTTATGGCGATATCTCGAAAAGGCGAACACCTATAGAACGAAGGCCACTCCCTTTTAAAAATACTCATTAACACCTTTCATTTGATACCCATATCGTACAAACAAAGTCTAGAGTCACCCCTGGTCCACCTTTATTGCGATACCTCGAAAAGGCGTACACCTATAGAACTAAGGCCCACTCCCTTTTAAAATACTCATTAACACCTTTCTTTTGATACCCATATTGTACAAACAAAAACTAGGGTCACCCCTGGTCCACCTTTATGGCGATATCTCGAAACGGCGTCCACCTATGGAACTAAGGATTACTCCCTTTTAAAATACTCATAAACACCTTTCATTTGATACCCATATCGTACAAACGCATTCTAGAGTCACCCCTGGTCCACCTTTATGGCGATATCTCGAAAAGGCGACCACCTATACAACAACCACCACTCCCTTTTAAAACCCTCATTAATACCTTTAATTTGATACCCATATCGTACAAACACATTCTAGAGTCACCCCTGGTCCACCTTTTTGGCGATATTTCGAAACGGCATCCACCTATAGAACTAAGGCCCACTCCCTTTTAAAATACTCATTAACACCATTCGTTTGATGCCCATATTGAACAAACAAATTCTAGGGTCACCCCTGGTCCACCTTTATAGCGATATCTCGAAACGGCGTCCACCTATGGAACTAAGGATTACTCCCTTTTAAAATACTCATTAACACCTTTCATTTGATACCCATATCGTACAAACGCATTCTAGAGTCACCCCTGGTCCACCTTTATGGCGATATCTCGAAAAGGCGACCACCTATACAACAACCACCACTCCCTTTTAAACCCCTCATTAATACCTATAATTTGATACCCATATCGTACAAACACATTCTAGAGTCACCCCTGGTCCACCTTTGTGGCGATATCTCGAAACGGCGTCCACCTATGGAACTAAGGATTACTCCCTTTTAAAATACTCATTAACACCTTTCATTTGATACCCATATCGTACAAACGCATTCTAGAGTCAACCCTGATCCACCTTTATGGCTATATCCCTAAATGGCGTCCACCTATAGAACTATGGCCCACTCCCTCATAAAATACTCTTTAATGCCTTTCATTTGATACACATGTCATACAAACATATTCCAGGTTTTCCCTCGGTTCATTTTCCTACATGGTTATTTTCCCTTATGTTGTCACCATAGCTCTCAACTGAGTATGTAATGTTCGGTTACACCCGAACTTAACCTTCCTTACTTGTTTTTTTTATTATTCGAGTGGATTTATAAACGATTCGTATCCGATTTTGTACAGTTCGCAGAGAAGTGTACGTTTATACATATATACCTATTTAATCAGTCAAGCAACGCAACAACATTACTACAGTGGAGCCCTGCAGCTGTTTGCCCAAACAACGTTGGAGCAACCACCATAATATAAGTCACAACCTAATGTATATTTACACATATATATATATATATATATGTATTTACTTTGCATATTTTTCTTTCCGTAAACAAAATATTAGTGTACGCTAACTACCGTACTTTCTTTCTTTAATAGCGTTTTCTTTTCTGAAATAAATTGTTGCTTAAGTAAATGGTAAAGCCTTAATAGGGTTACTCCTGCCAGAAAACTTTCAACATTTATAGTGCATGCAAAAAACATAAATGGCTACCCCGTATATTACCTGATTTTCGCAAACGCGCTCTCAATGATAACAAATATTCAATAGAAATTATTTCCTTCATTTCAATTTTCCTCGCTAAAAATATGTAAAGTTACGAAAATAAATTGTCACGATCAGCTGGTTTAGCAGAGTTGCCCTGCCACACCGCCATTTTATGCAGGGTAAAAGTGTAACGCTTTTGCGTTGCGAGCAGGCAACAATTTTTAAAAAAGGACGAAATATCCCGTGACTTGCTTCTTAGAATAGAACAAAATATATTTACAACCCTTGCCCGGCGTACAAAATCGTAACACTTTTGCCAGAAAAGAAAACGCTATAAATCATTCAAAGTTGAACGAACATTATTCAAAGTTTGAATGTGCATCATTCGTGTTTTCATAACTTACATTTCCACCCTTCGCTTTGGTGTCATGTACGTTAGTTGTTCTTTTCTTACTTGTAAACAAACGTACATATGTATATAAATACATATATGGGTGAACTAGTATGAAGGCATTCCCGATAAAGAGGTCGTTCGTATTTATTTAACTAAATAATGAGATAATAATTATGTACTAATATCGTAATTAATGGAGTATAGACTTTCGGGCATATAACCCAACGAACAAAGTAGACGTGTTATAAATTCGGTTGAAAAGTTTCCCAGATAAACCCTAAGCTTAACAAAACGTTGAATTTTTTTTGAATAAGCGTGAAGTAACCGAAATGGCTCGTTGCTAAAACGATTTTAATGTAATCTTGTTGTTTAATTAACACGCTTTTATTAGCTTGGCCAGTATGTAACGGAATCTTTGAGCTTAAATTTCACCGGTTTCTAGAAGTCTGCTGCTCAATTTGAAACTTTGCATACGTATCAAGGACCGATGAAAATGCATTAATGTGGTGGTGTGGTGACATAAGGTCAACGGCCATAATGTCAATTGGCTTTATTACCACTTTGAATGGCCATAAGTTTGATTGAAACTTTGCTCACGTATCAAGGCTCGATGACAATGCATTAGTGTGATGGTGTGGTGACATAAGGTCAACGGCCGTAAGGTCAATTTGCCTTTTTACCACTTTGAATGGCCATAAGTTTGATTGAAACTTTGCACACGTATCAAGGCTCGATGGCAATGCATGAGTGTGATGGTGTGATGACATAAGGCCAAAGGCCATAAGGTCAATTGGCCTTATTACCACTTCGAAAGGCCATAAGTTTGATTGAAACTTTGCACACGTATCAAGGCTCGATGGCAATGCATGAGTGTGATGGTTTGGCGACATAAGGTCAACGGCCATAAGGTCAATTGGCCTTATTACCACTTCGAATGGCTATAAGTTTGATTGAAACTTTGCACACGTATCAAGGCTCAATGGCAATGCATGAGTGTGATGGTATGGTGACATAAGGTCAAAGGCCATAAGGTCAATTGGCGTTATTACCACTTTGAATGGCCATAAGTTTGATCGAAATTTTGCACACGTATCAAGGCTCGATGACAATACATTAGTGTGATGTTGTGGTGACATAAGGTCAACGGCGTAAGGTCAATTGGCCTTATTACCACTTTGAATGGCCATAAGTTTGATTGAAACTTTGCACACGTATCAGGGCTCGATGACAATGCAATACTGTGATGGTGGGGTGACATAAGGTTAACGGACATAAGGTCAATTGAACTTATGACCACCCCAAATGACCATAGATTTGAAACCTTGCACATAATGGGAAAAACGAATTCCTTCATTAATGATAGAAGTGGATGCATGGCACATCTACGAAAGAGCATACTGGAGCCCATTTTAACACGCTTTGTTTAGCTTGGCCTGTATGTAACGGAATCTTGGAGCTTAATTTTCACCGGTTTCTAGAAGCCTGATTAATTTTAAACTTTGCATACGTATCAAGGACCGATGACAATGCATTAATGTGGTGGTGTGGTGACATAAGGTCAATTGGCCTTATTACCACTCCCCTTTGAATGGCCATAAGTTTGATTGAAACTTTGCACACGTATCAAGGCTCGATGATAATGCATGAGTGTGATGGTGTGGTGACATAAGGTCAACGGCCATAAGGTCAGTTGGCCTTATTACTACTTTGAATGGCCATAAGTTTGATTGAAGCTTTGCACACGTATCAAGGCTCGATGACAATGCATTAATGTGATGGTGCGGTGACATAAGGTCAACGGCCATAAGGTCAATTGGCCTTATTACCACTTTGAATTGCCATAAGTTTGATTGAAACTTTGCACACGTATCAAGGCTCGATGACAATGCATTAGTGTGATGGTGTGGTGACATAAGGTCAACGGCAGTAAGGTCAATTTGCCTTATTACTACTTTGAATGGCCATAAGTTTGATTGAAACTTTGCACACGTATCAAGGCTCGATGACAATGCAATAGTGTGATGGTGGGGTGATATAAGGTTAACGGGCATAAGGTCAATTGAATTTATTACCACCCCAAATGACCATAGATTTGAAACCTTGCACATAATGCGAAAAACGAATTCCTTTATTAATGATAGAAGTGGATGCATGGCACATCTACGAAAGAGCATACTGGAGGCCTGTTTAACACGCTTTTATTAGCTTGGCCTGTATCTATCTATGTATCCATGTATGTATGTAACGGAATCTGTAGTGGAGCCGAGAGCCCCGATAATGCAGAGCTCCGAACTCCGTTGCACCTTTTGAAGCATTTTAAGATAGGTACATTTAGCTAGTGCAGGCCACCAGACCAAGGCACCATAAAGAATAATCGGGCGCACAATAGCTGTATAAATCCAGTAGGTCACCTTAGGGGAGAATCCCCAGGAGGTGCCAATTGCCCTCTTGCAGGTGAACAGCCCTGCTGCTGCCTTCTTGGATCGTTCCACTATATGGTCACTCCATAATAGCTTCCTATCCAGAATGACTACCAAATACTTGACTTGATCGCTATATGCTAAGAACGTACCCCCAATTCTTGGCGGTGTAAGATTTGGTACTTTGTACATCCTCGTGAAGAGGACAAGCTCGGTTTTATCCGGGTTGACTTCCAAACCTGTGGCGGGTTGTACTCCAGGATGTCAGCTGGGTCCGTTGGCGTCACTGGAACCCAGGCTCTGGCCCTTGGTCGTGAGGGGATATCACGCGCCGCCACTACATTGAGGCGCGCGCCCGGATATACCACCCCTATCAGCGTAACGGCGGCCCTATAGAGGTTTACCGACCTGGCGTCGTCACAGGCAATTAGCTCGACATTACCCTGGAATCTCCCTGCATCGGTGTAAGATGGCGGTGGACCAGGGTTGTCTTTCTTAACCTTAACGGCCACCGTGGCGAGCGCGGCCTCGATCCACTTCCACTGTTGTTTCGAGATCCTGCCATCTTCGCTGCTCTCGTCTATAATGCCAATGATCTGCCGACCCTTGGCAATTTCGGTGAAAGACCGCGTCCAGCCTCCCTGCGTCCTGGCCCTTTTCGGTGCCGTGGGGTTTGATTCATCCATGGACCGCTGGCGTTTCGAGGTTTCATCACTCTCGACTAAAACTTTTAAAATTAGTTGAACTAAAAAATTAAAAATAAATAATAGTTTAAAAAAACTAAAAAACATGCTTTTATAGCTAAGCGAACTAAAAAATAGAAAATAATTTTCAATTAAAAAGAGTTTATATAACAGTAGTAGAAGGTCAAACAATCGTTTATAGTTAATCACCTCAAAATAAAATTATAATAAAATTTAAGTTATTAACAGAATAATTTAATTCACAGTAAAAAGCGTGGGGTGCTTGATATTGAATGTTACAATCATTCTATTGGCAACTATCTGAGAGGAAAGATATGAAATGTAGTCAAATGCACCCCACGATTTTTAATCCGAATTAAATTATTCTGTTAATAACTTAAATTTTATTATAATTTCATTTTGAGGTGATTAACTATAAACGATTGTTTGACCTTCTACTACTGTTATATAAACTCTTTTTAATTGAAAATTATTTTCTATTTTTTAGTTCGGTTAGCTATAAAATCGTGTTTTTTAGTTTTTTTAAACTATTATTTATTACATACTATACTACTCTAATTATATTATCTACTCCTAATTGTACTATATAGTACTAGCACTGCTTGCACTTGCTTAATTCCAAACACTTGCACGCACAAGAATTCCGCTATACTTAAAGGGTTATTATATGCTTTAAATACATACATCCATAAATGCATTTTTTAATATTTTGTTGCTTCTCCCACTTCTAAGTTGGGAGGGACTGCTTTGACAAATTGTAATTGCAAAGCAAAATTATATTAAAAAATATTAAATCTTGTTTTTTTTTCATTTGGACGCAATTTGCATAAGCTGCACCCCTAACTATTTAGCTTTAACTATTTTGGGTTTTACAGCGGAGAATTTACAGTGGATTTATCCGAGTTTGGTTTTTATTTGGAAGCGATTTGTATCAGGTACAGCGCTTAGATTTGGCTATATTTTTATCAACAATTGCCAGATTATACTATCCACTTGGTTTGATTGGGCCTGTGGCTGCGAAGGCCAAAATATTTCTACAACAACTTTGGAGGGAAAATTTGCATTGGGATGAACGCCCACCTCAATCCATTCAGACAGCGTGGCTAGACATCTGTAACCAATATGAACTCGTTCCTCGTTTCGCATTGATATACAAATCCATGGATTTTGCGATGCAAGCTTGGCAGCATATGATGCTTGCGTATATATTCGGGCAGAGAAAGAGGAAATCGTTTGCGCAAATCTACTTTGCTCTAAATCGCGCGTAGCTCCACTTAAAACACTCACCGTGACAAAGCTTGAGTTATCGGCCGCCTCGCTATTAGCAAAATTACTAAACAGATGGTCAGACTCGACTATTGTATTATCATGGCTGCGTAACGAGCTATCTACTTTCAACATATTTGTTGCCAACCGCATTAATAGCATACAAACAATGGCGCAGAACACGACATGGCTGTATGTTCCATCTGAAATGAATCCAGCTGACATATTATTTAAGGGAGCCAGCCCAAAGGAATTATTAAGTAAGCCAATGTGGAAGCACGGACCATCATTTTTCAGAAAATGGCCTTCGAGAAAGAAATGGGAAGAAGAAACGCACATAAATGAATTACCATCCTGGGACTCAATGGCTAGATTTTTGGAAAAATGCTGCCAGCGCTTGGAAAATGTGGAAAACGCAGAAATTGCACTAAGGCCCGACAGCCAAGTAGGAAAACGATCAAATTTAAATAGTGATCGTAAGGTATCGCTTGCTTCGGCGTCAAGCGAATACAAATCATGCAACTCTAACCAGCATACCATCGTACAGTGTGAAAACTTTCTTCGACTTTCACCCTCCTTGCGGTATAAGGAGGTGAAAAAATTGCAACTTTGCATAAATTGCCTTCGAGCTGGACATTCGGTCAAGAGCTGTAGATCAGGTAACTGCAAACATTGCTCATCGATAGAGATGGGAAATGGGTAAATACCCAAATATTTACCCAAAAGAAGGGTAAAAATAATCTTTTGGAAAATATGGGAAACAAACACACAAATTCAATCCAAAATGTACCCAATTTGTCCTATATTGGTGGGTAGTTAGCCATTACGCTATCGGTTGAATTAGTTTTAATCTGTAATGCAGCGTTTTTCAAAAATATTTAGCCAATAATACATCCGCTGCAAAACTTTAAGTTTACCTAGTAAACATTTTAAGTCAAACAAGAGTCGGAAAAATATCTAAATTGTTTACAGTCGGTATGTGCTCATTTGGGCTGCCGTAACCATTGTATTTCCTATAAGTCATAAGCAAGTCTTAAAAGGCGTTTAAACAGCTCATATTATATTCTACTGGAACTCTCCGACGTCATTTTTAACTCTAATAAACTCTAATTATCTTAGACATATATGGCCTATTTATTAGGAATCGTCAGCGGTTATTGGGGTCATATATAGTTCGACACACCTGAACAGAGCGTGGAAGTTTTCCGGTCACATTAAAGATGTCGGGAAGCGTCCATGAGCGGAAAAACGTCGATGCTTATAAAAGAAAAGAATAGCAAGGGTAACTATAATGTACAAATGTAATTCATTTTGTATTAAAATGAAAAATTGTCGTAACAAAGTTTCAAAATGTGTCCCAAACTCGCTGTGACGAACATAAATAGTTGATAAATGATAACTTTGCATTCTAGGCTAAGAGCTTTTAGGCCGTTAAATAAAAGGCAAAAATAAAATTTTCTTTTACCCTCCTACGCGTTTCAACGCTTTTCTGATTCCAACATTGCCCACTTATTTTGGATTCGTTTCGGATTCTTAAATTATGAGCGCCGTGAGCATGCTTGAGGGGTAGCTTTGTTTGCGTAAATATGTGTACCCTATAAACATTATCTTATAGTTCTGGAGTGCAATATGGGTCTTCAAAAATGCTATCACCTTAGAGCCTTTTATGACTCCAATTTGATGAAATTATAAACAAACGAAAAATATTAAAATCAGTAAACTAGGCAGCTCCGGGATAAAAACTCAGAAATTTTTCTTCGACAATTTATTCTAAATAAATAATTAATTCAACTAATCATATTTCATTTCTATATTATCCTCATGGGAGTTTTATCACAACAATTTTCTCCCATGTTTTCTGCTTCGGATATATGTCGAAAATTCTTCCTAAACGCCCTGAAGTAGTGCCATTAAAAGACTCAAAATTAGCAGTACCGGAAGGAGACCTGTATAAGACTGTTTGCTGGGTTGTTTTTTAAAATCAAAACGAAATTTTTTTAATTTAAAATGACGTATAAATTTAATTGCTGAATTGTAATTCCAAACAGCTTCGATTCAAATGATTTTTAAATACCCAAAAAAAAGATGCAAAAAATGAATATTCCGAGTATTTTTCTGGTATTTACCCATAAAAATGGTAAATACCCGGTAGAATCCCAACTCTACTCATCGAAACATCACACGTTGCTTCATCTAGGTAATGCTCCATCCAACAAGGCACGAGTTTACGATTCGCCGTCAACATCAAACTATGGACTCTCTTCGGGTAATATGAACAATTCTAGTTTGCCATCAACACAACACTTAGGTTCCACATTGGGGAGTTCTGAGTTTAAATCTAGTAACACTAATATGCAATTTGTAATATTAGCAACAGCAGTAATTTACGTAAAAAATCGTTCTGGTTCGCTGGTTCCTTGCAGAGCGTTGCTTGACTCTGCATCCCAGCTCAACTTCGTCACAAATCGCTTAGCTAATCAGCTTCAGTTAAGAAAATTGAAATCATCATTGCCCGTTTCTGGGATAGGCCAAAATGAATTTGTTGCAGATCATATCTTTGATCTTGAACTACACTCACGTATCACTAATTACTCTACCAAATTATCAGCAGTCGCCGCACCTACCATCCCCGATGGGGAACCAAGCCGTTCTTTGAAATCCGTTGACTGGAAGATTCCAACTAACATTAATGTAGCAGGTCCACTATTTTTTGAACTGCAGCGGATAGATATGCGTATTGGAGCCAGTTTATTCATTTGGAACTGGTAAAGGACTTATCAACTCCTTCGTTTTTAGCCGCACTAAAACGTTTCGTATGTACGCGTGGAAAGCTCCAAACAATATGGTCTGATAATGCAACGAATTTTGTTGGAGCAAAACGTGAACTGAGCGAGCTAAATGAAGTTTTTTTTTAGATCAACACCATATAAGGTCAATAAAGGAGCAATGTTTTAACGACGGCATTGAATGGAAATTAATACCTCCACGCTCTCCCCATTTTGGTGGCCTTTGGGAGGCCTCTGTCAAGCTAATCAAATATCATTTTTATCGTGTTGCAAGTCTCTCAGCTCTGAGCTTTGAAGAGCTTCGTACATTGGTTTGCCAAATTGCTGCGATTGTGAACTCAAGACCACTTTGCCCTATCTCAAAAAATATCGATGCATTAGATGTGCTTACTCCTGCACATTTTCTAATAGGCGCACCTTTTACATCTATCATGGAACCAAATCTAACACAAATTGATATAAGCCGACTCAACAAATGGCAGCGTATGTGCTGCATGCAACAGCAATTTTGGAGGAAATGGCAGTTCGAATATTTAACTCTCTTGCAACAGCGACAAAAATGGAGTTCGTCCGATATTGACCTAAAGGTTGGTGACATGGTTTTGGTGAAGGATGAACATTATCCTCATCTAAAGTGGCCTCTCGCTAGAGTCATGGAAACGATTCAAGGAAGTGACGGTGTAGTTCGTGTTGCCGTGCTCAAAACCACAAATGGTGTATACAAGCGACCCGTGGCGAAGCTATACCTTTTACCCATCGACGACAACATTTTGAAAGCCTAAGCCTTTCAACGGGCGCAGGATGTTTAATTACATACTATACTACTCTAATTATATTATCTACTCCTAATTGTATTATATAGTACTAGCACTGGCTGCACTTGCTTAAGTCCGAACACTTGCACGCACAAGAATTCCGCTATACTTAAAGGGTTATTATATGCATTAAATACATACATCCATAAATGCATTTTTTAATATTTTGTTGTTTCTCCCACTTCTAAGATGGGAGAAACTGCTTTGACAAATTGTAATTGCAAAGCAAAGTAGGTCACCGACTGCTACAGCAACTGATGGTACAGCTAATAAGCAATCTACGGTATTGTGCAGCGAAGAATCGGCGACCGCTAAATCAAGTGATTTGCACAATTAATTGGTTTGTACATATGTACGTATGTACAATGAAATGCATGTATACATATCGAATATTGTAATTAGGGCGACGTTTTAAATAGCCATGTCTGCTGATTTTTCTTTCTTCTTTTCTGCCTGGACTGCGACATTGGCACGTCGACTGCGGTAAAATAAATTATATTAAAAAATATTAAATCTTAGTTTTTTTTTCATTTGGACGCAATTGGCATAAGCTGCACCCCTAACTATTTGGCTTCACCGTTTTGGGTTTTACAGCGGAGAATTTACAGTGGATTTATCCGGGTTTTGTCTTTATTTGGAAGCGATTGGTATCAGTTACAGCGTTTAAATTTGGCTATATTTATTATAGTGGCTTTTCACCTCGATTTGACTCTGTGTTGTTTAATTTGCTTTAGAGGTTTGGCGAACTGCGTCTCATTTATATCATTTTATTTAGCAATTGGCTGCTAAAAAGGCTTAAGACAAGGTTTTTTTTGAAACTTCTTCTTTATTAAATGATAATTCTCAGTTAGAGTCATTAATTATAATACTATATAGATACATAAAACAATATATGTATATTGTGACTCAGGAAGGATTGTTTCTTTTTCTAAATTGTTTATTTAAGTGTTTTTGTGAACGATAACTTTCATTCAGATTAATAATTTCAATATTATACTCATACATAAGATATTATATGTACATACACACATAAGTTTTCTTAAGTCTTACGTTCATTATAAGGAATATAGCTGCAATGCTAATGAGTTTCTAAACCATGCAAGGAGGTGTTCAAAGCAGCTATCCTCTTACATGTACAAACGTTTTTTTTTTTTTTTGTGAAAACAACTGAAGAAATATTCAAGTTAAAATACATTGACGAAATATTTTCTTGAGTTTTGTAAACATTTACCAATGGATTCAGAATCCAATTATTGAGAGTATTTCGCCTCCAGGGCTTATAAACGTTTCTGGAATAAGTTAAAAGGAAGCGCTTTATGTCGTTGCGCAAAGCAAGTCTATACTAAGCTACTTGTAACAAGTAAGGAAGGCTAAGTTCGGGTGTAACCGAACATTACATACTCAGTTGAGAGCTATGGAGACAAAATAAGGGAAAATCACCATGTAGGAAAATGAACCTAGGGTAACCCTGGAATGTGGTTGTATGACATGTGTATCAAATGGAAGGTATTAAAGAATATTTTAAGAGAGAGTAGGCCATAGTTCTATGGATGAACGCCATTTAGGGATATCGCCATAAAGGTGGACCAGGGCTGACTCTAGAATTTGTTTGTACCATATGGGTATCAAATGAAAGGTGTTACTGAGTATTTTAAAAGGGAGTGTGCCTTAGTTGTATATGTGAAGGCGTTTTCGAGATATCGCCATAAAGGTGGACCAGGGGTGACTCTAGAATGTGTTTGTACGATATGGGTATCAAATGAAAGGTGTTACTGAGCATTTTAAGAGGGATTGGGCCTTAAGTCTATAGGTGGACGCCTTTTCGAGATATCGCCATTAAGGTGGGCCAGGGGTGAATCTAGAATGTGTTTGTACGATATGGGTATCAAAGAAAGGTGGTAATGAGTATTTTAAAAGGGAATGGGCCTTAGTTGCTTGTACGATATCGGTATCAAATGAAAGGTGTTAATGAGTATTTTAAAAGGGAATGGGTCTTAGTTCTATAGGTGATGCCTTTTCGAGATATCGCCATAAAGGTGGAACAGGGGTGACTCTAGAATTTGTTTGTACGATATGGGCATCAAATGAAAGGTGTTGATGAGTGTTTTAAAAGGGCATGGGCTTTAGTTCTATAGGTGAACGCCTTTTCGAGATATCGCCATAAAGGTTGACCAAGGGTGACTCTAGAATATTTGTACGATAAGGGTATCAAACGAAAGGTGTTACTGAGCATTTTAAGAGGGAGTGGGCCTTAGGTCTATAGGTGGGCGCCTTTTCGAAATCTTTTTTGCGATTGTCAAACGAAACGACCTGGACATTATTCTGAGCACGCTAAATAAGTACCATAATAAGCTGCAATTAACCATGGAAAAAGAGGAAAATTCAGTTATACCCTTTTTGGATGTTCTTATCCACAGGAAAAATGACAAACTTATACTTGGCTGGTATTCCAAACCCATCGCCTCCGGACGCGTTATAAATTTCATATCATCACAACCCAAAAAATATAAAATAAACACAGCGAAAAATTTAATACACAAAATATTCACAAAAAGCCACCAACAGTTCTGGGGGAAAAAATCTAAACATACTCATCAATAACAATTACCCAAGACACCTCAGAGATCGCAACGGAGACAAAGCAGTGTCACATACATACCCAAGTTTATTGAAAGCTGCAACCAGAACATGGAGAAACAAAAACGAAATTTATCCCTTGCTTACAAATTCAACAGCACACTTTCAACTATCCTTACACGAATAAAAGGCCCCATGGAACCCCTACAACAAAACAGCGTAGTATATGAGATTCAATGCACGGGGAAGGACAATGAGAACTGCGACAAAATCTACGTTTGAACCACAAAAAGAGCATTAGGAACCCGATTGGCAGAGCACGATGCTGACATTAAGAAGAATAAGACCAGCACAGCTCTTGCTAAACACGTATTATCACATGGACACACAGCTGATCTAAAGAACGCGAAAATAATAGACATAGAAAATAGTGAAAGGACGAGATTCGCGTTGGAAAGTCTACACATATTACAAAAAGGGGAGAGGACAATGAATAAAAACGAGGACACAAAATTTATTGCTGCTAGCTATTTGGCATGCTTATGACACTCAGTATGACAAGTGTGCCTAAATATGATAGTACCGATTAATCTTTTTTAGTTTATATACACTTTGTTTTGTGATATTATATGTGTTGAATTATTTCTTTCTATGTAAGTTTTTGTCAAAAATTTTTGTTTTAGTCATAAAATATGACTATTAAAATTAATTTTTTTCTATCATTTTTCGAGGCAAATTAAAGATTTAACCCCTGATGATGCCAAGGAGTTTGGCGAAACGATGGGTAAAAATGGAGGAAAACTAAAGTTTTTAAATTTTTTCATTTCAAATTGAAAAGAAAGGCTATACAAAAAACATTCACATAATTAAAAAACTGGTAAGAAAATTAAAAGAAGCAAATTTACTTCGGAAGGCCTGACGATATACAACCGTATTTATCTTTATTTTATTGCACCAACATACATACAAACACAACCATGAAGAATTTTTATGCACATATGAAGCACAGGTACGGAGAAGATATTTGCATAACGCTGAAAGATCACAGCAAACAAAAACAAAAACTAAGTCAACAGACATCGCAACTAAATTTCTTATTGCAATGCAGAAGATACGACTTAAAACCCGACTACTTGACAAACTCAACAAAGCACATAGCTATAAAAACAACAACGAAAAATATACAAAATCAACTAGAAAAGGAGAAACGTTTATTTCTTAAGAAAATACTTAATATAGAGATCACACAAACAAGCATCAGCATAAAATCTACAAGAGACCATATTCTGTATACAGAACGACAACTGAAGCGGAATCTGAGTGATTTTGATTTCAAATCCGTCGTTACAACCAAGCACTAATAAACCAAAGAATTGCTAACGAACGAGAAGTAACAAAAATATCAAAGTATGTTAACAAAACGAAAATACAATTTCCCGAGGAAGTAAAATGGTTACTCTCTCTCGGTAGAAAATTCACACTACCTACAACAAACACTAGCTTCAAACCTTTTAAGATTATTGCTGAAATGGAGCAGATCATACAGCAAATAGAAGATGAGAGAGAGAAAGAAATCGAAAGAACCAAGCTCAGTAACAGAATAATGCAATACAAACGACACACTAAGCATAGCCCAACGGACAAATTCATCCTAGAAGCGTACAGAAAAACTACAGAATTTTTAAAGAAACACAAAGATAGCATCATTATTACAGACTCGGACAAAGGAAATAAGAAAGTGGCAGTGCACAAAATTGACTACAAACAAAAAATGGAAATGTTACTTGAAGACAAAAACACGCATAAAACATCGAGAAATGACCCAACACACACAATACAAAAAAAGAATAACCAAATAGTCGACGATCTTTACAAAAACAAAATAATAAGTTTCAAAGAGAAAAGGCAACTACCACGCACCGCAGCCACGGCGCATAGACCCTACGATCTGCCAAAAACCCATAAACCAAACCTTCCTTTACGCCCAATAGCATCATCTGTCGGCGTCCCATATTACGGATTATCAAAATACATTGGTCAAATATTAAATAATGTAACTTCGGACGAATGCAACATTAAAAACTCCTACATACTAAAAGAAAAATAATACTACTAGTCTAGTTTCATTCGATGTGGTATCGCTATTTACTAACATATCGACACACTTAGCCATAAAAATCATCAAAAAACAAGTTCTTTAAACTTTTGAATTTCTGTCTGAACGACAACAATTACTTCATCTAGGATGACAAAATTTTTACACAAAGCTGTGGAATGCCAATGGGAAACCACTCTCCAACCATAGCAGATATAATAATGGACGATTTACTAGAAAATACCATCTCCGAACTAAAACAACTTCACAATATAGAGATGACATTCATAGTAAAGTACGTGGACGACTTTTTTGCGATTGTCAAACGAAACGACCTGGACATTATTCTGAGCACGCTAAATAAGTACCATAATAAGCTGCAATTAACCATGGAAAAAGAGGAAAATTCAGTTATACCCTTTTTGGATGTTCTTATCCACAGGAAAAATGACAAACTTATACTTGGCTGGTATTCCAAACCCATCGCCTCCGGACGCGTTATAAATTTCATATCATCACAACGCAAAAAATATAAAATAAACACAGCGAAAAATTTAATACACAAAATATTCACAAAAAGCCACCAACAGTTCTGGGGAAAAAAATCTAAACATACTCATCAATAACAATTACCCAAGACACCTCAGAGATCGCAACGGAGACAAAGCAGTGTCACATACATACCCAAGTTTATTGAAAGCTGCAACCAGAACATGGAGAAACAAAAACGAAATTTATCCCTCGCTTACAAATTCAACAGCACACTTTCAACTATCCTTACACGAATAAAAGGCCCCATGGAACCCCTACAACAAAACAACGTAGTATATGAGATTCAATGCACGGGGAAGGACAATGAGAACTGCGACAAAATCTACGTTTGAACCACAAAAAGAGCATTAGGAACCCGATTGGCAGAGCACGATGCTGACATTAAGAAGAATAAGACCAGCACAGCTCTTGCTAAACACGTATTATCACATGGACACACAGCTGATCTAAAGAACGCGAAAATAATAGACATAGAAAATAGTGAAAGGACGAGATTCACGTTGGAAAGTCTACACATATTACAAAAAGGGGAGAGGACAATGAATAAAAACGAGGACACAAAATTTATTGCTGCTAGCTATTTGGCATGCTTATGACACTCAGTATGACAAGTGTGCCTAAATATGATAGTACCGATTAATCTTTTTTAGTTTATATTCACTTTGTTTTGTGATATTATATGTGTTGAATTATTTCTTTCTATGTAAGTTTTTGTCAAAAATTTTTGCTTTAGTCATGAAATATGACTATTAAAATTAATTTTTTTCTATCATTTTTCGAGGCAAATTAAAGATTTAACCCCTGATGATGCCAAGGAGTTTGGCGAAACGATGGGTAAAAATGGAGGAAAACTAAAGTTTTTAAATTTTTTCATTTCAAATTGAAAAGAAAGGCTATACAAAAAACATTCACATAATTGAAAAACTGGTAAGAAAATTAAAAGAAGCAAATTTACTTCGGAAGGCCTGACGATATACAACCGTATTTATCTTTATTTTATTGCACCAACATACATACAAACACAACCATGAAGAATTTTTATGCACATATGAAGCACAGGTACGGAGAAGATATTTGCATAACGCTGAAAGATCACAGCAAACAAAAACAAAAACTAAGTCAACAGACATCGCAACTAAATTTCTTATTGGAATGCAGAAGATACGACTTAAAACCCGACTACTTGACAAACTCAACAAAGCACATAGCTATAAAAACAACAACGAAAAATATACAAACTCAACTAGAAAAGGAGAAACGTTTATTTCTTAAGAAAATACTTAATATAGAGATCACACAAACAAGCATCAGCATAAAATCTACAAGAGACCATATTCTGTATACAGAACGACAACTGAAGCGGAATCTGAGTGATTTTGATTTCAAATCCGTCGTTACAACCAAGCACTAATAAACCAAAGAATTGCTAACGAACGAGAAGTAACAAAAATATCAAAGTATGTTAACAAAACGAAAATACAATTTCCCGAGGAAGTAAAATGGTTACCCTCTCTCGGTAGAAAATTCACACTACCTACAACAAACACTAGCTTCAAACCTTTTAAGATTATTGCTGAAATGGAGCAGATCATACAGCAAATAGAAGATGAGAGAGAGAAAGAAATCGAAAGAACCAAGCTCAGTAACAGAATAATGCAATACAAACGACACACTAAGCATAGCCCAACGGACAAATTCATCCTAGAAGCGTACAGAAAAACTACAGAATTTTTAAAGAAACACAAAGATAGCATCATTATTACAGACTCGGACAAAGGAAATAAGAAAGTGGCAGTGCACAAAATTGACTACAAACAAAAAATGGAAATGTTACTTGAAGACAAAAACACGCATAAAACATCGAGAAATGACCCAACACACACAATACAAAAAAAGAATAACCAAATAGTCGACGATCTTTACAAAAACAAAATAATAAGTTTCAAAGAGAAAAGGCAACTACCACGCACCGCAGCCACGGCGCCTAGACCCTACGGTCTGCCAAAAACCCATAAACCAAACCTTCCTTTACGCCCAATAGCATCATCTGTCGGCGTCCCATATTACGGATTATCAAAATACATTGGTCAAATATTAAATAATGTAACTTCGGACGAATGCAACATTAAAAACTCCTACATACTAAAAGAAAAATAAAAAAAATAAATAAATATTAGGTAATACTAGTTTCATTCGATGTGGTATCGCTATTTACTAACATATCGACACACTTAGCCATAAAAATCATAAAAAAACAAGTTCTTTAAACTTTTGAATTTCTGTCTGAACGACAACAATTACTTCATCTACGATGACAAAATTTTTACACAAAGCTATGGAATGCCAATGGGAAACCACTCTCAAACCATAGCAGATATAATAATGGACGATTTACTAGAAAATACCATCTCCGAACTAAAACAACTTCACAATATAGAGATGAAATTCATAGTAAAGTACGTGGACGACTTTTTTGCGATTGTCAAACGAAACGACCTGGACATTATTTTGAGCACGCTAAATACCATAATAAGCTGCAATTTATCATGGAAAAAGAGGAAAATTCGGTTATACCCTTTTGGATGTTCTTATCCAAAAATGACAAACTCATACTTGCTTGGTATTCCAAACCCATCGCCTCCGGATGCATTATAAATTTCATATCATCACAACCCAAAAAATATAAAATAAACACAGCGAAAAATTTAATACACAAAATATTCACGATAAGCCACCAAAAGTTCTGGGAAAAAACAAAATCAAAATACACAACATACTCATCAATAACAATTACCCAAGTAACCTAATCGGCGGCCACCGTGGTGTGATGGTAGCGTGCTCCGCCTACCACACCGTATGCCCTGGGTTCACACCCCGGTCAAAGCAACATCAAAAATTTTAGAAATAAGATTTTTCAATTAGAAGAAAATTTTTCTAAGCGGGGTCGCCCCTTGGCAGTGTTTGGCAAGCGCTCCGGGTGTATTTCTGCCATGAAAAGCTCTCAGTGAAAACTCATCTGCCTTACAGATGCCGTTCGGAGTCGGCATAAAACATGTAGGTTCGGTCCGGCCAATTTGTAGGGAAAATCAAGAGGAGCAAGACGCAAATTGGAAGAAAAGCTCGGCCTTAGATCTCTTCGGAGGTTATCGCGCCTTACATTTATTTTTTTCATGTATAAGTAACCTAATTACATCACTAAAAAAACAAGAATTATCAGATGGAAAAAGAAAAAGAAATAAAACTTTAACAGAGATCGCAACGGCAACAAAGCAATACCACAGTGTCACATACATACCCAAGTTTACTTAAAACTGCAACCAAAACATAAAGAGACAAAAGCCAAATATATCCCTCGCTTACAAATCCAACAGCACACTTTCAACTTTCTTTACACGAACAAAAAGCCCCATAAAACACCTACAACAAAACAACGTAGTATATGAGATCCAATGCACGGGGAGAGACAATGAGAACTGCGGCAAAATCTACGTTGGAACAACAAAAAGAACACTAGGAACCCGATTGGCAGAGCACGACGCTGACATTAAGAAGAACAAGACCAGCACAGCTCAACACGTATTATCACATGGACATACAGCTGATTTAAAGAACGCGAAACTAATAGACATAGAACAGAGGGAAGGAACGAGATTCACGTTGGCAAATCTACACATATTACAAAAAGGGAGAGGACAATGAATAAAAAGAGGACACAAAATTTATTGCTGCTAGCTATTTGGCATGTTTATGACACTCAGTACGACAAGTGTACCTAAAGATGATGGTACCGATAAATCTTTTTTAGTTTATAATCACCTTGTTTTTGTGATACTAAAAAAAAAAATAACCTCCGAAGAGATCTAAGGCCGAACTTCTCTTCCAATTTGCGTCATGCTCCACTTGATTTTCCCTACAAATTGGCCGGACGGGACCTACATGTTTTATGCCGACTCCGAACGGCATCTGCAAGGCAGATAAGTTTTCACTGAGAGCTTTTCATGGCAGAAATACAACCGGAGCGCTTGCCAAATACTGCCGAGGGGCGACCCCGCTTTTGTGATATTATATGTGTTAAATTATTTCTTTATATGTAAGTTTTTGTCACAAGTTTTTGTTATAGTGATAAAATATGTTAAAATTAATTTTGTTCTATTATTTTTCGGCGCAAATTAAAGATTTAACCCTTGATGATGCCAAGGAGTTTGGCGAAACGTTGGGCAAAAATGTAGAAAACTAAAGTTTTTTAAATTGTCTCTTTTCAAATTGAAAAGACCAGCAAAGCCTATACAAAAAACATTCATAGATCTTTTTTTTTTTTTTTGTTCTGTGATACGATCTTCACCTCTAGATTTTTCATTTCACTGCTGTAAGAAGTCCGCCCATTTCTACTATGCCAGTTAATAGAGTAAATAACGAATACAGGCTGTGTGCTTTTTGCTTTTATTTTGAAAAGAACCCTGACCTCCCGAGTAACTAAGCCCGGTTAACGCAAGCTCCCTAGTTCAGTTGCAGTAGAAAACTGATTTGGCGTTTGGTAATATATAACAAAATGGCGCCCTACGTGGGGCCCTCGATTTAGTGGGTACCCGAATAATAACTTTTTCTGTTTATCAGTTCATGTTTTGGAGAGCGTTGGAATTAAGTATAATGCGATTGTTGTTTACCTAACCGTAATCTCTAAAACTTAGATGAAAAACTTCTTATTGGGATTTTGGATTCCAACTGCTTTCCATTTGGAATAGAGTTGAAGTAATATATGTTTATTACACTCTACCAGTGTATTGGCTTCGGATTCAAAATCTCTTAACCTGTTATACCTTGTAAACATATGGTCGGCTTTAGATTCCAATTGCTTTTCATTTGGAAATAGAGTTGAAGCAATATATGTTTATTACACTCTACCAGTGATTTGGCTTGGATAAGTTGAGTGTGTGCAAAGAATATCAGTTTGCAAAAATCCCAAACGGGATATTTAGAATATTACTTTTGGAGCTTCCAATTTTTTTTTCTCAATGCTAGTTTTGACGAGTGACGGAATTTAGTTTGGATGCTATTGGTCGTCCATCTAGCCAACTCAGAACTCAATTGCTTTTCATTTGGAAATAGAGGTGAAGCAATATATGTTTATTATACTCTACCAGTGATTTCGCTTGGATAAGTTGAGTGTGTGCAAAGAATATCAGTTAGCAAAAATCCCAAACGGGATATTTAGAATATTACTTTTGGAGCTTCCAATTTTTTTTCTCAATGCTAGTTTTGACGAGTGACGGAATTTAGTTTGGATGCGATTGGTCGTCCATCTAGCCAACTCAGAAAAGTTAGTGAATTCTTTCCTAATGTAATTTCTGGTATGGGCAATAATGGAACAAGATAACTTTATTTTAGATAGTATACCAGGTAGACTATACATTAAGGGGGCGACTCCCCCTTTCTAAAAACATAACCCCCACCCACAGAAGGATTATAGTTTGATCACAATTCAATATTGAAGTTACCAAAAAAAATGCAAGAAAACGCAGTGAATTGAGCAAATATGGTGCTACCAGACTTCAAAATATGTATAAATAAAAAACGACTCCAGATTTTCTATTTTTTGTTATCAAGTAAACGTAATTTATTTAAAAAAATTGCGATTTTTTTATTCCAAATTTTCTATTTGTTTCGTAAAATAAATAAACGGAGTTAAATGAAAAAAGTCCATTTTGCTCTTTGGTACTATTTAAAATATTTTTCATTTGTTGGTACAATTTAAAGCATCTGGTAGCACTAACCAAGCAGGGAATTAGATAAAATGGCTGTATGCTTGTGTTCGCGGAAATTAAACAAATAAAGTATTAAATTTTACAATAATACGTAAATTTAAACAAAAGAAAATAGTTGTTTGTGGTTTTATAAACATTATAGAGTGTACTTATGTATAAAATTCTTGTGAAAGTGCTCTTATGTAGATAAAAGGTGATAGTTATACCATGGTAAATTTAACAGCTAATTACTAGTAAATTGTTAATAACAATTAAAAATTACTCACTGATTCTTGTTGGAGAACTCCCTGAGAACCTATGTGCAACATTTTAAAGGTCAACCCCTTTTGGTTGACGAATAAAACCAATTGGTCCTTTAATGTATAGCCGACCCAGTATCCTTGCCAGTTGCTATCCCCGAAATATATTTAGGAGTTCTCCCTTTCCCTTTTCGCATCATTAAAAGCGTGTAGGTATTCATGCTTGAATGTGAAATAGTAAGAGAGATAAGACAAAATTTTGCACCAGCTACTTTTTATACCTTTCATGAAAATGAAATGGTATATTAATTTTGGCACGAATCTCAAAATTGTAAGTCCTTAAAGGAAAATAGATAGACCCAACATTAAGTATAACGAAATAATCAGGATGAAGAGCTGAGTTGATTTAGCCATGTCCGTCTGTCTGTTTTTATGCAAAATAGTCCCTCAATTTTTGAGATATTTGCGTATTTAGGTGTCTGATTAGACATTTGTCGGAACCGGCCGGATCGGACCGCTATAGCATATATCCTCCATACAACCGATTTTTCAGAAAAACAGGATTTTTGTCTCGTCCTTACTTGTTTTTTCTTTAAGTGTGCATTACAAGAATTTGCATACCAGTTCATTCAACTCACGACTTTCATTGACTTACAAGACCTATTTTTTTTTTTTTTTTTTTTTTTTTTGTGATGATAGAGCTTATAGATAGAAACTTACATACTTTTTTTCTTTTTTGTTTTTTTTAACTGCGTAGTTGGGTTTTTGAATCCCAATAAATTTAAAATGTCTGTAGGCCACAGTAATGAAAATTTAGGGAACCACCAAGTAATACCTGTGCGATTTGTAATGAGGATACTACAAATTTTAATTTTGTCTGCACGCCTCGTTTGCACGGGTTTTTTCCGATCGTGTCTAACGATCTGGCTAACAGATAACGACTCATGTCCATTATGTCGAAGATTAATTGATACCCAATAGTTAAGAAGTTTTAATGAACAAGATTTAGCTTTCGGTACTGAGAATGCAGTAGTTCGAGGTTCTGAAAGTGCAGTTCCGAGGAATTCCAATTCCAGTACTGGCACTGCAACGCGTTCAAGAACTGCTAACACTAATTTACTGAATGTATCCAATCACGGGGGAAATCAATCCCATGGAAATGTACGTCGAGGTCGTGGCCACAGGCAAAATGGAGGGGGAACACCGCGAAAAAAATTTTGATTTACTAGGAATACAACAAAATAGTTGAAGATACAACGCAGCAACAGCGAGTAAATATGTTGCGTGAAATTACAGACATAGTAAGCCAAATTGTATCCCAATCACTTGAGTCACATTTCCAAAACTAGCTAACTAAACTAGCTAGTCAAGAGAACGAACGCAGTAGTAAAGCAAATACAAATTTGCAACCGAATATACCAGATTATCAAATCCAACTGATTTAACGTGCGAGCGACCAGCAAGCATCCAATTTGGACGATATCAGGAGCCCCAATTTCCCAACCATTAACAATACAGAGAGGGACAAATACTATCACCAGAGGCCATTTCTAAAGTAATCATTACTGGAAATTAACATTTGATGGGTCAATAGAAAAGCTTTCGGTGGACGAATTTATATATAGAGTTAACGCATTGACGATGACGTCCAAGCCAAAAACTGGTACTGGAGATATCACCATTCTTTACATGCCATTGATTGGTTCGACTTGTGTGACGAATTAAAAAGTAATTTTAAGGATGTTCGCTCTGACTATGATATTAAAGAAAGAATCAGAAACAGAAAACAAAAACAGGGAGAGACGTTCGAGCAATTCCTAGAATCTATTTAATAATTTGGGAAAAATTTAAGCAACGTGACATCAGGACGGACAAGGCGACAGCTGTTTCGATTATACCTTGTAAATCTCTTCAAAGCCTTTTCTCCCGGGAGTTGGATTTGAAACCGCACTCCTACGATGGCTGAAGTGTTACAAACGCATTCAGCCACGTCATGCCTTAGTTGTTGTAAACCATATCCCAATTGCCTTCTTTGCATACTTTTCTTTATGCACTGGACATACTTCGTATGCCATCATGTGGTAAAGTTATGCGTTGGTAAGGCGGTTTCAAAGAAACTTGGTGTTGTTGCTTTTGTTATATTTATAGAACTACAACGAATTAACCAATGTATAATATAATATATATATGTATGTGTTTAAGCGGGATTACCCTTATTGCGTTAAATGTATGAAAAGATGTGAAGACCAAATATAAGCCCCTAATTTGACCCACACAAAAACATCGCCCACAACACAGGATCAGTAACATAGACAACGCAACACAAATAAAACTCTACATAACAACACGATCAGCAACATAGCCAACACAACACGAAACACAAACAAGTCTCTGAAACATCACTAGCGCAACAAATAGCCGCAACACCGCATAGCAACACCGCAACCATGGCAACGCAACGAACTAAGCTAGCAACATCAAAAGCATTGGCTGTGAAAAAGGTAACACAAGAAGACAGCAGGCAGTCAGCACGCGGTTGTGATTGCGACCGGAGCTACTATTGGAGCGCTCTGGAAGGCATATCGGTTTTGACCATTGCAAGCCAGTGCGGTTCATAGGAGAAAGGCGTGGACTAAGAATTGTGGGTAAGCAGGTTTTGACCGCTCTACAACGCTCGCTCTCTCGTAAGCAAACGTCCCCCACAGCATCGTGATCTCGCCTTCAACCAAATGTCAACCGTGGCAGAAGTACGTCGGCATCCGCAGTAGCAGTGAATTGAAGTGAAACGCCACAACGTGACTGTACCGAGGCTAACGGAATTCACCTAACGGGACGCGAAGTTGTGATTGTTACCCGAGCAGCAATTGAAGGGCATCTGCAAGGCGTATCGGTTTTGACCATCGCAAGACAGTTCCTCTCTACAACGCCTTAGACCACGCTCGCTCGCTGCAAAGCGAAGGCCCACAGCGTCACGAGCCCGCGCACCACCGCCGTAAGCCTTGGCAGAAACAGCAGCGCTACTCAAACATACGACGTTGGCCACAGCAGAGCTAAGCCAACATACGACATTGGCCACAGCAGAGTCACGCAAACATACGGCGCTGGCCGCAGCAGCGCTACGCAAACATACGACGTTGGCCACAGCAAAGTCACGCTAACATACGACATTAACCGCAGCAGAGCTACGAATACATACGCCGCTGGCCGCAGCAGCGCTACGCAAACGTACGACGTTGGCCGCAACAGAGATACGCAAGCATACGACGCTGGCGGCAGCAGCGCTACGCAAACATACGACGTTGACCACAGCAGAGTCACGCTAACATACGACGTTGCCGCAGCAGAATTACACGAGCATACGACGTTGGCCACAGCAGAGTCACGCAAACATACGACGTTGGCCACAGCAAAGTCACGCTAACATACGAAGTTGGCAGCAGCAGAGAAACGCTAATATACGACGCCAACCATACCAGAGTTACACTCACGCAAGCGCACTGACATAAGGCGCGGCAGAGACAGCGCAGTCGCTAACCGTAAGAGAAACACGCCGACGCAGGGCGTCACAGAGATACATTTACACACACCCAGGGAACGACCAGCAAGGCGTCCTAACGGAGCGCTCCCAACGGGACACGAGGACCGTTAGCCCACCACTAATCACAGGGCAAGCATCAAAGGAAATGAAAAATACATACACATCTTTCTTTTATTATATTTTATATTATAGTTATCGTATATATTTATTGTAAGCGAACCTTGGACACGCCGAGTATACCCCAGCACTCATTGAAGAAGCACCGGGGCAAGGAAAATCTTCATTACAATTGGCGCCCGAGCAGGGACCACGCAAATCGTACAACGTCAGAAGGAACATTCCTGACTAGAAACTTAACCGTAGAATGGCCGACCAGATTGATACCACGTGGTTAGACAACATTTCAAAGGAGCAGCTGATATCCATCACACTGGAATTGGGTATTGAGCAGACAGGCACCACCCGAGAAATCCGAAAGCGCATAGCAGGAGTGGCTTCGAAAGCAAATGTGGACTCGGAAATACACGCAAAATTGTTATCCCTAGAAGCCGCTTATAAGGAAACTACAGACAGGAGTGAGTTAAATGAGGCTAAGGCACCGATTCCGTCTAACGGAGGCGGCACCATGAACATCGCCGATAGACAAACAGAGCAACCCCAGTTCGCGTTCCCTCTCAAGAGTACAACACCCCCACAACAGTACTTATCGTCAGGAATAGCTGTACCACCCAACGGTACATCTCAAGCACCGACCGTTATATTCGCACCCATCATCGACCAGGTAAGAAAGTGGTCAGTGAAATATGAAGGTGGACGGGACCCGCTTGCTTTCGTCGAACGACTGGAAGAACTAGCCGAAGTTTACACGCTGAACGTAGACCTGCTCCCAAAAACGATGCCCGAATTGCTAGGTGGCACTGCCCTTCAATGGTATCGCAATAACAACGTGCACTGGAGCGACTGGACGACCTTCAAGCGCGACTTTTTAAACTTCTTTCTACCAGCTAGGTACTTCGAGCCTCTCGACGACGAAATACGGCAACGAAGGCAGCACGCCCGCGTAAAATATAAAGACTATGTACTAGCGATACAGAGCTTGATGAGACATGCCGGGTACAGCAACGAGCAGCGCCTGGAAAGAATTTTCCGCAATAGCCACCCGATTATCTACTCTACATTCGCAGAAAGGATATCAACACCCTAGGAGAACTCATCTCTCTCGCTGAGGAATACGACGGTATCCACGAAGGTCACCGACGGACATCAGACGGATCACGTCGCTAAATAGCGAGGCACGTCGTTGGTGACAAAACTACAGGTTCATCACCGCAGTCGGAATGATCATCCCACCAGCACCCACCGAGCGCACAGCGCCACTCACCACCAGAAACTCGGGTTTTAGAATGTAGAAGGTGTGGCCAAGAAGGACACTATGCGAGGAGACGTCGTAACCCACGGAAAATTTTTTGTTGGGAGTGCGGTCGGAACGATATACGCAAAATTGAATGCTTCCGTCGACGTGAGGAAACGACGGAGGACGTCACCAAGGACAAGGCGCGGTGAGCTCACTGAACGCAGCGCCGAATCAGCAGTAGTTATGTACCAGGAACACGGTCACTTTACGCCCCAGCTCAGATTGGGACAGTATCATCGGAGGCAGTTATCGACACAGGGGCCTCAAGGAGTCTCGTTTCAGCCAGCCTCGCGAATCACGAGGTGAGTTCTGGAAGCGGAGAGAAGGTAAGAGTGGCCATCGAAATAACAATGGCCAATGGAGTTAGCACTACGATCTTCGACGCCGTAAGGACAGAGGTACGCCTCGGACACTCGTCACTTCACATAGTCCTGCATGTAATTCCTGGGCAATTGACGACATTATACTTGGCCTGGACACGCTAGGGAGCATAGGAGCAGCCATTTCATGTGGAGGAGGCCACCTCGTGTTAACCAGACCCCTTGCTCAGCACAAGCCGCCGGGAGCCACGTCAGAGACCATTCAGAATGTAACACCACCGAGTACGAGTGATGACAAGTACGACACCATTAATCGAATTAACGACGACGCAATAAAAACAATGGCATAGAAGGCGAGGCGGATCGATTACAACTTACAATGACGACGGAACGACAACGCAAGTGGTGACACAGGCGTGTCGGCGAAGTACGAACCAACCTGGAGAAATACGCCGACTATACGATACAAGATGGACAGTTATACCGCCATATTCCCTGCCGATCACACGGCGAAGAGGCGGTACCATGGAAATTGTGTGAGCCCACACCACTCAGACCGCGAGTAACACAGGAAAATCATGACATACCAAGCGCGGGACACATGGGTACTCGCCGGACAGTAACACGAATCGCCAACCGATATTATTGGCCCGGCATGTTCCGTGACATCAGCGTATGTACGTAAATGCGAATCCTGCCAGAAATACAAGGAAACACAACAAAAGCCAGCCGGAAAGATGCTCTCACAGGTAGCCCAGGAACCATTTGCCACGGTATGCGTCGACTTCGTTGGACCTCTACCGCGGTCTTCACACGGAAACACGATGTTACTGGTATTTTTCGACCGATTCAGCAAGTGGGTGGAGTTGATCCCCATGAGGCGTGTTACCGCAGACGGCCTTCGCCGGGCTTTCAGGGAGCGCATCCTCGCAAAGTTTGGCGTCCCCAAAGTACTAATATCCGACAACGGCGCACAGTTTTGTAGTACGCTCTGGCAGCGCTACCTCAAGGAAGTCGGAGTACGACAACAATACACCGCACCCTATACCCCCCAAGAAAACCCAAACGAACGAGCAAACAGAACAATTAAGCGGATCATAGCGCAGCCCAACAACTCAAAACACAAGCGATAGGACGACCGCCTTCCAGAAGTCAACGTTGGGACAGGTGCAACTCACACCACGGCTGACGAAAAGTCCAACAGAATGCAGGAAGCCTTTAGAATAGTGAGGCAGAATATGGAGCAGGCTGCAGTAGATCAAGCACGTCATTATAACCTACGGCGGAGAACACCCGTAGTTGGCGAATTAGTCCTGGCCAAGGAGCACCACTTTTCCAAGGCATCGGAAGGATTTGCAGCGAAATTGGCCCCCAAAAATGATGGCCCTTACCAAATCCTGGGGTACGTTTCCCCAGTAGCTGTTAAATTAAGGAAAATCGATAGCGGAAAGAAGACGGCAAGCATCGCAGAGCTGAAGGCATACCACTCATTTGAAGGCGAAACCACGAAATCACGAAATAATAAAAATATTCAACAATTAAATAAACAAAAAAAAAAAACACACACAGGCAGGGAGCATTGTGTGAGGACCAAATATAAGCCCTTAATTTAACCCACACAAAACCATCGCCCCACAACAAAGGATCAGTAACATAGACAACGCAACACATATAAAACTCTACATAACAACACGATCAGCAACATTGCCAACACAACACGAAACACAAACAAGTCAACATCACTAGCGCAACAAGTAGCCGCAACACCCCACAGCAACACCGTAACCATGGCAACGCAACGAACTAAGCTGGCAACATCAAGAGCATTGGCTATGAAAAAGGTAACACAAGAAGACAGCAGGCAGTCAGCACGCGGTTTTGGTTGCGACCGGAGCTACTATTGGAGCGCTCTGAAAGGCAAATCGGTTTTGACCATTGCAAGCTAGTGCGGTTCATAGGAGAAAGGCGTGGACTAAGAATTGTGGGTAAACTGGGTTTGACCGCTCTACAACGCTTTAGCCAACGCTCGATCTCTCGTAAACAAACGTCTCCCACAGCATCGTGATCTCGCCTTCAACCAAACGTTAACCGTGGCAGAAGTACGTCGGCATCCGCAGTAGCAGTGAATTGAAGTGAAACGCCACAACGTGACTGTACCGAAGCTAACGGAATTCACCTAAAGGGACGCGAAGTTGTGATTGTTACCCGAGCAGCAATTGAAGGGCATCTGAAAGGCGTATTGGTTTTGACCATCGCAAGACAGTTCCCTTCATAGAAGAAAGCCGTGGGCTGAGGATTGTGGGTTAGCTGGTTTTGACCGCTCTACAACGCCTTAGACCACGCTCGCTCCCTGCAAAGCGAAGGCCCACAGCGTCACGAGCCCGCGCACCACCGCCGTAAGCCTCGGCAGAAACAGCAGCGCTACGCAAACATACGACGTTGGCCACAGCAGAGCTACGCTAACATACGACGTTGGCCACAGCAGAGTCACGCAAACATACGACGCTGGCGGCAGCAGCGCTACGCAAACATACGACGTTGGCCACAGCAGAGTCACGCTAACATACGATGTTGGCCGCAGCAGAGCTACGCAAACATACGACGTTGGCCACAGCAGTCACGCTAACATACGACGCCGGCCGCAGCAGCGCTACGCAAACATACGAAGTTGGCCGCAGCAGAGATACGCAAGCATACGACGCTGGCCGCAGCAGCGCTACGCAAACATACGACGTTGGCCGCAGCAGAATTACACGAGCATACGAAGTTGGCCACAGCAGAGTCACGCAAGCATACGACGTAGGACGCAGCAGAATTATACGAGCATACGACGTTGACCACAGCAGACAGCTAACATACGAAGTTGGCCGCAGCAGAGAAACGCAAATATACGACGCCAACCATACCAGAGCTACACTCACGCAGGCGCACTGACATAAGCCGCGGCAGAGACAGCGCAGTCGCTAACCGTAAGAGAAACACGCCGATGCAGAGCATCACAGAGATACATTTACACACACCCAGGCAACGACCAGCAAGGCGTCCTAACGGAACGCTCCCAACAGGACACGAGGACCGTTAGCCCACCACTAATCACAAGGCAAGCATGCGCGCATGTAGGCGACGTGAAAACTTTTTTAAAACTGCAAAAACCAGCGTTCACCGACCGCAGTTGACGGAAAAGCGGAAGTTGGCCGACTTAGCGCAAAGTGAGCTGATTACGAACTCTGAGGCTCCTCAAGAAGTGGAAACTTCATTCATAGATGCGTTAGAAAAAAATTGTTGGAACTCTGATGTACCCGGTTATAGTTGTAAGTTGTGCGTTAAACCACGTCGAGTCTTCTGCTACGGTTGTGGGCTACTGGCATACTTTTCACCAAATTGTTCCAATTACAATAGTCAGGAAAACAAGCAGACGGGTGCCTACAACACCACCAGCAGACACCCCAAACCAACTTCCAACTAAAACAACGACCAAACATATTGCCAAATTCTAATACGCAAAATGCATCTAGCTTTCCAGTTCACCCTATCCGCCCCCACATGTACGTTTGCAACAGTATATTGCCAAGCGTGAGAAAATTTTTGGGAAATCCCGATCAAGTAGGTATTGGAGCAATTAATTTTTGGAAAAATGTAAAATCAAGGCTCGAACATTTAGTTGCACAGTGTTATGTAAGCCAGGTGACATACGACCATATGCTGCCGTAGAGATATTAGGAAAGAAAGTGTTAGGATTATTAGACTCAGGGGCTCCTCCACATGAAATGGATGCTCCTATGCTCCCTAGCGTGTCCAGGCCAAGTATAATGTCGTCATATGCCCCGGGAATTACATGCAGGACTATGTGAAGTGACGAGTGTCCGAGGCGTACCTCTGCCCTTACGGCGTCGAAGATCGTAGTGCTAACTCCATTGGCCATTGTTATTTCGATGGCCACTCTTACCTTCTCTCCGCTTCCAGAACTCACCTCGTGATTCGCGAGGCTGGCTGAAACGAAACTCCTTGAGGCCCCTGTGTCAATGGGCGAGAGATATCCTTGGACACACTTTAAAGATTAAAAAACTTAATACCAATTTATGTACAGCAGACGGGTCAAAACAGTCGGTTCTCCGTACTATAACATTGGAGGTGTCTTATCAAAATAAAACATCTCCAATCGATTTTTTTTATTGTTCCAACGCTAAGCCAAGATATATACCTATTTGGGGATACATTTTTGGAAGGTCTTTGAAATTGCACCAAATATAGTGAGCGAGATAAATATGTCAGAAGCGAATGAAAATGTTCATATGTTATCCGCAATTCAAAAAGAAAAGCTTGCCGCTGCGGCCCGTTGTTTCCCGTCATTTGAGGAAAAGGGACTTGGCAGAACAACTCTTGTTGAACACTCCATTGAAGTTGCTGATGCGAAACCCGTTAAACAACGACATTATCCAGTATAACCCGCAATTGAACAGCTAATGGAACAAGAGATCTACAGAATAATTGGTTTAGGCGTAATTGAAGAATCAAACAGTCCTTGGTCTTCACCAGTCGTTTTGGTACGGAAAGCAAGGAAAGTACGCCTTTACAAAATACCAAATAGACTACTTTATCAATTCAAAGTTATGCCCTTCGGCTTATGCAATGCGCCTCAGATATGTGTAGGTTAATGAATTTTTGTATACCTCGGCGACCTACTCTTAGTATCTGAAAACTTCGATTGGCACATTCAGTTACTTCAAGAAGTGGCTCTACATATTTAAAAGGCTGGTCTTACCATTTACATTTCAAAAAGTAAATTTTGTCTAAAACAAGTACGTTACCTGGGGTACGTCGTAGGATACGGTAACCTAAAAACGGACCCTAACAAAGTTTCCGCAATCAACGACAACTTAGAAGTTTCTTGGGGATGGCCGGATGGTATATCCGTTTCATTGCGAACTTTGCCAGCGTTACCCATCCATTAATGGAATTACTAAAGAAAACTCGAAAATTTGTTTGGAATAAAGAGGCCCAAGAATCTTTCGATTTGCTAAGGCATCGCCTAACATCAGCACCATTATTGGCAAATCTCGATTTCAATAGACCCTTTGTGATACAATGCGACGCAAGTCTAAGCGGAGTAGGGGCAGTTCTCGCTCAAACAAATGACAGTGGCGAAGAAATCCCTGTGCCTTACATGAGTCAAAAGCTCAAAAAAGCCCAAAGGAACTACTCCGTAACTGAATAAGAGAGTCTTGCAGCTGTTTTTGCGGTGAAGAAATACAGGCCATAAATCGAAGGGCAAACGTTAAAAATTGTTACAGACCATGCGAGCCTTGGGTGGTTGATGAAACAGAAAGATCTTAGTGGTCGATTGGCTCGATGGGCACTCAAATTACAGGCATTCGTGTTTACAATAGAACATCGAAAGGGATCTGCCAATATAGTACCTTCTTGTGTTGAAGCAATGATGAAATAATCTTGCCCTGTGAAAATGTACCAGACATTGGCCTACAATCAGCAGAATTTAATAGTGCTGAGTATAGTGAGCTACTTTAGAAAGAGTCAGAAGATATCTGTATTGGCCAGGTCTCTACCGAGACGTGGGAGATTGTGTATCTAGGTGTGAAACGTGCAAAACAACTAAACACCCAACTAAGGTACTAAGACCTGAAATGGGTACGTTTACACCAACAGAAAGGATTCTTCAAAGACTTTATGTAGACCTTATAGGACCATTCCCACGATGATAAGCAGGCAATATCGGAATATTAATTGTACTGGACAACATGCCGAAGTTCACTTTCCTGTGGCCTCTGAAAAAGTTTAACACCCCTCCGATTGTTAATTTTCTAAAGCAGCAGGTTTTTGGCATATTCGGCGTTCCCGAATTTATTGTCAGTGACAATGGCAGTCAATTTAAGTCGCGCCATTTCGAAAGGTTCCTGGAAAAAATTGGGGTTAAACACATTTCCTCAGCCGTATATTCTCCTCAGAGTAACAGCTCAGAGCGAGTAAACCGATCTATCAATGCGGCCCTACGCGCCTACCGATCAGAGGGATTGGGCCTTACATTTAAGTAGTATAAACTGTGCTTTGGGAAATTCAATACATCAGACCATCACCATCAATCACATTATTTTGTATTATTCGCTCAACATATGATTATCCATGGTAACGACTACGAACTGCTAAGAAATGTAAACATGATGAGCGAAGGGAAAGTTGAAACACAAGAAAATAGACATGACGGGTTGGGTCTTGTGAGGAACTTGGTACGTAAAAATATAATCAAAGCTTACGAAACTAGTTCAAAACGATACAACTTGCATTCTAGACCCGTTAGTTTTAATATTGGTCAGGAGGTACTGCGTCGAAACTTCACCTTGAGTAACGCTTCCGAGAAGTATAACAGCAAATTAGCTAAAACATTCTTAAAAGCTAGAGTTCGAAGTAAGGTGGGGAAATCATGCTATGTTCTAGAGGACACGTCAGGCAAATTATTAGGTACGTTCCACGCGGAAGATATCCAATCTCTCAGCTAGGATCTAACAATTCGCCATTTTTAAATCTTTAAAGATGTTTTATTACTTCAGCATCTTTGAAACCTGTTTTCTTATGGCTTTCAGCTATCTTAACTTCCTTTTTTTCGCATTATCTTAGATTTGTGGTCATAGGTTTGTCTCAGGATATGATCACATATCATATCAATCATTCAGAAGTGATCAATATAATAAGTTATTCAACACGTCAACTCTTAAACTGAACATGCCTTCTCTGTTGTTACTCAAGACTCTCACTGTATGTTAGAACAGCTGAGAAAGAGAGAAAAAAGAGGGTGACGCAAAAAAAAGTTAGGTGGGCTCGGCCATTTTGGGCAGCGCTTTGGATCGAGACATATCAGCAGGAACAAATAAGTTATTTTAACACAAAGGTTTAATATTTTACATCGGTTTTTTTTTGTATGTAATCAGTGGAAAATTCGAGTAAAGTTTAACGTGATTATATGAAGCAAAATCCCAGGAACCTGCGAACACATATATCTTTGTGAATTGCATGGAAGATGTTGGTCAAACACACTTAATTGGGCATCTGCATTGGGACACGTGAGATATTAGAATATTTGTGTGGAATAGGTGGTGATGTTAATAAAGGTCAGCGTAGCTCATCATTGCATTGCGAGCAAAATGGGGAAACACCTTTAGATAAGGCCTGCTGATGATGATCGTAGCGAAGTTGCAGCTATTCTACAATAACCTGGTGAAAGTGATTTTTATTGGCAGTCAAATAGAGATGCAAATAGCACCGGACTTTTTCAGTCAAAATTGTGCACGACCATCAATACCGCCACCATAGATTCTCTTGGGGTATAAACAATCAACGGCGAGGTAAAATCTTATAGGGCAGACAAGTTTCCAAGATAAATGTGTGACGCAGTCGCGTGACTATAGTAAAAGGCAACAGTATATTTGAAAAGTCACTGCATACCAATGTATATTAACGGAAATTGGGCTGAACGGCGAGCTCATGGCAAAATAATTTGTGTGGAGCGTGAACAATAGGTGGCTATTCATAATAGTGAAAAACTTGTAGAGCATTTGGGCGAAAAGGGTTTTAAAACTTGTCATGTAGGTACTTTAAATATCAAAAACACCAGTTCAGTGGATAACACAATAACAATCAATATACGAAAAAAAGACAATTAAGAATAAACGGCTACACCTCAACGACCATATAGTGTAATTTATAATTTAGAAATTAGGATTTTGCCCAAATTGAGCCACCTATACATCAGTGTATGGCCAATATTTAATAATATTTACAAAAATGTAAGTTTTGCAATTCCTAAAATTTTAGCAACTCTTGAAGATAACTGTGGAATTACTTTCAATTTAAGATTACTTAGGCCTAATTGCTCAACGGCGTGTTGGGGGTTTCTTCTTTTGATTCGAGTTGATTTTTAAACTATTCATGGCCGATTTTGTACAGTTCGCAGAGAAGTGTACGTTTATACATATATACCTATTTAATCAGTCAAGCAACGCAACAACATTACTAGAGTGGAGCCCTGCAGCTGTTTGCGCTAACAACGTTGGAGCACCCACTATAATGTAAGTCACAACCTAATGTATATTTATTTACCCATGTATGTATACATATGTATTTACTTGCATATTTTTCTTTTCGTAAACAAAATATTAGTGCATGCTAACTACCGTACTTTCTTTCTTTAAATCATTAAAAGTTGAACGGACATTATTCAAATTTTGAATGAGCATCATCCGTGTTTTCATAACTTACATTTCCACCCTTCGCTTTGGTATCATGCACGTTGGTTGCTCTTTTCTTACTTGTAAACAAACATACATCTATATCTATACTAATTATATAAAAATGCTTATATGGGCAAAGTTTGTAACGGCTAATCTCAAGAAGCACCAAACTGATTTTTATGATTTTTTTAAAGGAAGTATTGACGCAAATAAACACCATGCGCTTTTTATTTTTTTTTATTTTCACAAACTGGCCCTTTATTTTTAGGATAAAGTTGATGAAAACCCCCAAATAATGCAAGCATAAGACTTTTCGATGGCCAAACCCAAGCTACAGCGGGCCAACAAAAACATCTTTGGGTTTGTGAAGAGATACATATACTCACAGCCAAAGAGAGTGCGTAATTTCGCTCTTGGCAAATGCACGAGTTATCTGCTTTGTAATTTTTTTGCGACAACCACTGAAAATCAAAACAGTTAATTCCGTACAAAGCAACATATATTATATTATGTACTTATGTATGTAGTAAAGGTGATTAAAGAAAAAATGGCAACGTAGAAAACGTGAACAGAATGTTGCTAATCAGCCTGGAATTAAGCGAGAAACCGCATTGGGTAGGGTATATACCATACATCCTAATTACTCAGAATGCTTTTATCTTAGACTACTACTACTACATCATGTTCGAGGACCGACATCTTTCACTGATTTACGTCGAGTAGATGGTCAACTATATCTAACATATCGAGCAGCTTCACGGGCACGACATCTAGTGCAGGATGATAGTCATTGGAAGAATATCTTGTTTGATGTCACCGTCTCTGAAAGCGCGCACAAAACGAGGGAGCTCTTTTCTATCATGATTTTTTATTGCGAAATTTCTCATCCAGCAGATTTATGGAATTTGTTCTGCAAAAATTTATGTGAAGATGTTTTGCATAATGTACGCCAGAGTAGTAATGATCCTGAAATGGACATTACTGAAGACATTTTTAATACCGGCCTTATTCTTCTTGATAATTTGTTTTTTTCGTATGCAGAAACGTATAAAGGATTTCGATTTAGGTATGCCTGAACCCAACCGCACTAGACCCCGTTTCTACAATGTGGGAAATAAGGCACAATACCCATGAGTTGCACCAATTTTTATTAGAAAATGAGCCAAAGCTAACTAATGAAAAACGAGTAATATACGGTAAGGTCTGCTCCAGTGTGGAAGACAATGCGGGAAATATCTTTTTATAGATGCGCCTGGGGGAACAGGTAAAACCTTTGTGACTTCACTTATTTTAGCTAAAGTTCGTGTTGAAGGTAAACTTGCTGTTGCAGTTGCTTCTTCGGGCATTGCTGCTACTCTTCTGTGTGGGGGAAGAACTGCTCATACCATCTTTAAGCTGCTACTTAATCTTTCACCACAACAATGGTGTACATGCTCTAATAAAACTTTTTGGTGAAACTAAAGCTAAAATATTTTTTGTTTATTTAAAATCTACACGTAATTATATTATTTTGCAAGCGTTCAAGAGTTTTTTTATTTTTTAGGAAATTATGAGTTTTTTAATGTGTATTATTTTTGTGCTGAAAATATATAAAACCGTGAAAAGAAAAGCCTGCCAAAAGTTTGAACCACACTTTACCACAATAATTTTTGAATTTCTACAATAATTGAGTTATATGCCTCAAATGATTCTTCATCCCCGTAGGTCCCCCTCAAAGAGGTGTGGGTTGCAGACAGAGGCGGTGTAAGGCGTGGGCGGTGTGGGCCACCGCCCACGGCCTCGCGGTGATAAGGGCCTCGCGGCCCACAACGAACATATAATTGAAAAAGTATGAAAAATACCTAAGAACACGGCACAAAGCTGTTCTTATAATAAGCTAGCTGACCCCTCAGGCGTTTTTCTGCGTAATTGTACCTTTAAAACTTTTAACTAAAAAAAGGTCCTCTGGTAATTTTTTAAAGAGACCGATCTTAATTTTGCTTAGTCCGAAGATGATTTTATGGCAATTATCGAAAAGAAACTTGAGATGTGTGGACTTTTTCTGCTTTTCACTTTATAGAATGTCAAATCTCCCACCATCTTTGTATAAAACTTTAGAATTTAAATTGATGTCATTAGTTGAGAATTGTTAATATTGTGTCCGTTGTTGCACTGAACGCCTCACTTAAAATAAATTTTTAACTTAAAGATATTCCAATCTTCGGCGCCACAAATTTATGTTTATGTAATAATCAATATTTCTGTTAAAATCAATTATTTCGAAATCTCATCTCTTCCGTTTCTGACAATTTGTTTATATTTAGTCTTGCAACATTAGTTGGCGTTAAGCTGCTGTAGCGGGGAGTCCCCTTTAAGAGAAAGAGCATGGCTCGGGACTTTCCCTTATTAAAAAGCATTGTGTATCAAAACAAATGCATATGATATGTTACCTGTCAAATTTGACGCATAGCCATTTCCAATGAAAGTACAAATCGCGTTCAGACGGAGTCTTGTTCGTTCCTTTAAATAAATAATAGCGTCACATATTTTTAAAACTATAACAAGTGTTTAAAAAGTTGAGATAGGTAAGAAACCGTTATGTGATTGAAAATTGAGGTTATTATTTGTTTTATATCTTTTATTTGTTGCGCTAGAGTCCGCCTAATTTTACGGGTACAATATTGGCACTTTCTTCATAATTTATCAATCATGTCACTCTTAAGTACTAAGAGAGATAGAGATAAAGGGAGAAAATGGGAATCTGGTTCAGCAAAAAGAAAAAAATCTGAAAGAGCTGTATCAAACCATGTTTTAAGTTCAGGTATGATGAAGTTTCTCAGTCGAGCTGAATCTAGTAGTACTGAATCAATTGAATCGCTTGCTTCCACTTCTCAACAACATGTGTCTGTATCCGACAATTCGGAAATTACTCCAGATGCACCAAATATTGATACCGAACGACGAGATTCGGAAAAAGAAATCAAGAGAGCATGATTGAAATAAGTTCGCCATCTGCTAGTAGAGCCAGTGATGTAGTGGAGCAAACATTTGCCAGTTTTGACGTGGGATTGTGGACGTTTCCCAAGGCGGCTGCTAAGCGTCATGAAGTTAAGTCATCTTGATGAACATTATCCTCAAGATGATGATCATAGACACTTTTCCAATTTTCATTTCTCAAGAAATTAAGATTAATTGATATCATAAACTTCTTAGCCTCTCATAATTTGCATTTAGAGGTCATATAGAATCTCTCAAAACTGACGAAAACACTAAGAATTCTGGTAACTTTGTAGACTTATTTAAATTGATAGCTATTTATGATCCTACGTTACAAGAACACTTAAACCGCATTAATAATAAACAACTTACACACCACTATCTAAGCCATGATACTCAAAATGAATTGATTACATTAATGTCAAATACACCTGTACACCAGTAATACCTGTGAAGTGATTGGTAGGATAAAAGAGACAAAATATTATTCTATTTTACTCGACTGCACTAGAGACTCTAGTAGAGTTGAACAAATGCCGGTTATTTTAAGATATTGTAATACATTAACTGGAACCATAGAAGAAAACTTTATCGGATTTCTTGCTGTCACCGAAACGACTGGAGAATATTTGGCTAATGAATACTGAAAAAAATGGCTTAGATATTCAAAACTGTCATGGCCAAGGATACGACAATGCTGCTAATATGGTAGGCATATATAATGGAGTTAAAACTCGAATTCTAAATATAAATCCCAGGGCACTTTTCCTTGAGGTTGTCATAGCTGGAATCTCTTGTTGTTAGACACAGCCAATTCTTCGGTGGCAGCAAAAACATTTTTTGGTTTTCTTCAGAAGATTCCTTTGCTTTTTTCAAGTTCCAGCAAACGCTGGAAAATAATCAAAGATAAATTAAAGCTTACGATGAAGCCTTTATCAGACACAAGGTGGGAAAGCAGAATCCAGGTGGTGAAGGCTGTATTATTGCAATTTGATGATGTTGTTGAATGTATAGAATACTTAAAATGCCAAAAGGAAAAATCGGACACACTCACTGATTGCGATTCCATTTTGAACGAAATGTTCAGTTTGGAATTTATCGTATCATTACATATCTGGTATGAGCTATTAACTCGTGTCAATACCATTAGCAAATTATGGCAATCTGTACAAGTCCATTTAAGCGTTACTCTTGAACATTTGCGTACATTTTGTGAATGGATAAAAGAATATCGACAAATTGGATTCGAAAAATGCTTGTCTGACGCTCGTCAGTTTATTGAGAAAAGCAGTTACGATTTGCCCAAAGATTTTAAAAATAAAAGAGTAGCCAAAAAGAAAAGGATGTTTGATTATGAAGGCAGCGATCAACCTATAAAGTCTGCAGAAAGCCGGTATGAAATCAATTTTTTTAATACCATGATTGATTCTGTGATCAGTAGCATGGAATCGAGATTTATGTCTTTAAGACAACATTTTGAAGATTTTGGTTTTATATATGACTTAAACCAGTTAAAACGAATTCCAAAGGAGCAACTACTGAAAAACTGTCAGTATTTACACAGTGTTCTGCAAGTAGGTGAGAGCAGTGACTTCCAGCCTTATGAGTTGTATGAGGAGTTACTAAATATGATTCCAAATTTACCCAACTCTATTAAAGACGTGAAACATTTGCTACAATATATTATAGAGAACAATTTACCCAAATGTTTACATTGTCATTAGGATATTGTTAACAATACCTGTAAGTACTGCTTCCGCTGAAAGGAGCTTTCCAAAATTGAAACTAAATAAAATTATTTAAGAAATACTATGGATCAAGAAAGACTCTCGGCTTTGGCAGTTTTATCTATTGAAGTAGATATAGCATCTAAGTTACAAACCAATCATTGAGGAGTTCAGTAAGACCAAAAGTAGAAAATGTTTGTTTCTTTAATTTTTTCACCATACTAATTTAAAAAAAAAATTTTTTTAATTTTTTTTATTGTTTCAAAAAGTTATATGTATGTAAAAATGTATGTTTGTTTCTGAACGAATAAAAACCGTCTCATTTCAAGTGATTTTTTATTTTGAATTCCCTTTTTGTTGCACCATGATAGGGCCTCGCAAAATGTACCTCGCCCACATAAATTTTTTGTCTTGCGCCGCCACTGGTTGCAGAAAGTGGCCAAAAGCAAAAGGATAAAGCCGTTTTAGACCACGTGTGTTGTAGAAAGGTCCCTAACGCAATTAAAACAAAGAAGACTTCACTGCTTGAATTATGAATGTCGAATGGTCTTTATTCAAATAATTAAGTTTATTTATATTAGATTATTCTAAACATATTCTTACATATCTATTTACATTTAAGCTTACATACTTACATACATAACTACCTTAAACATACATACATACTACTCGGCACAAAATATGTACCTACATATATGAGCTGCAAATTTATGGGAAATGCTAACCTTGCAAGTTGCAGGAATGCAAATTGCTGGGATTCAAATTCGTTTGGTTGTGTGTTGTACACGTCTGTTTATTAATGGCTGTGTCAGCATTAATTCTCAAATGCATTTTTATGTGTTGATGAACATTTAGACTATTTTTGTAGCAGGTTAGAATATTAGACTGATTTAAATATTCAAGGTTCGAAGCGAGCTCAAGGCCAGAACAATAATTTTTTTCTAATGATAATTATTGTTAATTTTTAATTTTTCTAAATTTGAAAAATTGTATTTTGTTTTTGGAATAGTAAGTAGAAAATTTTTCAGACAACCTGCCATAGCTGCGCAGATAGATCCATTTCGAAGGGTGCTAAGCCTTCATCATCAGTACGCTTTAGGCATGCTGCGCTAACCATTTAGCTATGAATAAATATAGTTGGTAAAAAGGAATAGAAGTAGCAAATTTGCCAGTCAAACAAACCACCGCTGTATAGCTAAATGGTTATCGCAGCATGCCTAAAGCGTACTGATGATGAAGGCTTAGCACCCTTCGAAATGGATCTATCTGCGCAGCTATGGCAGGTTGTCTGAAAAATTTTCTACTTACTATTCCAAAAACAAAATACAATTTTTCAAATTTAGAAAAATTAAAAAATAACAATAATTATCATTAGAAAAAAATTATTGTTCTGGCCTTGAGCTCGATTCGAACCTTGAATGAGTTATCAATAGGCCGATAAAAACAAAAACAACTGATTTAAATATTTTGGATTAAATTGAATTGTTGACTGCTTACACTACATCTCCCTTTTTTTTAGAATGCTTATGCATTTGGGGAATGCATGAGTATTCTATTTTTGTAAATTAATTCTACTTTTGTATTTTAATGTTTGTAGGTTGAACATCTTCTTATTCTACTAATTTAAGTCTATTTTTGTGTATTTTTATTTGCCTATTCTCTATGTTACTACTAAA
Organism: Eurosta solidaginis; assembly: GCF_040869045.1. Lineage (NCBI taxonomy): Eukaryota > Metazoa > Arthropoda > Insecta > Diptera > Tephritidae > Eurosta > Eurosta solidaginis. The sequence goes on from NC_090322.1 coordinate 95,905,621, forward strand.
TTTTTGCTTATCCTCATTTCCTATTCTAGATGGGATTAAGGTGACATTAGTGTTTTTTTCTTCATCGATTTCTTCTACCTTATAGGGGATTAATGTAAAATTATTGTTTTCATCGATGTTTACTACTCTAAAGAGTATTACTAAAATAATTTTTCCTATTGATATCTTTTTTTTTTTCTTTTTTTTTTTTTTTTTTTGAATTATTAATAAAATTATTTTCCTATCGGTATTTTATATTCTGCAGGGTTATAGAATTATTTTTCTTTTCTACTATAGCCTAACTAGGTATAAAGGATCCTATTATCTAAAATTATGGCCTTTCTAAAAGGCGAGGTTCGTCTAGGATGAAACAGGTCTAACTTATATCATTTACTAATGCTTACTTAGGCTATTTTGACCATTAGCGTTTGGTGCAAATAAAAAACAAACTTATTTCACCATTCCAACCCGACGTTTCGCTAGTCTCTCTAGCTTTTTCAAGGGCGATCTGTGTATTTTAATAACAAAAAGCAATACATTAATATAAAAACAGAAAAGGCATAAGTGAGTAACATTTCAATATTAGTAATCACAGTAGTACATACATTTTATTTGCACCAAACGCTAATGGTCAAAAGAGTCTAACTTATATTTATATTTTTTTAAAAAAATAATGAAGATAAATGATTTAGTATATCCTATCGACTAAATATAGGAGATTTAGTTTTCCTTACCTTGATTATTTCTATTAAACAAAGCTTTTGCATTGTTATTAAAATTGAAACGTATAGAATAAGATGATGGTTACAGTCATCATTGGGTGAAAATTGACATTGTTTTAAAAAACGGGATCTTTGAGCGCATGATATACAGTAGATTGGGTAAATTCAGTTGCTGCTAGAGCAAGAAGTAGTTATATAGCGATAAGTGGTTGAACCAATGGGTACAGTGGATGCAAACATTTTTCATATCTTTTCTTATACCATTTTTCATATTTTCCAGCAATATTTTTATTAGATCTTATGTATCATTCGATTTTCTGGGTGGCCTTTCCAGATGGAATCGTCATGATATTTATGAAGAATTCCTATAATTTTTGTCGACATTTGTCACATGCATAACTTCTGGGGTTAATGCAAATATTAGATCTTCGAGAACTTGGGTACCTATTTTATTTTTAAATATGCTTACTCGAGTATTCATTATTCTTGACCAATTTGTCTCCTAAGGGACAACTGTCTTTTTCTCTTACAAGTCCTAGATTTCCGGCATTTTTAAGCCTGGTTGAATATTGTCCTAAGTCAATAACTTCCTCAACAATCTGGTTGCTTGTATTACGCTACAATTTTTCTATCCTTTTGGATGAAAATGAGCGTGACATGTCTAATTGCAAATTTATTTATTAAGCGCTTTATTTATAATAAGGTTCTCTTTGTGACTTTTTATTTTCTTCATTCTGGCTGGTTTTTAAGTTTCCGATCTTGTGGTAACTTTAGGTATTTTGCACATGTCCACTTACGTAAGGTTTTTGTCAAGCATTATGTTGCGAAAAGTTTGTGGTATAAATCTTCTACCTTGACATCCTTCATAGATGTTATTTTGATTAACTTCTATGGAAGCTACTACTGAGAATTAGCAAATTCTTGAACTTAGACAGTGCTAATGAAGCTGTCTTAATAAATTCTTCTATTAAGTGAGGCATTTTGCAGTGATTCATTTGTAATATTTACTGTTCTTATCGAAATTGTGTTGAATTAGGGGATTTAGGGTGCTAAATTTCAATATTATATCAATAGCACGATTCCGCAGGTTGAAACTGCTAGCCAAACATCTGAAATGTTTGGGTTAATTTTTGGCTCTGGTTCAGCTGGTGGTTTATATTTTAATATTCTATTCTCTGATGTTTGAGTTTCTTTTTCCTACCTCGTAACCAGCTATGGGGTTAATTTTTGTCTACGAAGACATTTTAAAGAGATGATATGATTGAAAGAGAAAATTAAAGAGAAATTAGAAATGTATTCCTGTTTTTTGGGGGTGGTGGAAAAATGCTAATTTATGCTTATTTCTTTATTTTTTATGTTTATTATATTAAGCATTCCTTTTTACTTTTTTTTTTTTCTTATTTAGTTAGCATTATAAAAGTTATTATTTAAAAGGTTTATTTCTAGAAATGTTTGTTCTTAAAGAAAAATTTGTTTAATTTAACATTTTTGTTATTTCTAATTTTTCTTACAAAATCTTTTAGAAAAAACATTTTTTTTTTTCAAATGATGAATATTTAAATACAATTTATTTTTTCTTGTTTTATTATTAAACATTAATTCCAATGCTATTTTCTTCTTTTTTTTTCATTTTGGATTTAAAAAAAATTTTCAATTTTGGTAATATATTTTCACATTTAAGGAGTTTTATGAAAACGACCTAAACATTTGATTTTGATTTTGTATGTCCTCTTCTGGGAACATATCTCAAAATTAGTAAAAAAGTTTTTACAGCAGAAATTTAAATTTTTGCTTGTCAATAGGCAGCCGTTAGGTTGCCCGAATATTTTCCTGCCTAACAATAATTTTTAAATTGTTAAAGCTATTTTAAAATTAAGCTGATTGTACTTATTATGCATACTTATACTTATTATTATCATGCTCCTCTTGTTTATCACCATTGAAAATGTGGTACGCTTCACGAGATCAGTGTCATTCTGGGGCTATGCTAATATCGTTCCAATTTTAATGTATTTTCCATTGAAGTAATTGCCACAAAATGATAATCTTCGTGTATTTTCCGTTGAAGTAATTGCCCTAATATGCTAATCTTCGTGTATTTTCCGTTGAAGTAATTGCCACAATATGGTGAAACTATGGCTAATTTGTTTGAATCATGATGATATAGAAGTTCTGTTGCGGCCTGTTACGTAAAGTATTTCCCTTTAAAAATTTTAAAATTTAACAAATTTTATAATTAATTAATATAATATAATATAATTACTAGTATTTTCATTATATTTTTTGTCTTTCACTACCTCTGTATAATTCTTTTGTAGTAAGCACACTTGTAAATTGGAATTTGTTTAATTCTTCAACTTCTGTAAATATTTCTTCTTCATTACATAGATTTTGTATTGTACCCCACAATGTACAACATAGATTTATAGTTATTTAAGGAAATGGTGTTATCTCTGTCCTGTTATTTGGACACTAAACACCATTAACTGTTATCTTTTGCTAATTTTATATATATAAGTATACTTCTGTTTTATGAATTGTATAAATTTAAGATTGCACAGGATAATAATGAATAAAATGAATGAATGAATGAATGAATATGCTAATCTTCGTGTATTTTCAGTGTACTGTTTTAGGGAGGGAGTAAATAGAGACGAAGGATTGTATGATGAATGCTGCAGTAAAGTTCGATTTTTTTATCAAACTTTGTATGAGATGTATTCAAGTGAAGTACACCAAAGTTGATTTTCTTGGAAAGTTTGCTTCATGGTTTGAAGAAGATAAGAAATTTAAATATAGGTATGTTCAATTGTGAAGCGGAGTCAAACCCCCAAACACTTAGAACGTATATTTTCCTTATGCGACTTGTTAATTGCCATCATCCGGTTGCAAAATCCTGAGCCAGATAAATAATTTTGCATGTAAATGCAACAACAACGATTTGAGCCAGATAAATCCAGAGAGAAGTCTGGTTTAATTTGTGAGCCAGATAATTTGTTAATTACTTCTTTTTAGTTTGGCGACGCTGCCTTTAAAAAACCTACTTTTTCAAAAATAGATGTCGCTGCTTAGCCTTTCGCCGTATAAGTTAAATGACAAACAGCGGCGGCATCTGCCTATCACATTTCACGTGTGCGAAAATTTAACGACATCTGCTTCTCAAGGTTCTCAATGATCCAGAGCATTCCCGTGAGAATTGAGCGTTAGCCGGAGCTGTAAAACTCACTGGAAGACGGCAACTGTGTTGATTTTCTACTTCCATGGATGATTGGAGTGCTAATTGATAATTCTACCTGATGCCACCGTCTTTGCATACCAGTTCAACGTTAAGTTTTGGTTTTTTCGGTACATTTCTACGTCTAGGAAGGCAATTTTGTTGCTCTGTTCAAATTCTTTAGTAAATTGTATCTTGGTATGCTGTGCGTTAAATATTGTTAGTATTGTATTGTCTTAAGCTTTTACAATTACAAATATTTCATGTAAATATTTGGTTATGTATTTGACATATATGTCTTTGGTTTTTAATTCAGCGAGGCTGTCGTCCAATATTTTGTCCAGAACGATATCTGCAATGGTTGGAGATAGCGGGTTGCCCATTGGCATTCCGAAGATTTGTTCATATATGGTGTTGTTATATGAAAAGTAATTGTTGTCACGTAAGCAGAAATCGAGTATCGTCTGGAACTGTTTTTTGTCTATTTGTGTGTGTCTCCAATTTCTCCCATTTTTGCATAATAGTGCGTGTTGCCAAATGTATGGGTATATTCGTAAAAAGAGAAACGACGTCGAATGAGATGAGAATTTCATCGTCTTGAATTGTGAGTTAATTGATTTTTTCTTTTAGTTGAAGTGAACTTTTTATATTGAGATCTTCGGATATAATATTTTTAAACGGTTTTATTTAGGTTGACTTGACAGGCTGGTTGGACAGGCAGCACTTTTTTGTAATTGAAATTTAAGTAACTTCCCGATAAGCTACAAGCTTGAAACTTGGAACATAGTTCAGAACCTGATGACAATGCAATAATAAGAAAAAATCTCCGCTAGGTGGCGCAAGGATCGAGATATTCACAAAAATCTTATTTGTAGTCCGATTTGGCTCATATTTGGAACACATAATAGATACAAGAATAGAAACCGACCCATGAAAAAATCGCCGCTATATGGCGCAAGGATCGAGATATTCACAAAAATCTTATTTGTGGTCCGATAAGGCTCATATTTGGAACGCATAATACATACAAGAATTGAAAGCGACCTATGAAAAAATCGCTGCTAGGTGGCGCCAGGATCGAGATATTCACAAAAATTTTATTTGTGGTCCGATTTGGCTAATATTTGGAACACAATAAAAATCATTCAATCAAGTTCAAAAAACTCGTATTTGTGGTCCGATTTTGTCCATATTTCGAACACATAATACAATCCTGAATAGAAAGCGACCTATGATGTCCGATTTTGCTCATATTTGGAACAAATATTACATTCAGTCCGGTAGAAGTGCCATCAAAATATTTTGGAGTTGGCGGAGGGACAAGCATACGTGACGCAGAGTCGAGTAAAGGCTTTGGAAGGATTATGTATTGAGGACTTAGATTGTAACAAATTGTCAGAAAAGACTCCTTGTAATAATGAGTCACTAAATGAACTAAATAGAATGAGAAATAATAGCCAATTAAATAAAGACTAAAAAGTTGAAAATAAAATAATAAAAAAAAAAAATTTAGTTAAACGGTTTTATTGAAAACAATACTTACATGAAGTAAAAACAATACTTGCATGAATAATACTAAAAGCTAGAAAATAATTAGAGAGGACCTAGGTACTTGTCATCACACTCCTTATCAATCTAGAGCGTTTATCAGACAATTAAATAAAAGCGTTGGATGTGTAAAATTTCTGTTGATAGTCATAAGACCAACTGAACCTTAATCAGATTATGATACGCGTCACATTTTTAGAAATTTCACGCGCCAAACGCTTTTATTTAATTGTCTGATCAACGGCCTAGATTGATGAAGAGTGTGAAGACTAGTACCTAGGACCTACCTAATTATTTTCTAGCTTTTCGTATTATATTACTTAATGTAAGTTTTTTTTTTTTTTAATAAAACCATTTAACTTAATACTTTTTTTTAAATTATTTTATTTAAAATTCTTCTAACAAATTTTGGTAATTTGTAACATGGTACATTAGAAGATGGTGCGTGTGGTTTGTGAATTTTCGGAAGCCCGTAAAGTCTTAAAGCAATTAGCAGCCGAGGATGTCAGCTGAAATTTTTGTTTTGAGTCGAGTCTCCTTTGTTTGTAAAGATTATTTATAATTGTGTCGTTCTTCCTAATCAGTTTTTGTATAGGATCATTCCTAATTGTTTTGTATGTGTTTTTGTCGTTTAGCAACTCTCTCATTTTTAGTTCATATTCGTCCTTTTACATCATAACTGTCTTAGCATAGCAAGATACAATTTACTAAAGAATTAGAACAGAACAACAAAATTGCCTTCCTAGACGTAGAAATACACCGAAAAAACCAAAACTTAACGTTGAACTGGAATGCAAAGACGGTGGTAGAATTATCAATTATCACTCCAATCATCAAGAGAAGCAGAAAATCAACACAGTAACAAGTCTCATAAGGAAAATACACCTTCTAAGTGACACCGATTTCATAGAAGAAAACAAGAAGAAAATAAAACATATTCTTTTCAAAAATAGCTACCCGATATCACTAATAGAAAAGCTTATAATTAATACCACACAAAAAAAAATGGACCACCCTAATTCATCAAATGGACAAACAGAACCAAACACTAACAAAACATATATTGAAGTTACATATGTACCCGGACTAACAAGTAATCAATCGCTTAGGAAAATTATGAAAAAAGACAACATAACATTTGCTCACAAGCCACACAATACTATATAATAGATAAGGAAGAACAATGCAATATAGTGTATAAAATTCAATGCCACGGTAACAACAACAATGCCTGCAATAAATGTTACATAGGCACAATGAAAAGAGCATTGAGAACGAGAATACACGAACATGAAATGGACGCAAAAAACAAATACCGCGCTATCTCAACATCTGACTGACAACGATCATACATGCAAGAATTTTAGATGGCAATGCAAGAATTTTAGATGTTGAGAGAAGATGCAAAAGGATGATGACACTGGAGAGTCTCCGCATCCAACAACATATGACGAACGTCATGAATTTTGAAGAAGATTTTGGCAATACAAATAGCGCTTATACAACAGTAATAAAAAATGATGAAAACAAAAATAGAAAATAAACAAAATGAATGTTTCAATTGTCCTGAACCTGTCTGTGATGTTATTGTGTTTGTATAACTAATTAAATTATTGTGAGTTATGGTTTTAATGTGGAATTTTTAATGCTTATTGAAGAAAATAATGATTCGTTTTGTATTTTCATGTTGTTTGTTTGAAAATAAAATAGACTTCCTGATAACGCGGATGGGTTGAAATGCACAGAAGAGAAAAGTATCTCTTGGTTTTTTCTTTATACATATCGACCAAAACAGCTCCAACCCAGCAAACAATTTCATAAAGAATTTGGTCCAATCAGCATATTGGGACGAATATTACCATCACTAAGCGATACTAATATCACTAAGCCGATACTAAGCAGCCACTCGTATGTACGTAAACAAATCAATCATTATGTACACACATTTATATACAAGGCAGCAGAGAGAGATACTCACAAACGCATGTCATCATCAGGCGAAGTAGTATTCCCATATACACACGCATATGGATACAAACAACAAATATACAATAAATTCCGAAGATTTCGAATACAACTTGGACATGGCAAAGTTAAGTGAACTAAGGATCCAGCAATTGAAGAAGGAGTTGGAGAACCGTGGATTGAATACAATCGGCAATAAGTTCGAACTTCAAGCACGGCTACGAGAGGTAATTGAGTCGGAAGGAATTAATGTGGACGATGATGTCTTTCATCCTGATGGGGACGAGACAACAACAAACATTGAAGAGAAAAACGAAACATCGCAGACAGTTACGAGCACAGACTTGAACATGATTTTGGCTGCAATATCGGCACAAATGTCCGAAATGTCATCACAAATATCCACCAACATGTCGTCGCAAATGTCATCCCAACTGGAAGCACAAGAGGCACGTTTAACATCCAATATGACATACCAATTGGATGAACAAAAAACGCACATGGCGTCACAAATTGCAGAACAATTAAAAGAACAAGAGGCATGCATAATACTACAACTCGAAGCACAAGAAGAGCGTATCTCAACAAATCTGGAGGCACAGAAAACAAAATTATCATCGCAGCTGGAGGTTTTTAGTGAACGACAAGATAAAATTGAGGCCGAGATGGACGCTTTGAAAGATCTGATTCAGGAGTTACAATTGAACCGTTCAGTCACTTCAACGTCTACTCTGAAGGTAAAATCCCCAACGTTTGATGCTTCTGTTCCTTGCCAGGTATTTAATCTCCAACTTGAGAAGACGTCAGCAGAGAACAACTGGAATGCCGAAGATAAAGTTTCTGCATTGTTCGTGGCTTTAAAGGGATCAGCTGCTGAGATCTTACAGACCATCCCAGAGTACGAACGTAACAGTTATGAAGTATTGATGGCTGCTGTAGAACAACGGTACGGAAGTGAACACAGGAAACAGATCTACCAAATATAAGTGCAAAACCGCTACCAAAAAGCTAACGATATTTTGCAGGAGTTTGCCTTGGATGTTGAAAGATAGGCTCATCTCGCAAATGCAGACGCACCCGTGGAATACATCGAGAGGGTAAAAATCTAGAGCTGTATTAATGGAATACGGGACGTTGAAACGAAGCGAGCGACATACGCAAATCCAAAGACAACATTTACTGAAACAGTATCCCATGCGCTGACTCAGGAAATAGCATCGCATCTGTGTAAGCCACGCCGTGTGGAAGTAGAAGGTGCAGACTGGGTGAACGCAATATTGGAGGCGCTGGAAGGATTGCAAAAGAGGAGTGATAGAGTAATCATTTGCTTCAAATTCGGGGAGCCAGGTCACATTGCACGTCGTTGCGGTCTTGACCCTAGTGATTCCAACAGCGTGGGTGGTCTTAAGTGCAAAGCTATAGGAGATGAGAAAGATCGAGTCAGATGTAAAGATCGAGAACTTGCCCCAACTATTGAATGGCCTATGATATCTACAGTAGAGGAAACGCGGATGGCAAAGAGCATATACTGACTGTAGATACGGGAGCATCTCATTCATTAATCCGATCTGATTTGGTCAACAGGAAAGTAAGGCCATTACCTGGAGCAAGGTTGCGTACGGTCACTGGCGAGTATAACCAAGTCCAGGGAGAAGTGATATGTGAAGTCTTAATTGGAAAGGTCACCGTTCTACACAAATTCGTTGTGGCGGAGATCGTTGATGAAGTCATATTGGGAGTGGACTTCTTAGTTGAACATGATATCAGGATCGACATGCAAAGAAGAAATATGCGCTATAAGAACCAGGATGTACCACTCAACTTCAGTTTGGAGAAAGGGCTCAGCAGTAAGTGAGTGTTGGTGGAGAAGATTTGACAGACCCCAAAAAAGTCAAAGAAAGTAGATCGGGCAAAGGTTGATGGAACGAATGGGCCAAACAAATCAAAAGCGAAGGTGCCTGCGAGAAAAACACTGGCATTGGCAAACCCTAATGAACGTACTAAAACGAACGAAAGAATGCAAGGGTTGTTTGAAGCCTGGGCGCACTACTGTTCAAATCCGTCCAGCGCAAGCTCTACGAAGTAGTTCATTGGCAAACAACAGAGTGTGAGGGAACGTACCAGGATAGTGAGTAGTAAGATGAAACACAGGTTTGACAAGAACAACAATTCGGAAGGTTTCTTGGATGGAGATTTGGTACTGTTATACAACCCTCACCGGCGGAAAGGTGTTCCATCCAAAGTTGTGAAGAGGATCATTGATACCATCTACCGCATACAAACCATTGGAAAAACACGAAATAGAAGGGTGGTTCATTTGGAGAGGCTAGCAGCGGTTAGATCGAGAGATTTGTCTGATCGGGACGATCGGACTTAGGTGGAGAGCAGTGTGACGAATATTATCATCACTAAGCGATACAGTATCACTAAGCTGATACTAAGCAGCCACTCGTATGTACGTAAACAAATCAATCATTATGTACACATATATATATACAAGGCAGCAGAGAGATACTCACAAACGCATGACATCATCAGCCGAAGTAGTACTCACATATCCACACGCATATGGATACAAACTACAAATATACGTGTATATGCTGCTGGTAACCAAGCATGAAGTTCACGAAATTACTAGAACTTAGGAGAAATGGTTAAACGAAGAAACCGAGAATATAAAAGCAGAGTGGTCTAATATAGACCATTTTGCATTATTGAATATTGGAGTTATTTATTTTACAGTTTAGCGATTCGAACGTTAGCAGAAGGGTTGGAATAAGCGCAATTTCCCTAAATTCGTTACAATATCATATACACTTGTTTTGAATGAAATATATTAATTTTTCAGTGAGTTATTAACTTTTCGCGGCTAAATCATGCAAAAATGCCACGGTGCGACTGAGAGTGGGATTGGGACTAGAACTAGAACTGTAACTGGGATTGTGACTGGGACAGGGATTGGACTAGGACTAGAACTGGGTGGGGGTGAGATAAGAGCTAAAAACTTCTTAAGAGATATGCAGATCGACTAAGGTTAGGGAAGAACAACGTCTGCAGGGTCTGCTAGTAATCAATATAAACAGATTTAAGCTAAGAAAATATTTAGAGAACTATGTATATACTTACTAAAACTAATATTTTCATTCTAGCCCACAATCTGCAGATGTACCTGCCGAAAGGTTGAACGCAATCGATACGAGTAAAGGTTTATTACGAAGTTTTAAAAACAGATTTCAGTTTCTAAATCAGAATTTCGATTTGGACATAAATATAAGGGGAAATGCGGAAAGTGGCGAAGATAATAAATATTTTTCAGCACCGATTGAAGGTTATAGGTACGATGCTCCATCGTAAGTCGATTTCTTATTAAGTGCTAACACATATGTTTCATTAAAATTTTTATTTTTAGACAGCATCTACCTATTTTGCCGGCCGAACCATTTCGTAAATACTTGCCAACAAAGGAATGACTTTTTACACTTTATTCTTAGTAACAATTCAATTCAAGACAATTTTTCAATTTTACGGTTTGAAATTACGTAAAAATAAAAACAGAAATATTAGCGTAAAAAATGAGCACGGTTGCCACACCATGTTTTCGTTTGAAACCAAAATTCATTGTAAAAAGGACCAAATCTCCAAAGAAAGGCGCACTTTTTTTTCATTGTTGATATACAAACAATGCATACAGGAGACAAACGACTAACTTAAAATCAATAAGAATAAGAACATTTCGAATAACGGAAAAAATTCGATGACTCTTTGCCAAAGAAAAGGTAACAAAACTTGATTCGTGAAGTGACTTTATGACGAGAAACAGAAATTTGGAAACATTTAACTTGGAGGTTGTCCTTGTCAAACATACAATTTATGAAAATCAAGAAAATCGCATAGGGACTACTCTCACTTAAAAAATCGGATTCGCAATTCCGAACAATTAAAAAAAAATGCGATGACGTATTACCAAAGACCGATAAACAAAGCGATTTTGGATTTGTGGGTTGACTTTGCTGCGAAATATATAAATTTTACAAAATGGGCGCGGAACTGTCTACATATGGAAGAAGAAATTTTTAAGCCGAAAATCAAAAGACGTTGAACATACCATGTCTAAATTTGGCATGTAAGTTGTCCTCGTATATATAATAACCGTGTATGGAAACAAATAGAATCGGCTTTCCACCAAGCCCACTTTAATAAAAATTTGTATCGAAATTTCAACAAAAGGGAAAAAACGCGACAATTCATCACTTTGCCAGTAGCCTCTTACGTAATTAATAGTTTTTGTCCTTCTATCAGTAAACTATTGTGTGGACTTGGGAGTCACGATAGAGTCAACCTTCATATTAATGGTACTGGCTAGGTCGTATTAAGGTGGCAGACACACTATAGCAAACAACAATATTATATATTAAATAATTTATACCTCATTTATTGGCAATTTATTACCGCATAAACAATGTATAGCTGCGTCCGGTTCCGGAAAAAGTGAGTATCTGCTAGCTTAAGACTGAAGCCAGCAGACACTTCGTGAAAACACGACGTACAGCTTCCGAACGACTTGAATAGTTTATGTTACGTTCATTGGCTACTTATTACCACAACAAAAGACTTATAGCTGCGTCCGGTTCCGAGAAAAGTGAGTGTCTGCTAGCTTAAGACTCAAGCCAGCAGACACTTGGTGAAAACACGACGTACAGCCTCCGAACGACTTGAATGGTTTATGTTACATTTATTGGCAAAATATTACCACAAAAAAAATTTATAGCTGCGTCCGATTCCGGGAAAAGTGAGTGTCTGCTAGCTTAAGACTCAAGCCAGCAGACACATCGTGAAAACACGACGTACAGCTTCCGAACGACTTGAATAGTTTATGTTACGTTCATTGGCAACTTATTACCACAAAAAAAATTTATAGCTGCGTCCGGTTCCGAAAAAAGTGAGTGTCTGCTAGCTTAAGACTCAAGCGAGCAGACACTTCGTGAAAACACGACGTACAGCTACCGTACGACTTGAATAGATTATGTTACATTTATTGGAAATTTATTACCACAAAAAAAATTTATAGCTGCGTCCGGTTCCGAGAAAAGTGAGTGTCTGCCAGCTTAAGACTCAAGCAAGCAGACACTTCGTGAAAACACGACGTACAGCTTCCGAACGACTTGAATAGTTTATATTACATTTATTGGCAATTTACTAACACAAAAAAAGATTTATAGCTGCGTCCGGTTCCGAGAAAAGTGAGTGTCTGCTAGCTTAGGACCCAAGCCAGCAGACACATCGTGAAAACACGACGTACAGCTTCCGACCGACTTGAATAGTTTATGTTACGTTTATTGGCAGATTATTACCACAAAAAAATGTATAGCTGCGTCCGGTTCCGAGAAAAGTGAGTGTCTGCTAGCTTAAGATTAAAGCCAGCAGATACTTCGAGAAAACACGACGTATAGCTACCGTACGACTTGAATAGTTTATGTTACATTTATTGGCAATTTATTACCACAAAAAAAAATTTATAGCTGCGTCCGGTTCCGAGAAAAGTGAGTGTATGCTAGCTTAAGACTCAAGCCAGCAGACACTTCGTGAAAACACGACCTACAGCTTCCGAACGACTTGAATAATTGATATTAAATTTATTGGCAATTTATTACCGCAAAAAAAACTTATAGCTGCGTCCGGTTCCGAGACTCAAGCGAGCAGACACTTCGTGAAAACGCGAAGTACAGCTTCCAAACGACTTGAATAGTTTATGTTACATTTATCGGCAATTTATTACCACAAAAAAAAATGTATAGCTGCGTTCGGTTCCGACAAATTTGAGTGTCTGCTAGCTTAAGACTCAAGCCAGCAGACACTTCGTGAAAACGCGAAGTATAGCTTCCGAACGACTTGAGTAGTTTATGTTACCATTATTGGCAATTTATTACCACAAAAAAAATTATAGCTGCGTTCTGTTCCGAGAAAAGTGAGTGTCTGCTAGCTTAAGACTCAAGCCAGCAGACACTTCGTGAAAACCCGACGTACAGCTTCCGAACGACTTGAGTAGTTTATGTTACATTTATTGGCAATTTATTACCAAAAAAAAAAAATGTATAGCTGCGCCCGGTTCCGAGAAAAGTGAGTGTCTGCTAGCTTAAGACTCAAGCGAGCAGACACTACGTGAAAACACGACATACAGCTTCTGAACGACTTGAATAGTTTATGTTACATTTATCGGCAATTTATTACCACAAAAAAAATTTATGGCTGCGTCCGGTTCCAAGAAAAGTGAGTGTCTGCTAGCTTAAGACTCAAGCGAGCAGACACTTCTTGAAAACACGACGTACAGCTTCCGAACGACTTGAGTAGTTTATGTTACATTTATTGGCAATTTATTACCACAAAAAAAATTTATAGTTGCGTCCGGTTCCGAGAAAAGTGAGTGTCTGCTAGCTTAAGACTCAAGCGAGCAGACACTTCGTGAAAACACGACGTACAGCCTCTGAACGACTTGAATAGTTTATGTTACATTTATCGGCAATTTATTACCACAAAAAAAATTTATGGCTGCGTCCGGTTCCAAGAAAAGTGAGTGTCTGCTAGCTTAAGACTCAAGCGAGCAGACACTTCGTGAAAACACGACGTACAGCCTCTGAACGACTTGAATAGTTTATGTTACATTTATCGGCAATTTATTACCACAAAAAAAATTTATGGCTGCGTCCGGTTCCAAGAAAAGTGAGTGTCTGCTAGCTTAAGACTCAAGCGAGCAGACACTTCGTGAAAACACGACGTACAGCTTCCGAACGACTTGAATAGTTTATATTATATTTATTGGCAATTTATTACCACAAAAAAAATTATAGCTGCGTTCTGTTCCGAGAAAAGTGAGTGTCTGCTAGCTTAAGACTCAAGCCAGCAGACACTTCCTGAAAACACGACGTACAGCTTCCCAACGACTTCAATAGTTTATGTTACATTTATTGGCAATTTATTAACACAAAAAAAATTTATAGTTGCGTCCGGTTCCGAGAAAAGTGAGTGTCTGCTAGCTTAAGACTCAAGCCAGCATACACTTCGTGAAAACACGACGTACAGCTTCCGAACAACTTGAATATTTTATATTACATTTATTATCAATTTATTACCACAAAAAAAATGTATAGCTGCGTCCGGTTCCGAGAAAAGTGAGTGTCTGCTAGCTTAAGACTCAAGCCAGCGGACACTTCGTAAAAACACGACGTACAGCTTCCGTACGACTTGAATAGTTTATATTATATTTATTGGCAATTTATTACCACAAAAAAAAACTATAGCTGCGTCAGGTTCCGAGAAAAGTGAGTGTCTGCTAGCTTAAGACTCAAGCCAGCGGACACTGAAATCACGACGTACAACTTCCGAACGTCTTGAATAGTTTATGTTAGATTTATTACCACAAAAAAATTTATAGCTGCGTCCTGCGTACTGTTTTCACACAGGCGGCTCATTGAATAATAAAGGCAGTTTTCTACATTAAGACGCTTATTGAGCTCAATCTTCCCTACAAAATTCGAATCTATTATTATTTCATTAGTAGCTAATCGAATGCCTAATGAAGTCAAAAGCACAATGCAACTCTGTTGGCAGCGTTCCGCTTCCGTTTCCGCTTCTTAGTTTTTGGTGTGTTCAGTGCTTAAAAATGTCATTTGTCAAAGCAAATGTCATTGTCTGCATGGCGGAACGATACAAGGTGGCCGCATCGAACAGCTGATTATAACCTTTTTTATTTGATTTTATTGCAGGCGGGTTTGATGGGGCTCTATCCCTCCTGTGGCCTCCGCTAGGCTGCGTTGGACTTTTCGCGGAACACGGGTATGCTTGCCTTTCAGCACGAACTAGCTCGTCGGATATGGGTGGGTTTCATTTTCCACAGTCCACGCAGCAGCCGCAAAAGAGAAAAATATTCATACCCTTAAGTGACACCGGAGTAATCACTCCACCCTCGTAGCATCTGCCCAGCCACGGCCAATAGAATCATCAAACCCCCCGTTCTAACTCCCAATACCCCTAACTGTCCCTGTCCGTCCCTTCGTACCCCCCTTGTCCAAGTCTCGGTTCGCCTCCTTTGCATGAGGCCGGCCAATCCGCCCCTCCTCAACCTTTGCCAACCCAGGCCCTTGTGGCTGGCCCCTAAAATTCCACACTCATGCCACCTTACCACTTCCCCATGTCATCCCGTCCTCGTCCGTCATGACCCCGTCAAGGAAATCATTCACCACACCTTCACTTTGACTTTAACAATTCATTATAACTTTATTTCAATTATCACTTAATTTATTTTATCTTCATTCAAAGAAATATGATAACCTAAATTAAGGATGCATGACGGTGCAACCCTCGTGTGTGGACCCAGTTGAGCCGAGTTCTAAAACCCTTTTTCCAAAAACCAAAATCGAAAAAAAACCAGAAGCCTGCCCCAGGACGTCCCAGTTTGCAACCCTGGCCTTCAGACTAATGCATTTGTTTACAGTTAATTTCGAACCTTTGTGCGGCCCCCTATGGATAGCAGCACTTGCCTGCACCGATTTGCATCTCCTATTGGACGATCACGTCCCACTTATGTGTAGGTATAAACTAAATTGCTTTAAATTGGTATTTCTAAAAGTATAATATTCCTACAGGGAATTCATTTCCCGTTTGTATGTATGTATGTAAATGTGGATTAGATTATATATCTAAATATATGCAGGCTCCTACTGAGCATTCATGCCCCACTTGCCCATGCACATAAAGAAACTCCTACCATGGATACATCCTTGAATGTGGGAGAGGGCTGACGAAAACAACCTGAAGTGGCTCAAGCCTGTGACCCTTGATGGAAGGTCACCTTGTCGCGGCCCGATCAGAGTGTATACGTGCTTGTTGACTTGAGTTGACTCACCTCAGATTGCTGTGAACGACCCTACCTCACCTTGTTAACTCAAACTCAAATCACCCTAATGTACACTTGTCTATGTCTCTTGTGTCAGGAATAACCATAGGGGTAAAAGATCTGACTCTCCTCGAGGTTTATACATATCTTGGAGGTCCAGTTACGTCAATTCGGAGCAACGCATAGTCCACCATAACAACTATCCTCACTATCACAAATTCACTTGTAGGCCAGGTGTTTTTGCCACCCCTAATTATACGTATGGGGTTATCAGGCTGCACCGAATTCACACAACTGACCTCACATGTAACATATATATAATTATTATAATAACTCGCGGCCGGGATTATTGCTCCGTTTGTAATCGGACCCTCCTGGGCCTTGACCTTTGTGGTATGGGTTAGTACGGCTGGGCGAGCAGCTATCACTGTAGGCCTCCCTCGCGGATGGGTTGAATCCGTTTTCCGGAAGATTGACCCAAAAAAAAAGTTTGTGGAAGTCCGCAGCCAACAGTCACTAATTGTTTACGTTAGTTGGGTGTCTATGAAGGACCACCGCCTCATATTCCTTTATTTCCCACAACAACAGCTACAGAACAAGAGGGTGTTACCTTACGTTCGCCTTCAAGTTCGTTTTATGGCATTCCTCTATTTCCGGCTGCCCTGTCACCGAATTACTCCGGCTCACCACTCTTACGTTCCGGGCTCGATTTTTATGCGATATTTTGTGGAACTGGGCCTACCCCAGCACACCTGTCAGGGATCAACCACAATTAAAGTCCACCATAATAAGGTATTTTAATTGTCATTCTTACCTTTTTGACGTGGTCCTCCGCTGCCGTCAATTCCCAGACTCCACAATGTTTTCCGACACCAATTTGTGTTCTTCCAGGCGCCGGGTTGTATTGGCCTCAGTTTTTGAGCTCCCACCTTCAGAGTGCAAATAAGATGCCTCTAAATTTGTCGGCTTGAATTTTCGCCTGGTGTGGTCGCCGTTCTTTCCAAAAAAGGTTTTCCGGCTGTTAGTTAACTTGGCTGCGGCTTAACTCGTAGCTTCTTAATGGCAAATTTTACCTTTTGTTCGCTAGCGCCTTGGTGTGTTCGATTACCCGTTTAGATTCAACTACTGTTTGCGACGCACCGTAGTCGGACACAACTTTTTTATCACGTGACGGGTCGATCGCAACGAGGCGGTCGTAACAGGGCGAGTCGGCCGATGCAACATATTGCATGGCAGGCTCGAAACACGACTACTGGCCATACGATACTACACCCGCATATCCTTGGCATGAAAAATGCCTTTGGACCTGCCGCTCATATCCCCCAGCTCATACAAGCAATTTCCCACTGGTCTCAGAACCACCGCCTTCACATATTTATTCGCAAGCTTCACATTGAAATTGCGCGTCGCGTCACTCTGCCTAAAGCTGCGCCTATAGACTACCTGCCCGGGTCTGTATGTGATGGGCCTAGCCCGGGTGTTGTACACTCTTTTGCCTTTCTCGTATGCGAGCTTCAGACTATTTCTAATTTTATCCCTCAGAAGCTTCAGGCGTATGTCCCGCGGTACGACCTCTACTTCGGAATCGTTAGCACACTCCAGTCTGCGTAGTATCTCGTACGTGTCCCCGTGCTGCACCATGGATTGACCAAAGACTGCCTTGTAGGGCTCCGTCCGGATCGCCTCGTGAACCGCGCTCCGAAGAGCAAAAGCTGCCTTTGAGAGATGAGTGTCCCAAGACTTTTGATCGGTTTCATCAATGTAGTACCTAATGATGGCTAGTAAGGATCGGTTTATTCTTTCGGACGCGTTAGGCTGGGGTGAATAGGCGGCCGTACGGACATGTTTGACCCCATAACCCTTAAGGAAATCACTGAACGCCTTCGAGACGAACTGCCGGCCGTTATCCGAATGGATTGTCTCCGGCACACCGAAGATGTGAAAGATGTCGTTTTCTAAGTACCGGATTACCTCCCTCGAAGTCGCACTCCTCATAGGCTTGACGAATACGAATTTTGAATAGTGGTCGAGGACAACGAAGATATACGAATTGCCGTCGCGAGACCTCGGATATGGACCGCAGAAGTCTATGTATAGCCGCTGGAGGACTCTTTCCGTCTCGACACGATCCCCCATTAACGGTCTCTGTATCGCGTTCGTTGCTTTGCAGCATTTGCACACGTAACATTTGCGAACAAATTCCTTAACAGCAGAGACCATTCCGGGCCAGAAATACCGAGCACGAAGCCGGTTGACTATCTTCGCTACGCCGCCATGTCCTACCGCTGCGCCGCAATGCATCATCTTCAGCAGCTCCCCTCCCAGTCCCTCGGGCACCCAAACTTTCCACATGGAATCCTCGATTTCATCGTCTCGTTGGAAACGTACACGCTTGTAGATCACGCCGTCCTGTACCCTTACATCGGGCAACTGGTCGGAAGTATCCTCCACCGCACGCTTTAGCTGGTTGTAACTCTCAGACTGGAATTCTGGACTACTTAGTGATAAATCGGCACGGAAAGTGTCATCACTCAATTCGTCCATGTGCACTCGGCTCAACGCGTCTGGGACTACATTCTCTGCGCCCTTTCGATGTACAATTTCGAAGTCGAATCCTTGGAGCTTGATGCTCCAGTGCGCCAAACGTCCCGAGAGATCGCGTTGATTCATGAGCCACTTGAGACTCTTGTGATCCGTAATAATGGTGAACCGAACTTCGTCTATATACGGCCGAAACTTCTGCACACTTACCACCGCTGCTAAGCATTCCAGCTCCGTGATCGTATAGTTTCGTTGAGCGAAATTCAGTTTCTGCGAAATGTATGAGATGGGTCTCTCATTGCCCTCGCCGTCCAGCTGGAAGAGCACCCCTCCGATTCCCGTAGTGGACGCGTCACACTGGACATAGAAAGGCTTTGCGAAGTCCGGATTGACCAACACTCTTGGCGATACCAGCACGTTCTTCAATTCTTGGAAAGCAGTAAAAGCCTCATCCGTCATACAAAACTCCTTCTTCTTCCTCAGACAATCCGTCAACGGTGACGTGATGGTAGCAAAGTTCGGCACAAATCTCCTGTACCACCCTGTAAGTCCCAAGAATCTCCGAAGTTGTTTGATAGTTTTCGGTACGGGAAACTGCACCATCGCTTCGAGCTTCGCCGGATCCGTCCGCAGTTCTCCCTGACCTATAATAAACCCTAGGTATGGGATCTCTTTCTGGCAGAACTTTGATTTCTGCACATTGATTGTCAGTCCGGCCTTCGCGAGGCACTCTGCTATCTCAGACAAGTGTTGAAGATGAGTTTGGAAGTCCGGTGAGCAAACTAAAAGGTCATCTATATAGATGAAAACATTGTCCCGGAGTCTGGACGGAACAACACGGTCCATCAGGCGACACAACCTTTGGCTGGCATTACATAGGCCGAACGGCATGACCTTGAAGTGGTAAAGCGGGCGGCCCGGAACCGTAAAGGCGTTTTTCTCCCGCGATCTCTTTTCCAGCGGGATTTGCCAGAAGGCGTCCTTGAAGTCCAGTCCCGTTATGAAGAATGTGTCCTTGAGTCTGCTGAGTATTCCCTCCACATGCTGAGTGGGATACGCATCCTTCTTCGTCCGCTCGTTCAGCTTCCTCATGTCGACGCACAGTCGATTCTTATCCGGCTTTTGGACCAGCACTATCGGTGAGCTCCATGCGCTGTCACTCTCTTCGATGACGCCAAGCTTCAACATCCGGTCTATCTCCTCATACGCACATTTCTGCTTCACTGGCGACAAGGGATAATAGCGTTGTTTTACGGGCACCGTCTCATCATAAACATCGATGACGTGCTCCATCAAGTGCGTTTTCCCTAGCCCCAATTTAGCAGAAGATGGGAATAGACTTTTAACGTGTTCCAGCTTAACCTTCTGTTCCTGTGATAGCTCAATCACATTGCTGTCCTCACCAGTTATTTCCGAAATTGCCGGCGGCATCAGACCAAACTTATCCCAGAAATCTATACCTAGGTAGAGTCTCTGCTTCAAACTCGGAACTATGTACAAGGTCAAGCCCACTGTCGTCTGTCTCCACTGAACCTTTGCCTTTAGCTTGCCGATGATTGCCTGCACCTTTCCATCCGCTGTTCTTAGTTCCTCGTCCATGGATTGAACGTCGTCCGTACACAGCATTTTAACCGCGTCTCCACCTACGCAACTAACCGACGCTCCGCTGTCCAACAGACCCTTGATCTTGACTCCATTTACGATGACTTCAGTATATGGCCGCTTATCCAATTCGCTTCGGATAATGGTCGCTTCTAGGGCTCGTCTAACATGTTTCCTCTCTTTGATTTTATCTCGCACCTTCTCAATCTTTTTCTTATTCCTTTCTCTATGCTTCCCTTTTTCCCTTTCCTCAACCTTATCCCCGAATATTCTCCTCCTAACTTCAGGTAGTGCTGTCTTCTTTCATTCCAGGTTCTATATAACGATGTTCTCTTTGGCTTCGGTTGCACTGTGTTCTTAAGTATTGTCACTGTTCTTGTTTCGGTCCGGGTGTGGCTGGTTCTGACGGTTCTTCCCAGAGTTGCCGCCAGCCATGTGGTTTTCCTGTTTGCATTTGTCGCACAGCACAAATCTCGTTCGCATCTCGTTGCATTTGAAGCAAACCAGGTCATGGAATTTGGAACTGCACGCCACATCTTCTGTCGTATCCACCTTTTTGACCGTTTGGCAGATCCTCGCCTCTGCGGGTCCTCTATTCGATTCGGTTCGGTGAAACGCCTTGCGATCTCGACCGTCCAGCGCCTCCAATGATACCTCCTCCGCGGCGTCGCATGCGTCCTTGTGAGGCTCTGCCTCTACCTCGTCGACCAGCTTCCTCCTCGGAAACTTTTGCTCTTGTTCCTTGAGGTGCTTCGCGGCCCGCCTGCACTCCTCCTTCAGCTGCTGCAGCGTTTCTATGTGACATCCAAAAATCAAGTTCTTAATTTTGTATTTCAAATTTCGTCTCATCAGGTTAACTAAACTAAGCTCGGGCATCCGATCCTTCATCGTAAATGCCCTACCCTTGATGCTTGCGTAAAATTCGTCAAATGTTTCAGAAAATTCCTGTTTCCTTTCGTTCATTGCCTGTCTAATCTCTTCGTCGCAATCGGCTTTCCTGAACTGGTTCAGCAACGCGCTACGGAGTTCGGCAAACCCTACATTTTTCCCTTCCGAATGTTCCTCCATAAACAGCCAAAACCAATCCTGTGCCGATCCCTCCAAAAGCAAATGAAAGTTGGCATATAAATCCTCCGAAGAAATGTTGTGACGTTTTTGTAACGTTTCCACCCGAAACAAAAACCTTTCAACGGGTATTGACTTCGAGTTTCCCGCATATCTCAAGCCCCAATCTTTAATTATTTTAAACTTCAACTTATCGGTCCGTGCGACCCCGGTATTACCATCTGGTGAATCGGTGAACAGCCGCCGGCAGGCCTGCGATCGCTGATCTCCTGACGGACCATTTGACTCGCACTCTTCGCACGAACGGTCTACCAACGCCTGTTCCCCAGACCCCGATTTCTCGTCTAATTTATCATTACTGTGGTGTCTCTCCACGGCTGAGACCCTATCCCCCAAGCTACGCACGTCCTTCCGAAGTTTCAACATCGCTTCATTGATAGCATCCGCCGTGGTTTTATTTACGTCCATCTGGTATTGGAAGAACATCGACTCGAACTTCTGCAACAGCTCGCCGCTGACTTTGTCCAACAGCGACACCTCTGGCGAAGGAATGTCACCCACGGGTATGATCCGCTGGCCTCCACGCGATGTCTCGACCACTTGATTTCTGTCATCGCCTATGGCGCCTTCTTCCCTGCCGGTATCCTCTTGCTCGACTATGGCACTTTCGTCCTCGTCGGCGATTGTTTTCGAAGTCCTATCTTTATCCCCCACTTGCTTCTTATTACTGCCATGCAGCCCTGCTTTCCGCGAATCCCTTCTCGTCATGATACAACCGAGCTATTATCTCCTCACAAAAAAATTTTGTTCGCGAAGCCCAAGCCGTGCGTTTACAAAATGTTAAAGTTTATATACGTCTGTCGATATGTAAGTTTCAAGTTTCAAATAAAGAGTAAACTTAGATTCAATACAGTAAATATTTACATGTATACTCAGTTATTTCTTCTGAAAGTTAAATTCTGTGCGTAAAGCAGCGTATCAACCCTGATTCAGCGCAATGTCAGTTCTAGCAATTACCGTGTGATATAGTATTTCTTTACTATTCCGTGTGAATTTAAAATAACGAATGAATTGTTTCAAAAGTGTGTGATGAATTTCTTCCCAATCGGAAGCCTCCGTCAAACTACCCCAACCCATCAAAAGTCGTCCTAACCAACACCCCTGGGTGAACACTCCACAGCCATATGGACTTGAACCTCATCCATATGGGATGGCCACGAACACCCACTCAGCCCAGACCGAATTCAGGACTACCTCAAGCGTCACGCACATGCGTCGAAGCACGACACTGTAGCCGCCCCGGCCCGATCCAAACCCAACTTCAGTAAAACGTGTATAGGCTACCTCAATTGATGCGCCCCAAAATCTGACGCAACCACTGTAGCCGCCCACCAGTTGAACTGAACTGATACTTCTAGTCGCATGTGGAACTACCTCAAGTGCGGCGTCCTGATCCACCATCTGCAATGTAGCTGCTCCACCTCGACCTGAACAGACCCCCCGATATTCCTTCAATTGTACTTATATCCCTTCGCACAATCATCCGGACATACTTCCCCAAAATGAGCTGCGTCAGGATCCCGCCCTTCCTAATGATGATTCTATTATGCCTCAAAATTTTTAGCCAGATGCAAAAGTATTAAATTTGAAAAAAAGGTCATGAAGTACCCACTTTCGTGGGCCCCACATTTGGGCACCAATTTCTTATTGCAAGCGGGTTTGATGGGGCTCTATCCCTCCTCTGGCCTCCGCTAGGCTGCGTTGGACTTTTCGCGGAACACGGGTATGCTTGCCTTTCAGCACGAACTAGCTCGTCGGATATGGGTGGGTTTCATTTTCCACAGTCCACGCAGCAGCCGCAAAAGAGAAAAATATTCATACCCTTAAGTGACACCGGAGTAGTCACTCCACCCTCGTAGCATCTGCCCAGCCACGGCCAATAGAATCATCAAACCCCCCGTTCTAACTCCCAATACCCCTAACTGTCCCGGTCCGTCCCTTCGTACCCCCCTTGTCCAAGTCTCGGTTCGCCTCCTTTGCATGAGGCCGGCCAATCCGCCCCTCCCCAACCTTTGCCAACCCAGGCCCTTGTGGCTGGCCCCTAAAATTCCATCTACCCCACATTCATGAGTCACTCCCCACACTCATGCCCCCTTACCACTTCCCCATGTCATCCCGTCCTCGTCCGTCATGACCCCGTCAAGGAAATCATTCACCACACCTTCACTTTGACTTTAACAATTCATCATAACTTTATTTCAATTATCACTTAATTTATTTTATCTTCATTCAAAGAAATATGATAACCTAATTTAAGGATGCACGTCGGTGCAACCCTCGTGTGTGGACCCAGTTGAGCCGAGTTCTAAAACCCTTTTTCCAAAAACCAAAATCGAAAAAAAAACCAGAAGCCTGCCCCAGGACGTCCCAGTTTGCAACCCTGGCCTTCAGACTAATGCATTTGTTTACAGTTAATTTCGAACCTTTGTGCGGCCCCCTATGGATAGCAGCACTTGCCTGCACCGATTTGCATCTCCTATTGGACGATCACGTCCCACTTATGTGTAGGTATAAACTAAATTGCTTTAAATTGGTATTTCTAAAAGTATAAATATTCCTACAGGGTATTCATTCCCCGTTTGTATGTATGTATGTAAATGTGGATTAGATTATATATCTAAATATATGCAGGCTCCTACTGAGCATTCATGCCCCACTTGCCCATGCACATAAAGAAATTCCTACCATGGATACATCCTTGAATGTGGGAGAGGGCTGACCAAAACAACCTGAAGTAGCTCAAGCCTGTGACCCTTGATGGAAGGGCACCTTGTCGCGGCCCGATCAGAGTGTATGCGTGCTTGTTGACTTGAGTTGACTCACCTCAGATTGCTGTGGACGACCCTACCTCACCTTGTTAACTCAAACTTCACCTTAATGTACACTTGTCTATGTCTCTTGTGTCAGGAATAACCATACGGGTAAAAGATCTGACTCTCCTCGAGGTTTATACATAGCTTGGAGGTCCAGTTACGTCAATTCGGAGCAACGCATAGTCCACCATAACAACTATCCTCACTATCACAAATTCACTTGTAGGCCAGGTGTTTTTGCCACCCCCTAATGATACGTATGGGGTTATCAGGCTGCACCGAATTCACACAACTGACCTCACATGTAACATATATATAATTATTATAATAACTCGCGGCCGGGATTATTGCTCCGTTTGTAATCGGACCCTCCTGGGGCTTGACCTTTGTGGTATGGGTTAGTACGCCTGGGCGAGCAGCTATCACTGTAGGCCTCCCTCGCGGATGGGTTGAATCGTGAGTTTTTCCGGAAGATTGACCCAAAAAAAATGTTTGTGGAAGTCCGCAGCCAACAGTCACTAATTGTTTACGTTAGTTGGGTGTCTATGAAGGACCACCGCCTCATATCCCTTTATTTCCCACAACAACAACTACAGAACAAGAGGGTGTTACCTTACGTTCGCCTTCAAGTTCATTTTATGGCATTCCTCTATTTCCGGCTGCCCTGTCACCGAATTACTCCGGCTCACCACTCTTACGTTCCGGGTTCGATTTTTATGCGATATTTTGTGGAACTGGGACCACCCCAGCACACCTGTCAGGGATCAACCACCATTAAAGTCCACCATAATAAGGTATTTTAATTGTCATTCTTACCTTTTTGACGTGGTCCTCCGCTGCCGTCAATTCCCAGACTCCACAGTGTTTTCCGACACCAATTTGTGTTCTTCCAGGCGCCGGGTTGTATTGGCCTCAGTTTTTGAGCTCCCACCTTCAGAGTGCAAATAAGATGCCTCTAAATTTGTCGGCTTGAATTTTCGCCTGGTGTGGTCGCCGTTCTTTCCAAAAAAGGTTTTCCGGCTGTTAGTTAACTTGGCTGCGGCTTAACTCGTAGCTTAATGGCAAATTTTACCTTTTGTTCGCTAGCGCCTTGGTGTGTTCGATTACCCGTTTAGATTCAACTACTGTTTGCGACGCACCGTAGTCGGACACAACTTTTTTATCACATGACGGGTCGATCGCAACGAGTCGGTCGTAACAATTTGATACATCAACTACCGGCGCAGTACGATTTTGACATTTGTCCATCGAATTTACAAGTACATGGAATTTTGTTTGTTTGTAGGTATGTCACCATGCTCCCACCTTGTATCGTTCCGCCATGATTATCTGTCTCGTCCTTCACACTAATCGAGCAGTTACTTCTGTGTGAAAGCAAAAATTTACGATTTCATTAGCAGGTGAAATGAGATCATTAAGTTTCTGTGTGAAAACAGTATACGACTCAAGCCAGCAGACACTTCGTGAATACATGACGTACAGCTTCCGAACGACTTCAATAGTTTATATTACATTTATAGGCAATTTATTACCACAACAAAAATTATAGCTGCGTCCAATTCCGAGAGAAGTGAGTGTTTGCTAGCTTAAGACCCAAGCCAGCAGACACTTCGTGAAAACACGACGTACAGCTTCCGAACGACTTGAATAGTTTATAGTACATTTATTTACATTTTATTACCAAAAAAAATTATAGCTGAGTTCGGTTCCGAGAAAAGTGAGTGTCTGCTAGCTTAAGACTCAAACCAGCAGACACTTCGTGAAAACACGACGTACAGCTTCTGAACGACTTGAATAGTTTAAAAAAAAAATAAATGTAAGGCGCGATAACCTCCGAAGAGATCTAAGGCCGAGCTTCTCTTCAAATTTGCGTCGTGCTCCTCTTGATTTTCCCTAAAAATTGGCCGGATGGGACCTACATGATTTTATGCCGACTCCGAACGGCATCTGCAAGGCAGATGAGTTTTCACTGAGAGCTTTTCATGGCAGAAATACACCCGGAGCGCTTGCCAAACACTGCCGAGGGGCGACCCCGCTTAGAAAAATTTTCTTCTAATTGAAAAACCTTATTTCTAAAAATTTTGATTGTGCTTTGCCCGGGGTTTGAACCCAGGGCATCCGGTGTGGTAGGTGAGCACGCTACCATCACACCACGGTGGCCGCCAACTTGAATAGTTTATGCTACATTTATTGGCAATTTATTACTACAAAAAAAAAATTTATAGCTGCGTCCGGTTCCGAGAAATGTGAGTGTCTGCTAGCTTAAGACTCAAGCCAGCTGACACTTCGTGAATACACGATGAACAGTTTCCGAACGACTTGAATAGTTTATATTACATTTATTGGTAATTTATTAACACAAAAAAATTATAGCTGCGTCCGATTCCGAGAGAAGTGAGTGTCTGCTAGCTTAAGACCCAAGCCAGCACACACTTCGTGAAAACACGACGCACAGCTTCCGAATGACTTGAATAGTTTATAGTACATTTATTGGCAATTTATTACCACAACAAAATTTGTAGCTGCGTCCGGTTCCGAGAAATGTGAGTGTCTGCTAGCTTAAGACCCATGCCAGCAGACACTGCGTGAAAAGACGACGTACAGCTTCAGAACGACTTGAATAGTTTATATTACATTTATTGGCAATTTATTACCACAAAACAATTTATAGCTGCGTCCGGTTCCGAGAAAAGTGAGTGTCTGCTAGCTTAAGACCCATGCCAGCAGACACTTCATGAAAACGCGACGAACAGCTTCTGAACGACTTGAATAGTTTATGCTACATTTATTGGCAACTTATTACCACAAAAAGAATTTATAGCTGCGTACGGTTCCGAGAAATGTGAGTGTCTGCTTGTTTAAGACTCAAGCCAGCAGACATTTCGTGAATACACGACGTACTGCTTCCGAACGACTTGAATAGTTTATATTTGGCAATTTATTACCACAAAAAAACAAATTTATAGCTGCGTCCGGTTCCGGAAAAAGTGAGTGTCTGCTAGCTGAAGACTCAAGCTCAGACACTTCGTGAAAACACGAAAATTTAAATCTGCGTCCGGTTCCGAGAAATGTGAGTGTCTGCAAGCTTAAGACTCAACCCAGCAGACATTTCTTGACAACACGACTACAGCTCCCTAACGACTACAATAATTTATACCTTATTTATTGCCTAAATGTTTCGTTGTCCTGAAAAATATTTTCACTATACCAAAAGGAAAAATTTAACTTTTTGCGTAAAATTCAAATTAGGACAAAAAATAATTTCTCCCATGTTAACGAACTGCGACTTCTGCTGAACCAGAATCCGAACATACCGACACAGGATTGGAAGGTACTTACTGTATCTCGGCCTACCGAGGATGGTCAGTTCTACATCTTCCAAATAAACAAGCAGGCGGAGGATATTTTGTACACGCAGCTTGGCAAAATGTCCTTTGGCACTGGCAAAATTTACATGCGACTCAGGAAAAGAAGTCCCGAGGATAAAAATCCTAACACGCTGGAAGTGGGCGAAGCCGAAAAGGACCTCAGAAGCCTAAGGGAAAAAAGACAGGTGGAGGTCCCCGACGTCACCACGAACGTGCTAGAAGAGGACCAACCGCTAAATGGTGCTGTGACTCGCACAGAGGAACACACGGCACAACATTCACGAGGGGCTGAAGGGGGCCTCGAATACTCTAAACCAAAAGGGCAAGAGGAGGACGACGACGTCAAGACGAAGGTGCTGGAGGGGGACAAACAGCCCAATGGTGCTGCGAGTCCTACAGATAAACCTCCAACACAGTAAAGTGGCGTCGAGCGAACTCCTCCTAACCCTTGAGGGGGCTTCGTTTGACGTGGCGCTGATCCAGGAGCCGTGGCTCTCATCGGGAGGAAAGGTTTCTGGACTTAGCGCGCGCGGGTTTGGCGTTTACTACGCACAAACGGAAGGACGGGTGCGAGCTGTAGTAATGGTAAGGAAACAGCTGCATTCATATATGCTGCCTAATTACACCACCGAGGATCTCGTAGCGGTGGCCGTTGAGCAAAAGAATAAGCAGGCATTTATCCTGGCGTCCTGCTACATGGCCCATGCTGCGGAGGTTCCACCGATGGAGTGCAAAAGGCTAGTACAGGAGGAAGGGCGCAAAGGGCGGTTGGTCATAGGCGCAGATGCAAATGCGCACCACAATGCGTGGGGAGGAGCAGATACGAACGAGAGAGGCGAATCTCTATTTTGTTACATCCTGCAAACCAATTTGCAGATAGCCAACAGGGGAAATGTTCCTACATACATTGGTCCAACATCCAGCAATGTTCTGGATATTACATTGAGCTCCGAGCGTGATATATCAAGGTATGATTGGATGGTTCTCGATAGACCATCCTTCTCCGACCATGCGTATATAAGCTTCAGCATCCCACTAAAGAGGGTAGAGAAGGGAGGAACCTTTAGAAACCCTAGGGCAACGAATTTGACTAAATTCCAGAAACATGTAGAAACGAAACTGGGACAACCCAAAGAGGTTGCTAATGTAGAGGAACTGGAGGAGTCGAATAAATTCCTAACAAGGACGCTTATGACTGCGTATAACAAAGCTTGCCCTCTAAGAAGATTCAGAGAAAAAGCAAAGCCGCCATGGTGGAGCAATGAGCTGAGTCTTCTAAGAAGACAGGTAAAAGAAATGTTTAAACTCGCAAAGACCGCGGAAAGCGAAGCGTGTCGGGACGAGTACAGGGATCTACTGAGGATCTACAAGCGTGAAATTACCAGGGCGAAGAGAAACTCATGGAAAAGTTTCTGTACGGACATAGAGTGCTTCAGTGAAACAGCACGGTTGAAAAAAGTCCTAGCAAAGGGAAACATAGTCCAGGGACTAATAAAGAAAGAGAACGGGGAATGGTCACGTGATAGTGAGGAATCCCTTGAGGTGCTTCTCGATACACATTTCCCATCGGGAGACGGTTTAAAAGAACCAGCAGACATCACTCACACTTCGATCACGGAGCTAGTGGTGCCGGGCTTGGTGACCGATACCAAGATCGAGTGGGCAGTGAAGACGTTTTCTAAGTTTAAATCGCCGGGCCCAGATGGTATATTCCCGGCCATGCTACAAGTCTCAAGTAGGGCGGTCGTGGAATGGCTTAAAATAATATTCGATGGGTGCATAAGACTGAATCATGTACCGCACTCTTGGAGAACTGCTCGTGTAGCTTTTCTACCAAAGGCAGGGAAGATCGGTCACGTGTATCCCAAAGACTATAGACCCATTAGCTTAACATCATTTCTGCTCAAAACCTTTGAGAGGCTGATAGATGTGTACATAAAGTCCAACGTGGATGAAAAGCTGCTCTCCACAACACAGCATGCGTACACCAAAGGCAAGTCGGTAGACACCGCATTGCATAGGGTGGTAATAAGCATAGAGAAATCCCTGGAATATAAGGAGTATGCTCTAGGAGTCTTCTTGGACATTGCCGGGGCTTTCAATAATGTCAGATGGATCGGCTGCATGTTAAATTGCAGAAAGATTACATCACAATGGGGATTGTACGAGGCCACGAAATCAGTGGACAGGGGCACGCCGCAGGGAGGGGTGCTATCACCTCTGCTGTGGACACTGGTCATCAACCAACTGCTCAGGCAATTCGATGAGGGACCCGTAAAACTTACGGCTTACGCAGATGACGTTGCAATTGTCATAAGTGGAAAATGCCTTCCAAAGATTAGTTCTTTGATGGATCGGGCGCTTCGGGATATTCATACCTGGGCATCTAATGTCGGGCTGAAAGTCAATGCGGAGAAGACGGATATGGTCTTGTTTACAAAGAGGTACAAGGTCCCAAATTGGACCAGGCCTAAGTTAGGAGCGGTGACCTTACAGGAGAAACCTTGCACAAAATATCTAGGAATCATCCTAGACAATAAGCTGTCATGGAAGCTCAACTTGGAGGAGAGGGTCAAGAAGGCCTCAACGGCACTCTATGCATGTAAAAGAATGCTGGGGTGTACGTGGGGCCTATCGCCCTCTCTTTCTCATTGGGTTTTTACAGCGATTGTAAGCCCTATTCTATACTATGGAGTTCTTGTTTGGTGGAAAGCCACACAAAAAACAACATACCTCAAAAAATTAGAGGGGGTATGCAGACTATCGATGCTTTGCATTACGGGAGCCCTGAAAACAACCCCGACGGCTGCACTGTATGCCATTCTGCACATTCCACCTGTAGACCTGGTAGCAAAGAACAAAGCGTTAACGACCGCAACCAGGCTCGATGCTTCGGGGCAACTTGAGCGCCGACCATATGGCCATAGTAATATAGCGTCCTCAGTCACAAGACGAACAGACTACATGATTCCCTACCTGCACTTTGAGGGAGATCTTAAGGCCACAATAGAGGTGGACGGTTGGCGCAAGGGTGCGCAAATGGCGGACGAGGCGATACATGTGTACACCGATGGTTCCAAAATAGTGGAAGGAGTAGGGTCTGCGGTATACTGCGCTGATCCGGAATTAAGCAGATCCTACAGGCTGCCGGATTACTGTAGCGTTTTCCAAGCGGAAATATTAGCCGTAACCAAAGCAGTAGAAACCCTGGAAGAGAATAGCTTAAGCTGCAACCGTGTTAACTTTTATATTGACAGTCAAGCAGCAATTAAGGCAATAATCTCGCATAGCACAGCATCTAAATGCGTGTTAGAGTGTAAGCAGTCTCTGGAGAGAATCGGGACAGGGAGAAGCATACATCTATATTGGGTCCCAGGGCATATGGGAATAGATGGGAATGAAAAAGCGGACGAATTAGCTAAAAAGGGCGCATCCCTTGAAGCTTGCTCCGTAGACGTCCCAATTAGATTGGGCGAGATTAAGCGAATGCGAGAGGTGCACATGATCGACCAAGCAGAAAAGGCGTGGGTTCAAGCGCGGGGCTGTAAAGTGTCGAAGATTATGTGTAGGTCTTACAACCTTAGACTAACACAGTTGCTTCTATCATTAAAAAGAGAGGACTGTAGACTCATGACGGGTATTCTGACTGGACACTGCCTTCTGGCGTCACATGCCTTTAAATTAGGCTTGGTCAGTGATAGCAGGTGTAGGAAGTGCGGGTTGGAGGAGGAAACGATCGAGCACGTTCTGTGCTCGTGCCCTGCACTTGCCAGGCTAAGACTCCAGCTATTAGGAGTGATACAGCTGTCAGATCTAGAAGCAGCAAGTGGCTTAAGTCCTAGGAAGCTTCTAGTATTTGCCAAGAGGACGGAGTTATTTTATAACATAGGTCCTGGTTTTTGATAGGGTTTTTCAGTTTGGTCGTTAAAACAAACTTCTGGTAACACTACGGACTCAATCAGTCTATGTGAGGTCCTCATGGACCGGCCAGTTCAACCTACCTACCTAACGAAATTGGAAAATAGTTGCGTCCGCGGCACAATGAAATTTTTCATATAGACGTGTTTTACACAAGCTTATGCATTCCACCAGCTTCGCGACAATCAAGCAAGATGTTGCGTTTATTAATATGAAGGAAGGACTTGGAAGTTGAAGTTTATTTCGCCTTGCCCATTCACATTCAAAATTTGGCGAATCATTGTTATAACCATTCTCACTATACAAAAAATTTACTTTCTAACATATTTTGTACGCATAATGCATAGGATTGAGTTAAACGCACCTATATGAAAAACTGCTTATGTGACGGGGCTTTAAGTCACAAGCCAGCAGACGCTTCGCGAAAAAAACGTATGAACATACGTACATATGTACACATGTACGATGTACACGTTAGCGCGCATACAATGATTTAAGTAATTCGTAAATTTAGTTGCATCAATATGTTGATTGTTTTTGTGTTTACACAAATAGATATTTGCTACTAAAACGGTTTATAAAATACATGTCGGTCTTCTTTCTTTTGAAAATCGGAGAAAAGTTTGTATTTCTATTTTCCTGCTTGCGCGCAGGATTTCTGATAACGGGCACACATGTGCTTTAGGGTGCGCAGAGAAAAACCAGATTTCAAATTCTATCCTCTCAAATGTTTTTATTTTATTAAAAAAAAAAAACTTCACCAAAGATGGGTCCTATAACTCCACTCTACGGGGTACGATATTTTTATTTTAGTTTCCCATTTCGTTAACATGGGACAAATGGAACAAGTGCAGTATACGGACAATGCTAATATAAAAAAACGAAAAATTGAGATCGATAGGTATTAGTAAAAGAAACATAACGATATATTTCTTTTGTAGGGCAAACAACAACAGCAAAAGTTATTAAAGGTCAAAGTTCATAATAAGCTTTTTTCAAATCTAAATTACTTCTAAAGTATTGAACCGATAATACAGTCGTTGGATAGGTATTTCCAATACCTTTCATTTGATGTATATCTTAAGTATATAACTGCAAAGAATTTCCTGAAATAATATAATTTTTTAAAAAACATATCAAAATTTTTAAAAACTTAATTTTTTTTAAATTTAATTGCTGTATTAAATATATGAAAATATAGTTTTGTAGATGGGAAATAATTTAAGCTTTCATTTAAAATTATATACTATAATATCCTTATTACCATCAATGCAATACCAACTGTCCTGTTCCTCCTGGTATACCAAAACTTAATTTTGGGCAAATTAACAGTAATTCTGCGCAGAACACCTGGTATTTGTTTCCTTTATGTGCAGAACACCTTTCCGAGTTGGCGGCCTTCGGCCGCCCTTATTTAAATAACCCTGGGCTACGCCATGCCAAGTCCGGGTGGTTGCCTGAACTGTGGCAACATGTCACGGTACGCACTTTTTGCGCGTTTTTAGGTACAGCCTAATAAAATTACCACAACCATGTTTTGAAAATGGCAATAAGGCCATACTGGCTTTATTTCCATTAGCAATTGGAAATAAGGCCATATGGCTTTATTTCTCAAACTGATGGAAATAAAGCCATATGGCGTTATTGCGTATGGCTTTATTGTACCCCACCGTCATCTACAGTATTTCTGTGCAGAATACTTTCAAACATACATAGCCCCTTAAAAAATAAGTATTTATTTTGTAACTTACGTTTAACTCACGCCGACATATCGACCTCATAATCATCTTCATCTTCCTCCTCTACAAGTCGTGGGTTGCATGGGTTGTAAAGGTTCCCAGCCATTTTAAAAAATGTTGTTAAAGGGTCAATATTAGTAGCCTTGCACTGCCGCAAAAAAATAAATTTAGCCAAATAGCCGCAAAAGAATTGCTTTTTGCGGTGGAATTGGGGCATAAAGACCTTGGCATGCCTCCATAACCTTTCGATCGTATTTGTATGCTGGCCAGTTTCGGGGTCTTTAAAGTTGAGCGAGTGGTTCACTTTAAAATGTACATAACCCTCATCCTGTAAGCAATCATATGCCTATAAACGATATACAAAAATGTATATTTATAAATGAATGAAATATATAATTATCAAATCAACGAACCTTCCAGAAATCGGACACAACTATGCTACCGGGTAAAATTCATTCTTTTATGATTTGCAGCAAAGTATCTTTGTCCCTTTTCTTCACAGGTACCATAAAACATCGGTTAGTTCCCCTCTCCACCCCACCGAACACCCGTTGCCCTTCTACACGATGACCACGGTGGTACTTCCGACGACCAAACTTACTTTCGTCGATTTCAACAATCACCCCGTCCCCGCCAATCTTAGTCTTATTTATGATCATACCATCAAACACCACCTCGCGACAAAAGCTGCTCCAATCGACCGCCGTATGTTTTGCTATCGTGAGCTCATCCATAATGAAATCGAGGGTAGTGTTTTTAATCCATAAATACGCGAAAGCTACCATTTTGAAAATGGGAAGCTTTGATTTATGGAAAAATGTATTCTTTCTTAACGAGACTTTAACGTTACATCTACGTACGCCCTTGCCCTTCTTGAGAGCACAACACCTAAATAATTTTAAAAATTAACTTGTTACATACACATAATCACATGCTAGCATATATAAGCTAACCTCCAAGAGTAACCGTCACCGCTATCAGCATTTTTAATTAACTTGAGAACATGGCCTGCACTACACAAATACTCGCCCTCGCTGGGAATCAATCCCCACTCTTGCAGTGTATGCAGGGCTGACTCACTTATGGGACCACTTTCACATCACTCAAATATTTGATAAATTTACAACAACTTTATATTTGCCATAATAATTTGCACTTGTACTTAACAGTTTAAATTAACACTTTTCAATAAATTGAAATAACGGTTATTTTTCAAACATCTGTTAAGGTCCAGCTAATCTTCTAACCAACCTTATAGAAATCAATAAAATCGATTAATGGCGCCTTACCATAACGCCATATCGAATACATTTATCTCAATAAAATTGTTGGTTAACGCTATAGAAAATTAATTTAAGCTTTAAATACTAACGTATTAACGAAATATACATACACATACATACATATGTACAAATAAATATGCGTAATTTACTTAGTAAATATAGCACTTTTAAACATCGAATTTTTTAAGTATTTTACGGGATAGGAATACAAACAGCATATCAAATGAAAGGTAATTTTACACCTATACAATGAAAAAATTTGAAAATCGGTTCGATACTTAAAGAGAAATTTAGATTTAAAAAAATGCTTCATATGAACTTTGACCCTTAATAACTCCTGTTATTGTCATTTGCCCACAAAAAAAAATTTGTAGTTATACTCACCTT
The DNA here is from genome assembly GCF_040869045.1 of Eurosta solidaginis. NCBI lineage: Eukaryota > Metazoa > Arthropoda > Insecta > Diptera > Tephritidae > Eurosta > Eurosta solidaginis. Next base: position 95,940,715 of record NC_090322.1, read on the forward strand.
GACCATGTCATCAATCCTCATACTTTTTTTTTGATTTTGGAATTGTCCGTATACTGCACTTAAGCCGGAAAAATTATTTTTTGTCCTAACGTGAATTTACTCAACTTTTTACGAAAATCTATTATGTGGTGTTTTGCTTAGTTTTGAAGTCTTGTACAGGCTACAAAAAGGTTTTATGACTTTTTTTCTAATCATATCATTTGAAAACACTCTCAAGATATTGAGAACTTAATTACGAATTTATGTTATTATTATATTATGTATTTTAGTTACGGCTAATTGAATTTATACTTCATCATTTCAAAATCGTAAGATAAGATCTCATTATATTTAAGAGTGTTTATAAATGATATGATTAGAGAAAAAATAATAAAAATTGTTTTGTAGCCTGTACAGGACCTTAACACTAGGGGGAAATCCGTTTTTAGGGTACCCCTTAATAATAGGACCAAACATTTTTTACGAAGCACCCTAATATGCACTTTTTCATATGTACCCGCTAGCGCAGAAATCCTGCACGCATGCCATTTTAAGCATATCGAAATACAAATTTTTCTGATTTTCGAAAAATAGGAGAGCGAGATGTATTTTGGAAACCCTTATAGTAGCAACACATACACAATCAAAACATTCATGTAACTAAATATACTCATTACTCAAATCATTTTTAGAAAGTATACTCGCTAGCATGAATGTATGTTCCAGCGTTGCCACTTGCGCAATTTTTTTTCCAAAAGTGTATCATTCCTGAAAAAATGTGTCAATTCGTTTCAATAGATTGATACTTGGTTTTTGAGTCATTTCGTCTGAATTTTATATAATGTCTGAAACAAAATTCTGAAATTAATAATATTTAGAACAAAACATCACCGCACTATTTTGGCTAAACGGGTCGCACAACTCAATTTTATAAAATTTTACCAACGCTCAGTTTTAAATAAATGTCGCTGTTATAAAGGTTTTTCTATTTAACATATCGAAACGGGTTTATTTAAACGTTTTTATTATTTATACGTTTTTTAAAAAAACACTACTTATTTTAAACAAAACTAATATCAACAAAATAATTATGTAGAAGAAATACGGTTTAAATATATATATAATATAGATATAAAGGAAAAATAAATATCATTCTAAAATTTGATTTACTATAAAACTGCATATTCAAACATTTTTTAAAAATTTTACTGAAAATTTGTAGTTTCCATGACAGAGACAGAGCTTAAAGCATGAGACAACGGGCCAAACTCCCGCAAAGGTAATTTTTGGCAATGACCTTCGACTGCCAGCTGATTTGAAGTATGGGATAGATGCCGATGCGGAGGGAAGTGTCAAGAAGTCCACTGGTGTCTTGGAAGAAGAGCTGAGAGAGATACACGATCTGCTAAGGCAACGAGCAAAGATTATGAGTGACAAGATGAAAGCCAGATACAATGAAGCAATTAATTCGGATGGGTTTCAGGAAGGAGATTTGGTGCTGTTATACAACCCACAACGAGAAAAATGTTTGTCCCCGAAATTGCAGTGTAATTAGGAAAGCCCGTACAAAGTTGTAAATCGGATCAACGATGTAGTGTACCTCATAAAAACAATTGGCAAACCACGAACCAAAATGAAAGTGGTTCATTTGGAAAGGCTGGCAGCGCTTATATCGAGAGATTTGTCTGATCGGGACGATCAGCCTTAGGTGGAGGACAGTGTGACGAACATTAGCAACACTTAGGGATACTATCATCTCTAAGCCGATGCTAAGCAGTGACTTGAATGCACATCATTAAATCAATCATTATGTCTACCCATATGTCCATACGAGTAGCGGAGAAGAGACGCACAAACACATGCAGATATCTTATCTGAGATGCTCCCAAAAGTATGCAATTATAATTGTACTCACAGATACACGCGCATATGAGAAGCTATAAACGCAGTAATTTTATAGCTGATGACCAACTAGTAAATTCTAGAAATGGAAGCGCCTAGATGTATGCGAACGAGGCATCACAGAGTACAAAAGGCAGCAACAGTAGAGGCACGACAATCAGTTTGGTTCAAGACGCTATCTGGCGAGCAATAGTAGTGTTATTCTGAAATACCTCAATAAAGGCCATTTTGCATTGTTGAATAGTGGAGTTATTTATTCAACAGTTTAGTGATTCGAACGTTAGCAGAAGGTTGCAAATAAGGGGAATTGCAGTAAAAACGTTACAATATGTTGATTGTTTTTGTGTTTACACAAGAGGATATGTTTGCTACTATAACGGTTTATAAAATACATGTCGGTCTTCTTTCTTTCGAAAATCGGAGAAAAGTTTGTATTTCGTATTTCTATTTTCCTGCTAGCGCGCAGGATTTCTGATAAAGGGTACATATGTATGGACATATGTGCTTTGGGTACGCCGAGAAAGACAAGTTTTCAATTTCTATTCTCTCAAATGTTTCTATTTTATTAAAAAAAAAAACCTCACCAAAGATGGGTCCATAACTCCACTCTACGGGGTGCGATATTTTTATTTTATTTTCCCATTTCGTTAACATGGGAAAAATTATTTTTTGTCCTAACTTGAATTTACTCAACTTTTTACGAAAATATTTTATGTGGCGCTTTGCTTAGTTTTGAGGTCTTGTACAGGTTACAAAAAGGTTTTATGATTTTTTTTTCTAATCATATCATTTGAAAACACTCTTAAGATATTGAGAACGTAATTACGAATTTATGTTATTATTATATTATGGATTTTAGTTATGGCTATTTGAATTTATGCTATATCATTTCAATACACTTTTTAAGTGTCAAATAACTGTTTACACAATTTTGTCAAAGAACGTAACTTCAAACAGCCATGACTTTTGGAAAAATATCGTATGATAAGATCTCAATAAAAAATAATAAAAATTTTTTGTGGCCTGTACAAGACCTTAAAACTAGGGGGGAAATCGGTTTTTCGGGTACCCCTTAGGGTGGAGTAAGAGGACCAAACTTTGGTGAGGGTATTATTTTTACATCAAATAGAAACATTTGAGAGGATAGAAGTTGGACACAATTTTTTTCGAAGCACCCTAATGTGCACTTTTTCATATGTACCTCCTAGCACAGAAATCCTGCACGAATGCCATTTTAAGCATATCGAAACACAAACTTTTCTCAGATTTTCGAAAAATAGGAGAGCGAGATGTATTTTAGAAACCGTTATGCAGAAGAAACACGGTTTAAATATATATATAATATACATATAAAGGTAAAAATAAATATCATTCTAAAATTTGATTTACTATAAAACTGCATATTCAAACATTTTTTAAAAATCTTACTGAAAATTTGTAGCTTCCATGACAAGGGCAGAGCTAAAATCTTCCAAAGTAAAAATGTATACATTTTAGATTTGTTGTGTCTTTGTATTCACTCATTAAAAATGTATCCAAATGTATACAATTGTATCCAAACAAGTCCACTTTTAAGAGAAGGTAATTTAAAAGTTTTGCAAGCTGTAATTTGGCAGTCGTTGAAGATATCATGATGAAATTTGGCAGGAACGTTGCTACTATGACTATATGTATATGTGCTAAATAAAACTTAGCAAAATCGGACGAAGAACAAGCTCACTTAAAAAAAAAATTTGTTTAGGTCAAATTTTAACAAAAAATTGAATATCTTTACAGTATATAAGTAAATTATGTCAACATTCCAGTTGTTTATGCCACGGCCTAAAACATAAATATTTGCGGCAGCCCTAGGAACATAAATGTTTTCGGCAGCCTTGGTATGCATTCTGTTAATCTTATGTTAACAGCAACTGTTTGACTACTTTTGTCAAACAGTTAACTACAATAATCGTTCGATCTTACCGTTTCGCGAGTTAGAGGATTTATGCAAATAAGGCTCTTTCACTTCTTTTGCGATCACAGAAAGGATAAGCAGTAAACTCCAGCCACCACGATTCACGTAAGTAACAATAAAATTATATACTTATTAATATACACATATGCATATACATATGCACGCAAACACATTACAATATCATATTGTAATTAATTAAACAATTTTGCATATTTAATTAATTAAATAATTAATATTATAACGTGAAAGCTAATACCACATTTTTTTGATTTTTTTATTGATCTCGTCGGACGAGCCCAAGGTCTCCTGCTCCCTCAAACACCAGTAATGATATGGTGCAACAAAATAAAAAAAAAAGAAAATTTCAAAATGGACGTGGCTCCGCCCTTTTTCATTTAATTTGTCTAGGGGCATAGATTCTATGACGATAATTATTTTCTGCGAAAATGGCCGGAATCGGTTGAATCCACGCCCAGTTTTTATACACAGTCCACCGTCTCTGCTTCCGATCGGCGGTAACACGATAGCTTGAGCAAAAATCGATATATATTTACTAAACTTAGTTCACGTATTAGTTCTTTGATGGATCGAACCCTTGGGATATTCCAGGCGATCCGTTTAGCGAAAATAGTGCGGTGATGTTTTGTTCTAAATGTTATTAATTTCAGAATTTTGTTTCACACATTATATAAAATTCAGACGAAAATACTCAAAAACGTATTGAAACGAATTCATAATTTTTTTCAGGAATGATACACTTTTGGAAAACAAAAAAATTAAGTGGCAACGCTGGAACATACATTCATGCTAGCGAGTATACTTACTACAAATGATTTGAGCAATGAGTAAATTTAGTTGCATGATTGCAGAGTCCGAGTGCTAGAGTCCGACCGAACGCAGGTTTTTGAGCCGAAGCCGAACCGAACATTCGGCTTTGATTTACTAATCGGCCGATTACCGAAGCCGAAGCCGAATAACTCCACATTTTTTAAATAAAAAATACTTTTCATAACTTCTTATTAATTTTAATTTTTTTTTTTTTTAAGGAAACAAAAAACATCAAAAACCATTCACATTTTCTAAAAATAATTGTTGTAAAACTGATCATAAATTCGTTTTTGCATACTTATATAGATGTATGTTTTATAAAAAGAAAATAGCTTCTACGCACAGCTGTACACTTAAAATCTTTATGATCGCGGGTTCGAATCGAGCTCAAGGCCTAACAATAATTTTTTTATCATTATTATTGTTATGATAAATTTTTTCTTAATTGAAAAAATTTTTAAATTAGAATAGAAGAAAGAAAAAATTTAGACAACAATTGTTAAAATCTTTATGCTATATAACTTACATATATATATGTATGTATCAAAAATTTGTGATATAAATTGTGCAACTAATAATCAAAATTAAACAACTGGATATTGTGATTTAAAAATAACAATTTGTCTGCGTTTTCGCCAAGTAAGTTTGTTCTGCGATCACTGTACAGTTTGCCGGCGGCACTAAACAATTGCTCACTTGCTACGCTGGTAGGGGGAGCAGAATGATATTTTGCAGCAAGCGTTTTAAGTAATTTATGGGAACTAATATTCCAGTATTAAAAAATATCTGCATTTCTAAGAAGCAAAATCTCGTTAAGATATTCTTTAATTTCCATTTCGTAACCCGATGATTGTGGTGTATTTGATTTTTGTAAAGAAACAGAGTTATCATGGAGCCCCCAAAGGTTACTTACATTTCCTGATGAATTTTGATTTGGTACAATATTTGAAATATTCTCTACACTTGTACAAAATTCACCAGTCAATTTCTTCAAATATTCTTTGCAATCGTCTGTTTGTTTTGGAGTAAAATACTTCACTTTAAACCGTGAATCTAAAAATTTAGCGAACATAAGATCTTCACGCATAGTATTTGCAAATCGCTTTTGCAATGATTGCAGCAAATGTGATTTTAATAAGTTTGTTGCTTCATTTTCACTGGGAATTTCCAACAAGCTCCGTAAATTATCTACAAGAGGGATTGCCATGGAAGCACATGCGGAGTCATTACAAATATCCAAAGTGCATTGATAAAATGGAAACAAAACGGGAGTCAATCGATCTATAGTTTCCCTTTCGTTTGCAGAAGGTAGATCTATTCCCTTTTTATTAACGGCGTAAAGTGCTAATGCTGATTTTTGTTCCGAAATTCTTTCAAGCATAAGATATGTGCTATTCCATCTTGTAGCTATATCTTGTCTTAGCATATGGTTAGGAGCCCGAACCATTTCTTGGATTTCTTTAAAATATCTACTTGCTTGCTCACTTTTTTTGAAATGAGCTACTACTTTCCGACATTTTTTTACAATGCTTTCAATTCCTACATTTTGCAAAACAGATTCATTTAATAAAAGTTGAAGAGTATGTGCAACGCAGCCAAATGATTTAAAGTTTCCAATACGCATAGCACAGATCATATTAGCTGCGTTGTCCAAAATTGGCAGATGTACTTTATTAAGAATATTGAATTCTTCTGCAACCTCTCTTAACGTTTGTGCAATGACAGATGCTGTGTGGTTTTGAGAAAGCACTTTGGCACCAACTACTACCTTCATACGCTTAGGACCTTCTATAAAATGGGCCGTGAGAGAGCAACTTTTAATATCTGTAGTAAAACTAATCCATTCCGAATTCTGTAAAATGTTGTAAACTTTTTGGTGAACTTTTTCAAATGTTACTGGCATTAGTGTGGTTCGGAAATATTTCTCACTTTTAACTTTGTAACGGGAGGGTGTAATTGGATTTCCAAAATGTATTCTCTTGAAAGCCGCTCCTTCTACTAGATTGTATGGAAGCATGTCAACAATAATTAAATCCATAATCATCTTATCAATTTTGCGTGCACACGTGTGTTCATCTGGCCAGTATTAAATTTCATTACACATTATCGGCAGCGTCAACTGTTTTACACCTTTTTCCGGGCTGCTAGTATCGTATTTTGCTATCGAGTTTTCCTTCTTCCTTTCAACACATTCCTGGAACTCTTTCCATTTATCCCGGTGAATTTTCTCTATGGATGGTGAAGCCGTGTGTAGAAGTCCACGAAAGTGGGAAAGCTTCTGACCGCCATTCACCTGGGAATGGCCAGAGCGATTCTTTTGCATGCGGTTCAAGCAGCTCACTACTGCCGGTCGCTTGCGGCCAAGTATCCTCTGGGTAGCCGCTAAACATCCGTTTAGCTGTGAGCTAATGTGAGAAGGCGACAACCTGGCTAGGCCACTCTGACATAATCGGTTTAAGGGCTAGCCGGGGGAGATCTCATTGGCAGCCTCTGTACACCTCTAGGTGCGGCTGCAAGCGGGCGTCTGTCTTGGAGCAAGCGGCTCGCTATATAAACGTGCAAGTAATATTTTCACCCCCGCTGAGCGGGTTGTACGCTGGGCGCAATGAAATAAAACAACAATCCTCGGATAAATACATTCTCTATTGATGACGACCATGGCAAACGTTTGAAGGACAATGAATTGAGGGCATGCACCTGGAACGTCCGCTCCCTGAATGGGATTGGTGTAGATGCCCGGCTGGTTGATGTCCTCGCCAAAGCAAAATCTGACATCACCGCCATCCAAGAAGTGCGTTGGACGAAGCAAGGAAGAAAGATCAAAAATTGTGACATCTATTGGAGTGGCCATACGAATAAGCGCAGTTTCGGCGTCGGCTTCGTGGTGGGAGAGAGAATTTGTCGCCAAGTGCTGGCGTTCACGCCTGTGGACGAGCGTCTCGCCGCTATCCGAATAAAAGCAAAATTTTTTAATATATCATTCATCTGCGCCCATGCGCCGACAGAGGAGAAAGACGATGAGATGAAAGACACTTTTTATGAACAATTAGTACGCACATACGAGCGCTGCCCCCGTCATGATATAAAAGTCGTGCTTGGCGACTTTAACGCCAGGGTGGGTATAGAAGGTGTTTTTGGCCCTACAGTCGGAAAGTTCAGCCTACACAATGAAACTTCTCCTAACGGACTGAGGCTGATTGACCTTGCCGGTGCTCGAAACATGGTCATATCCAGCACGAGGTTCATGCATAAAAAGATACATCAAGCTACATGGCTGTCTGCTGATCGAAATACTCGCAATCAGATCGATCACGTTGTGATAGACTCGGACCATTATCTCGTTGCAGCCAAAATACGCACCCGCCTCAACGCGGCTAAAATCAAGGAACAAAAAACACAAGGAAAGCTAGACATTGAAAAGCTTCAATCACAACAGACTGCCAATGATTTCGCAACTCGACTCTCACACCTGCTCTCTGAGAGCACAACTCATCCTGAAGGAATACAGGAGCAGTTGGAGCATATCTCCAAAGCACTTCGTACTGCCGCCGAGGAAAAAATTGGTTACCGGCGGCCACGAAAAAACAACTAGTACGATGAAGAATGCCGCGTTGCAACCGGAAGAAAAGACGCTGCCTACAGGGCCACGTTAAAAGCGAGCGCGACAAGAGGAGTGTGTGAACGCTATCGTGAGTTGAAAAGGGAAGCGAGACGCCTTTTCAGGAAGAAAAAAAGCAGAAGCAGAAAGGCGTGAGTGCGAGGAGCCTGAGCTGCTAGCCACCAGGAATAACGCCCGAAAATTCTACCAAAAAATACGGCGACAGACGGAAGGTTTTAAGACCGGGTCAAACTCCTGTAGGAATGAAAACGGCGACCTTGTAACTGATGTCCAGAGAGTGCTTAGATTATGGAGGGAATACTTCTCTGCTCTCCTAAATGGAGGCAGCAATTCACCGCGCAGAGATGAAGAACCCGATCCCGCAATCGATGATGATGGAATATATGTCCCCCGCCCGATTATGACGAAGTTAGAATAGCAATAACCAGATTGAAAAACAGCAAGGCCGTGGGCGCTGATGGGTTGCCTGCGGAGCTATTCAAGTACGGCGGCGAGGAGTTGGTAAGGCGCATGCAGCAGCTTTTTAGCAAAATATGGGCGGACGAGTGCATGCCCGACGGTTGGAATCAAAGTGTTCTTTGCCCAGTCCACAAGAAGGGGGATACTGCAAAATGCACCAACTCTCGTGGAATCAGCCATCTTAATGTCGCAATAAGGTCCTTTCAAGTGTATTGTGCGAAAGATTGAAGCCCACAGTGAACCGGCTGATTGGACCTTATCAGTGCGGCTTCAGACCTGGTAAATCTACCATCGACCAGATTTTCACAATGCGCCAAATCTTGGAAAAAACCCGTGAAAAGAGAATCGACACACATCACCTCTTCGTCAACTTTAAAGCCGCCTTCGACAGCACGAAAAGGAGCTGCCTATATGCCGCTATGTCTGAATTTGGTTTCCCCGCAAAACTTATACAGCTGTGCAAAATGACGTTGAGCAACACCATCAGCTCAGTCAGAATTGGGAAGGACCTCTCCGATCCGTTCGAAACTAAACGAGGTTTCAGACAGGGTGACCCCCTATCGTGCGATTTCTTTAATTTGATGCTGGAGAAAATTATACTAGCTGCAGAACTTAACCGCACTGGAACAATATACTATAAAAGCGTGCAATTACTGGCATATGATGATGACATTGATATCATCGGCCTAAACACCCGCGCTGTTAGTTCTGCTTACTCCAAACTGGAAAAAGAAGCGGTAAAGATGGGTTTGATGGTAAATGAGGACAAAACGAAGTACCTGCTGTCATCCAGCAAAGAGTCAGCGCATACGCGCCTTGGCAACCACGCTTCTGTTGGCAGCCATAATTTCGAAATAGTAAAAGACTTCGTTTATTTGGGAACCAGCATCAACACTAGCAACAGCACTGAAATACAGCGAAGAATCAATCTTGCCAATAAATGCTACTTTGGACTAGGTAGGCAATTGAAAAGTAAAGTCCCCTCTCGGCGAACGAAAATCATACTCTACAAGTCACTTATCGTACCCGTCCTGCTATATGGGGCAGAAGCATGGACCATGACAACAGCAGATGAAGCGGCTTTGGGAGTGTTCGAGAGAAAGTTCTTCGAAAGATTTATGGACCTCTACGCGTTGGCGATGGCGAGCACCGAAGAAGATTTAATGAAGAGCTGTACGAGCTATACGCAGACATCAACATAATCCAGCGAATTAAAACGCAGCGGCTGCGATGGCTAGGCCATGTTATGCGAATGAATGATGATGCTCCGGCCAAGAAAGTGTTTCTATCGGAACCCGCCTCTGGAAGCAGAGGTAGAGGGCGGCCTCCATTCCGTTGGAAGGACCAGGTGAAAAACGATTTAAACTCCCTTGGTGTGACCAATTGGCGCCGGTTGGCGGAGCGACTGGCGCGCCTTGTTGGACGGCCATAACCGTTTAGACGGTTAAGCGCCAATTAAGTAAGTAAGATTTTTTATATTTTTCGTCGTTTGCTTTTTTTGTCGGAGCTCCCTAACGATAATTTCTTACCGCATTCATTGCATAATGCACTTTCTTCCTGTTAATTAACTGCATGAAAATTGAAAATATAAATGTACTTAAATAAACACATTGTAAAAAATGTGCTTTGGCACTGACAGTCAGCTGATCTCACGAAAATGTTGTCAACGGTGTGTTCTTTTGCTATCCTCAAATTAATTTGCGGTAGCCCAAAATGGTGTTTATTTTTATGTTTCGATTGCTTTGCATTTTCAAAATAAAATCTGGCAGTAATGTTCGGCTTCGGCCAAAACTTAGGCCGTTTTTTTGGCCAAGCGGATTAGTTAGCCGAACATGAAAATACAGCCGATTAATCGGCAAACCGAAGCCGAAGCCGAACATTCGGTCGGACTCTAGTTAGCAAACAATTATATATATCATCTATATAAGTTTACGCGACAAACTTTAAATACACCTCTGAAATTTCTACGTATAAAATTAGCACTACTAAATTTCAATACGCATTACACTCAGATGTAACTAAAATTGTCTATGTTTCACCCTCTGCACTAATTCTCTGTATTCTATGCGCGTCAACTATTTATATAAACAGAAATACAACAGAGGGTTGTGTCTCCGTTTTTGGCAGGGTGTAGCTGCTGTAGCTAGTTCTTTAACCACAGCCGCTAGATGGGTCTCCTCAGCATTATCTAAGTGAGGATAGGCGTTATTTTTCATGGGCAAACGAAACGTATACGCGTGTAAAAAAAAAAAAACTACGGGTATTGAGAAAACGCAAATCGATAATGGGAAATCCAATTTTATAATGAGAAAATAAAATATGATAATGAGAAGCGTATCTTCTTATTGAGAAAATATAAATTGATAGTGAAAAATGTTACTTCATATTGAGAATACATAAATTGATAATGAGGGGACGGCTGCGCCAGGAATACACCATACGTTTTGCCCCTGCTTCGTTTTCACCATCTGGATTAAAAATGTCATGAGCCTGGGCATTCGCGAAATTTTAGTGATGTAAATTGCATGGCGTCAATGCGTTTTTTGACGCTACTTAGTAGTGAGTGCGTAGTATATTTCACTTGCGCTATTGAGTGAAACGAATTTTGTGTGTCAGGCACGAGTTTGGTGTTATTGGCGCTACTGGCAATGATGACACTGAGCTGATGACAGTAGCGCTGGTAGTTCAGCTTTTGAACCAGAGAAAGAATTGAAGACCCGTGTAAATTATTATGGCTTTGGCTATTATTGGTTGTGTATTTGAACCAGATAAATGCTGCGGACATAACAACCGGAGCTATTTTTGAGTTGTATATTTTAGATTTAATGCACAATTAATATGGGTGTGTTTGAGCAGCTAAATAATAACAGTAGTATTGCTAAAGTGCTGCTTAGTTGATGGAACGTCGCTAATTTCCTAGCGATGATCAATAGATTTTCAATATTTCGTTCAACGAATGCGCATAATTGCCACATTTGCTCAAATTTTCCAAGATTTTCCATTCTTGATTTAACTTAAGCTGTTATGCCAATATTTTTCAGCCAGCTTTTTTAAAATAGGTAATTTTTCCAAAAGCAAAATAAATTACAGAAAAGATTACAGAGTTAAAAAGCCTTAAAAAATCAGCTATGTTGGTTATACACAGAAATACAACAGAGGGTTGTGTCTCCGCTTTTCGCAGTTTGTTAATATGCAATATAAATATCTATGGTTACAAGTAATAATCGCCTAAGTCTCAGAATCCACGGTTAGGTACCGGCGGGTTTGTATGGGACTTAGGCTGTTATGCCAAAGTAAACACAAATCTTTACCGATAACTGTGTTATCGATTAATTTATCGAATTCTCGCAAAGTAATATTGCATTGTCATCGGAGTTATACATGTGTGCAAAATTTCAGCTCAATCGGACACCGGGAAGTGTATCAAATTTAACTTGCAAGATTTCACTACATACAACAGCCAAGTGAAGGTAAATAAAAGCTTATAAAATCAAAACCTTCCCATGTAATTTTGTATGGAGATACTAAAATCCCAATGAGGCACTTCTTAACATAAAAATTATAAGCTGGAATTTTTAAGGACCATCTTTTTCGTTGTTCTGAACAATATTCTTACTATACCAAAAGAAAAAAAATTAACTTTTTATATCTAGCCCATCCTAAATAACATAAATTATGAAATACATCTTGCTGTTTTATACTCTTCATATACATCTACATTTGTGGTTAAAAAAACGCTTAGATAATGTTTAGGAGACCCATCTAGCGGCAATTATTGAAGACTCGCGGCAAGTGTAAATAACTTGTTACAAAACGGGTTGTTCTGAATAGCGGAGAAACGCACGCTGAATCGGTTGCGAGTAATAGTGGACGCACACCCTTTTTCGGTCATAGAAGTGGAGAATGAAGCAGAGATAAAATGGAGAGACGCATTTCAGTTGCAACTGAGTATAATGCATACTGCAATTTAGCAGTATTAATTTTAGGCGCAGCAATTTCATAATAGATAAAATTACACCTTTAGCAGTCCATATAATGTTTGAGTGAATATGTATATACTTGTACAAAAACACAGCTATAGTGTGAAAACCATACTATTTAGGATTTCACTATTTTCGTGTTCACAACTGTACATACATACATGTTAGCGCGCATACTTGCTACTACTGTTGCCAATTTGGTCCCTTCCAACCCCATTTGGTCCGTTGGTCCCTTTTTTAAATTTTGGTCCTTTTTAGGAAGTGGCCACGATTTTGGTACTTTTCTTTCCTTTTCACTGAGCGAAAAATTCAAAATACTGCTCACAAAATTTGCCACGCACTCGTTATCCCACATATAATTTTCAAGTTACTTCAATGGAATTCTTACCACAAAAATTGCTCAGTCAACAAAATGTACCAGAACAATGACATTTTACCTACTGGATAATTTAGGCGAGGCATTAAAAAGAGAAATGTTGGATCTTTGTTCAATCACATTGCCATTAATTTTTGATGAAACAACGGACTTATCAGAAAAAAACTCTTGTTTTAATGACTACATATTTCGATCGGTTATCAAACACTTTTCGTGATAGATTTTTGTCACTAGTCGAACGAAAATTACATGGGAAGGTTTTGATTTTTTATTTGAAGTGTATCTGCGCTTCAACGACTGGATCTTAAATGATGAGCAATACCCATTCGTATAAAAAATTGGACGATCTACAAAAAAGGTCTAAAGAGATTTTTCACCAAGACGAATCGTTTGAAAGATATTCTGGATTGAATGTCAACCCCAAATGCAAATATTTGCATATCTTACCTAAAATATTGAACCATTGACTTAGGCTCTTAAGAAGAATTCTGGTTATGTAGTGTTGTAGCCAATTAAATTTGAGTAAGACATAATGTGAGTTTCAAGTACCTGAGAAGCCGTGTTGATTTTTAAACATTTTTTTAAGACTAACTTACGCATTTTTGCCATATATTCCAGGCGAAAAAGTTTTTTTGGTGGAACTTTTCCGGACTATTTAAATAAAAGTCAGGTACAGTTCGAATAAAAATTCCCCATGTAATTTGTAAGAGAAAACTAGATTCACATTATCCACCTCTTAACATTAAAAGCTGCAATTTTTACAGGCTACATTTTTGTTGTCCTCAACAATATTTTCTAATAGCATGCGCGTAGGAGATCTGCCCTAGTGCGTACATATTAAAATATATATGTATGTACAATGTTCGTTGGTTAAGCATGCCTGGAATATCCCGAGCCACGTCCATTTTGAAATTTTCTTTTTTTTTTATTTTGTTGCACCATATCATTACTGGTGTTCGAGGGAGCAGGAGACCTTGGGCTCGTCCGACGAGATCAATAAAAAAATCAAAAAAATGTGGTATTAGCTTTCACGTTATAATATTAATTATTTAATTAATTAAATATGCAAAATTGTTTAATTAATTACAATATGATATTGTAATGTGTTTGCGTGTATATGTATATGCATATGTGTATATTAATAAGTATATAATTTTATTGTTACTTACGTGAATCGTGGTGGCTGGAGTTTACTGCTTATCCTTTCTGTGATCGCAAAAGAAGTGAAAGAGCCTTATTTGCATAAATCCTCTAACTCGCAAAACGGTAAGATCGAACGATTATTGTAGTTAACTGTTTGACAAAAGTAGTCAAACAGTTGCTGTTAACATAAGATTAACAGAATGCATACCAAGGCTGCCGAAAACATTTATGTTCCTAGGGCTGCCGCAAATATTTATGTTTTAGGCCGTGGCATAAACAACTGGAGTGGAATGTTGACATAATTTACTTATATACTGTAAAGATATTCAATTTTTTGTTAAAATTTGACTTAAACAAATTTTTTTTTTAAGTGAGCGTGTTCTTCGTCCGATTTTGCTAATTTTTATTTAGCACATATACATATAGTCATAGTAGCAACGTTCCTGCCAAATTTCATCATGATATCTTCAACGACTGCCAAATTACAGCTTGCAAAACTTTTAAATTACCTTCTCTTAAAAGTGGGCCGTTTGGATACAATTGTATACATTTGGATACATTTTTAATGAGTGGATACAAAGACACAACAAATCTAAAATGTATACATTTTTACTTTGGAAGATTTTAGCTCTGCCCTTGTCATGGAAGCTACAAATTTTCAGTAAGATTTTTAAAAAATGTTTGAATATGCAGTTTTATAGTAAATCAAATTTTATAATGATATTTATTTTTACCTTTTATATGTATATTATATATATATTTAAACAGTATTTCTTCTGCATAACGGTTTCTAAAATACATCTCGCTCTCCTATTTTCGAAAATCTGAGAAAAGTTTGTATTTCGATATGCTTAAAATGGCATTCGTGCAGGATTTCTGTGCTAGGAGGTACATATGAAAAAGTGCACATTAGGGTGCTTCGAAAAAAATTGTGTCCAACTTCTATCCTCTCAAATGTTTCTATTTGATGTAAAAATAAAACCCTCACCAAAGTTTGGTCCTATTATTCCACCCTAAGGGGTACCCGAAAAACCGATTTCCCCCTAGTTTTAAGGTCTTGTACAGGCCACAAACAATTTTTATTATTTTTTATTGAGATCTTACCTTACGATTTTTTTCCAAAAGTCATGGCTGTTTGAAGTTACGTTCTTTGACGAAATTGTGTAAACAGTTATTTGACACTTAAAAAGTGTATTGAAATGATATAGCATAAATTCAAATAGCCATAACTAAAATACATAATATAATAATAACATAAATTCGTAATTAAGTTCTCAATATCTTAAGAGTGTTTTCAAATGATATAATTAGAAAAAAAATCATAAAACTTTTTTTGTAGCCTGTACAAGACCTCAAAACTAAGCAAAGCGCCACATAAAAGATTTTCGTAATAAGTTGAGTAAATTCAAGTTAGGACAAAAAATAATTTTTCCCATGTTAACGAAATGGGAAAATAAAATAAAAATATCGTACCCCGTAGTGGAGTTATGGACCCATCTTTGGTGAGGTTTTTTTTTAATAAAATAGAAACATTTGAGAGAATAGAAATTGAAAACTTGTCTTTCTCCAAAGCACATATGTCCATACATATGTACCCGTTATCAGAAATCCTGCGCGCAAGCAGGAAAGTAGAAATACGAAATACAAACTTTTCTCCGATTTTCGAAAGAAAGAAGACCGACATGTATTTTATAAACCGTTATAGTAGCAAACATATCCTCTTGTGTAAACACTAAAATCAACATATTGTAATGTTTTTACTGCAATTCCCCTTATTTGCAACCTTCTGCTAACGTTCGAATCACTAAACTGTTGAATAAATAACTCCACTATTCAACAATGCAAAATGGCCTTTATTAAGGTATTTCAGAATAACACTACTATTGCTCGCCAGATAGCGTCTTAAATCAAACTGATTGTCATGCCTCTACTGTTGCTGCTTTTTGTACTCTGTGATTTCTCGTTCGCATACATCTAGGTGCTTCCATTTCTAGAATTTACTAGTTGGTTATCAGCTATAAAATTACTGCGTTTATAGCTTCTCATATGCACGTGTATCTGTGAGTACAATTATAATTGCATACTTTTGGGAGCACCTCAGATAAGATACCTGCATGTGCTTGTGTATCTCTTCTCCGCTGTTCGTATGGACATATGGGTAGACATAATGATTGATTTAATGATGTGCATTCAAGTCACTGCTTAGCATCGGCTTAGAGATGATAGTATCGCTTAGTGTTGCTAATGTTAGTCATACTGTCCTCCACCTAAGGCTGATCGTCCCGATCAGACAAATCTCTCGATACACGCTGCCAACCTTTCCAAATGAACCACTTTCATTTTGGTTCGTGGTTTGCCAATGGTTTGTATGCGGTACACTACATCGCTGATCCGTTTTACAACTTTGTGTGGGCTTTCCCAATTACACTGCAATTTCGGGGACAACCCTTTTTTTCGTTGTGGGTTGTATAACAGCGCCAAATCTCCTTCCTGAAACCCATCCGAATTAATTGCTTCATTGTATCTCGCTTTCATCTTGTCACTCATAATCTTTGTTCGTTGCCTTACCAGATCGTGTATCTCTCTCAGCTCTTCTTCCAAGACACCACTGGACTTCTTGTTACTTCCCTCCGCATCGGCATCTATCCCATACTTCAAATCAGCTGGCAGTCGAAGGTCATTGCCAAAAATTACCTTTGCGGGAGTTTGGCCCGTTGTCTCATGCACCGCCGATTGGTAAGCCATCAAGAACAATGATATGTGTGTATCCCACTCCTTATGGTACTTGTCTATTGCTTTCCTTAAATGCTCCTCCAATGTTCTATTGAAACGTTCCACCATACCATAGGACTGAGGATGCAATGCGGTTGTCCGTGTTTTTCGAATGCCCAACTTCTTACACATTTCTTGGAACACAGCCGATTCAAAATTCCTGCCATGGTCAGAATGTTACTCCATTGGTACACCATACCTTGCAACCCAATCGTTTGTAACCACTTCTGCTACTGTTTCGGCTTCTTGGTTTGGGATTGGGTATACCTCTGGCCATTTACTGAAATAATCCATAACCACCAGTACGTATTTGTTTCCGCGGTTGCTAGTAGGAAATGGACCTGCGACATCCATGGCGATCCTTTCCAATGATGCACCTGAAATATACTACTTCATCTGCCATGACTTCGTGTTTTGGGCCCCTTCGGTCTGTTGCAAACCTCGCAGTTGGCAACCCACTCGGTGACCGGCTGACGGCAACCAACCCAATAGAATTTCTGCTTAATTTTCTCGAGCGTCTTTGTGATTCCAAGATGACCTCCACTTGGACCACTATGCAGCTCGCTGAGCACGTCAGGAATCCTCTTTCTAGGAACAACTATCAGTTTCTTCTTGCATTGACCATCCTTACTATCCCATACTCGATGCAAGCGACCGGATATCAATTCTAAACTGTTCCACTGTGCCCAATATGACTTCGCAATGGATCTCTCTGCTGACATCTCCTCTCTGCTTGGTCTTTCGCTTCGTTCGAGCCCTTGCATAACATGTGACAGATCTGTATCTTCTAGCTGACACTTTCTTAGCTGTTCCTTGTCCCATTCATCCGTACACGTTATAGTCTTTAGCCGGACATCTATAATGTCTTCTTAAGCCTCGGCCTTTGAACAGTGCTTGCATTCCAAACTACATGGTCTTCGTGACATTGCATCAGCATTTCCATGGGTACAACCTTTTCGATGCTCAATGGAAAAGTCATAGCTTTGCAGTCGCTCGATCCACCGTGCCAATTGTCCTTCCGGTTTTCGGAACTGCAGAAGCCATTTCAACGCTGCGTGATATGTCCTGACGCGGAATCGCTGGCCGTAGAGGTTTTTGTGAAAATGTTTAATGCACTCTACCAATGCCAACAGCTCTCTCCGTGTAACGCAATAGTTCCTCTCCGGTTTTCCAATCGAACGGCTGTAATATGCAACTACCTTCTCCTGTCCGCTTCTGTATCTAGAATAAATGTTGCTCCTGGAATCGGATATGCTAACATTGGGGCAGTGCACAAACGCTCCTTCAATGTTTGGAAAACCACTTCTTGCTCCTTCTTCCATTCAAAAGCTTTATTTTTTCTTGTAAGCTCATGGAGGCTGTGGGCTACGCTGGAAAAATGTTGTACAATTCGGCGGTCTCAATTCACGTAGGTTCTGTGGCCTTGTCCCATCCTTTACAGCCTCTATCTTTTCATTCGCTGTGCAGATGCCCTCTGCCGTTACCTTGTGACCCAAATAATTTACTTCTTTTTTAAACAGCGCACCCTCTTTGGGACTTAACTTCAGACCAGCGCCAGCTATTCTCTGGAAAACTTTCTCCAAGTTCTTAAGATGTTCATCAAAATTCTTGCCCACTACGACGATGTCGTCCAGGTACACCAAGCATGTTTTCCAATGTAGTCCTTTCAGTACATGGTCCATGAGTCTCTCAAAAGTAGTTGGTGCATTGCAAAGTCCAAAAGGCATCACTGTAAATTGCCAAAGACCATCACCGACACTGAAGGCTGTTTTCTCTTTATCTTCCTCCTTCACATCAACTTGCCAGTAGCCGCTTTTTAAGTCCAGTGTGGAAAACCACTTCGTACCAGGTAGCGAGTCCAGAGTATCGTCAATTCTTGGCAATGGGTAGCTATCCTTTTTCGTGACGTCGTTCAACTTGCGGTAGTCCAAGCAAAACCTCATTTTCCCATCCTTTTTCTTCACAAGTTCCACCGGTGAGCTTCATGGACTAGCTGATGGTTCGATGACACCGCTGTCGCTCATTTCTTGTACGATTTGACTCAGTACTCAGTACCAGTGGAACGCTACGAGGAGCTTGACGTATCGGCCTCGCGTCTCCAGTGTCAGTTTGATGTTTCACAACATTGGTGCGGCCTGATTTGGAACCATCCTGGTCAAATATGTTTGCGTACTTTAGGAGCAGTTGCTTTGCCTTGCTCTGATGATCTTGATCTAGCCCCTCCGTCCATGCCGTGATATCATTTGAAAGATCAGTCTTGCTAGTTCAAACGTGTTCCTGGAGCTGTTCACAGTTAATAACTACTTCAGCCTCTTGGCATCTTCCCAAAATAGCTCCTTTGGTTGTTGTTGTAGCAATGTTTCGCCCCACCTAATAGCCGCGACCGATCACAAATTGTCATCAATATCCTCTAACGGAAGTCCAAGGAAACTTGCTGTTTCGACAGGGGTGGACCATAATGAAAGGGGTGTTAGAGGCGTTGGTTGCACATTACAATTAAAGAGATGGTTGGTGTCATGTGGGGACACATTGCAAGCGGGGCATATTTTGTATGTCGGGGTTGATTCTGGATATGTAAGAGCTTAACCTGTTACAGTATCCAGAACGAAGTTGAGTCAGAGTGACTCGCGTTTCCCTGGGGAGTATGCGTTCCTCTTCCGCAAGCTTTGGGTACTGTTCCCCGAGTACTGGATTCACCGGGCAATTCCCGGCATAAAGGTCCGACGCCTGTTTGTGGAGTTCACCAAGGACCTGCTTGTGTTTTTTTGCTTCATACGGCTGAGTTCTCAGGTGCCGTATTTCCTCAAAATGCTTACGGAGATGACTCCTTATGTCCCTAGGCGGTGCTGGCTTATCAATCAGATGTCTTTTGGGATGCCCAGGTTTCTGGGTATTCAACAGGAACCGTTTGGTTAGCATCTCATTTCTCTCCCTGATGGGGAGTATTCTCGCCTCATTATGTAGATGGTGTTCTGAGGACATAAGAAGACAGCCCGTGGCTGTTCTGAGCGCAGTATTTTGGTAGGCCTGTACCTTCTTCCAGTGGGTCGTTTTTAGGCTTGGCGGCCATATAGGGGATGCGTAGCACGCAAACGGCTGGCCAATAGCTTTGTATGTGGTAATGAGCGTTTCTTTGTCTTTTCCCCAAGTACTGCCAGCAAGGGATACGATAGTAACTCCTTCTGGTGGCGAAGGTAGTTTTGATATGTAAAAATTAAACAAAAGTGGGGATAGGACACCACCCTGAGGCACCCCTTGTTTAATTCGGTCGCGTTCTCTCGCGTTCTCGCCTCGTTATGTAGATGGTGTTCTGGGGACATAAGAAGACAGCCCGTGGCGGTTCTGAGAGCAGTATTTTGGCAGGCCTGTAGGTTCTTCCAGTGGGTAATTTTTTAGTCTTGGCGACCATATAGGGGACGCTAAGCATGCAATCGCTGGCCAATTGCTTTGTATGTGGTAATGAGCGTTTCTTTGTCTTTTCCCCAAATACTGTTGCAAAGCTCATCGATCTATGGCCATTATTGTGCAGTCATCGGCGTAGGAAACGATAGTAACTCCTTCTGGTGGCGAAGGTAGGTTAGATATGTAGAAATTAAACAAAAGTTGTTTAATTCTTTTAAGACATGGGGGAAGGGTAGACCCTTCCATGTCTTGCAGTAATGTGCCATGGTTGACCGTATCAAAAGCTTTTGATAGGTCTAGCGTAACGAGTACTGTTCTATGGTGGGGGTTTTGATTTAAACCGCAATTTATCTGGGTGCTAATGTCATTTAGCGCGGTGGTGGTACTATGGAGTTTTCTGAAGCCATGCTGATGACAGGCTAGCTGCAAATTTGCTTTGAAGTAGGGGAGCAAAATGGCTTCAAGCGTCTTGGCTACTGGCGATAGGAGAGATATCGGGCGATATGACTCTCCTATGTTAGCTGGTTTCCCTTAAACCTGCGACCTCCGCTGGGAAGTGGGGACGAATTTCGGGAATTCTACCGGCGGTAATGAAACGAGCCGAGGCGGATTCAATGACCTTGCGGAAAGCACGCTCCCCTTGGCGGGAAACAGTCGGGATAGGGAGGGCAGCAAAGCGGTTGTCTGTAAAGGATTTGTATTCGTGCCACTTTCCTTTTTTAAAGTTAATGAAAGTGCGTTTTTCTGTGACGATGAAGTCGGTGGTACGCTCGAGCGAAATAAGTATAGGCAGGTGGTCGGATGCCAATGTTACCATCGGCTGCCAGTTGACGCAGTTTACGAGTTCTGCGCTCTCGATTGAAATATCCGGCGAACTGTGACAGCTTCCTACAATACGTGTGGGGGCGTCTCCGTTTATAGTGCAGAACGTCGTTTCTTCTATTTGATCCGCTAACATCTCACCCCTATTGTCCACCCGCAAGTTTGAATGCCATAGATCGTGATGGGCATTGAAATCGCCTAAAATAATGCGATTCTTTCCAGTGAGTACGCCGCTGATATCAGGGCGGTTTCCACTGGGGCAGCAGGTGACAGGAGGGATGTAGATGTTGATGATTTCTAGATTTGCATCGCCCGACCGGACAGATAATCCTTGACGTTCTAAGACACTGTCCCTGCGGTCGAATCGGGATCAAATATATGATATTGCACAGTGTGGTGTATGATAAGTCGACTATCTCCGTGATCTTCCCAATTAACCCATTACAGTTTAACTGCAGAATTCAGAAGTGCATAGGGGGAGACGTCGTCACTCTGGGAGTAAGTGACGGGTTACTACGCCTGGGTTGTGGAAGGCCAGAACGCGATTGCTGTGGAGGCCCTGGGACAAGACGTCCTTGGGTAGGCATTGGGGTACCCGGTGTATTTGGGTATGCGGCCTGGCAACATGGCGCAATGAAACCCGTCGGGGGGTTGCCGTCGCGGAGACCAGAACATCTAGGAAAGTGGCGCCGTCCATGGCAGGAGCTACATTGGGCTGATGTCGCAAACGTATATATTCTGTGCTGGCAAACGGTGCAAAGGGAGGTAGGGACTAAGAGTCTGTTTCCCTGGCCTACACAATTGCTGCCGGAAAAGAGGGGGGAAGAAGATGGGAGCAGGGGTTGGTGCTCGGCATTTCTCCCGACTATACTACTGAGATTGTAGGTATGAGTGGGAGCAGCCATGTGAGTTGGTGGCGCCGTGGGCCGCGAGCAACAGCGGGTACTTGCTGTGGCTTGCTGAGCAGCGGGGCTGCTGGAAAGTAGCGGGGTAGGGGGCGCTAAGGCGCAGACTACGGGACGTCCTAGGACGTGAACAGCAAGCAGCTACAAAAGATTTATAGAAGTTACGTGGACGTCTGGTTTTGGGGTCTAGCCCAGAGAAACCTGTCCGATGCAACCAACCCTTACACGAGATACACTGACAAGAGTATGACCGTCCTAAAAAGATTCTTTTCCGGCAGATGCAGCAAAACCATTTCTTAGGACCGGGGTCAGGAGACGGACCCGGATTGGGTTCGATACCTTCCCGGAGCAAGAGAATATGGAGCAGTCCCGCTGCAAGGAGCTGCTGTGAGGATGATAATTTGTGAGAGGGACGCAACAAATTAAATGGGGTTACACTGAAATGACAGTCCTTGGTCGGGAAAAATCCCGAGTCGCTCCGTTACATAGAACCAACGGCCTTGGGAAGCTCCTTTGGTCAGTTTGAGTGGTGTCTTGAACTCATTGAGTACTCTTACCGTAATACGTCCATCTTTTTTTGTCATAGCCAGGGTTTTTCCTACAAGTATGTTCGGTGTTGATTTTTTTGCTGCCTCGACAACCCACAATTTGTTTGTCCCACAATCTCCATCAACCTTTGCCCAGATGACTGCTTCGGATTTTGGTGGTATTTGCTGACTCTCTGCCACCAGCACTCGTTTACTGCTGTAGCCTCTCTCGTAGCCGAAATTAAGGGGCACATCCATGTTCTTAAATCGCATCGCCTTGCTTTGCATATCGATCTTGATGACTTGGTCGATTAAGAAGTCAACTCCAATTATGATTTCATCAACAATCTCTGCCACTATAAAATTGTGTACTACCGTGATGTTCCCAATTGCGACTTCACATGATCTCTGCCTCTTGCCGATGCCGAAAGATAATGAAGTTGTAAACGTGTATGCTGCTGTTATGAAATCCTAACTTTCTCCAAAAGATCTCTAAGTATCGGATCATAATGGCTTATGAGATCTTAGATGCCCAAAAAATGTCCATTGTTTCGTTCACCAAGATATATACTTGCGCCTTTGAAAGCTAGGCCTCTTTCACCCAAAAATAAAATAGTCCAAAATCTATATATATAAAAAGTGTACATTTTGATTGTCACTCCATAACTCGAGAACGGCTCGACAGATTGCCATGAAATTTTTAGGAAAGATACAGGAAGGAGATTTAGTGGTGGTTAGTTGATTTTGAAATCCCAAATCGGTTTAGCCATATATATATAAAAATCAAATTATGTGTGTGTGTGTGTTGGCTATGGGAACGTATTTCCCACACATCAATCATCACCAAATTTTGGTTATGGGTTCCTTCGATCAACGGGAAGGTTTTAGGCTAAAAATAATTTCGATATATACAAATGTAATCTTTAGTAATGCATAACTTTGAAGGTATACATGCCAGATCATTGAAATTCAGTTAGGAGTTATATGAGGTCAATCCCTAACACCACCAAGAAAAGGCGGAATTGGGAAAAAGGGGGCGTGGAACCTCCCATTCAAATAGAATCTTCGGTACTGCATAACTTTGAAGGTATACATGCCAGAACATTGAAATTCAGTAAGGAGTTATATGAGGTCAATCCTGTTATGGTCCACTTGGGAGAGTCACCCTTGGAACGCACCAATTGACTAGTGATAGGAAAAAGGTAGGATTCACCTTCACTCATGTCCGCCTGGGGTGGTTAAAACAAAATTTTGTTAGTTTCGTGCGGGTGGCATCGCCAAAAAATCCTATGACATTGCCGAACTTTCAATAATACCTGGCTCAATGGTGTAGGTGGCTCATCTCATCAGCTGATTTGATTCGTTTCATTGTACTGACCTAGAGATTGTCAAAAGGAGATGGCGAACGTAAAATGCATCAGATGCATAGGCAATTATGCACTGCCGTGGTGGTAAAGTTTTACCTAATTTAGCGCACAACATTCCCACAGAACACAAAAGTCGAAAAGTTTTACGCTTTCTCTACGTTCCATTCACCTAACCTCAACACAAAGGGTTGACAGCCGGAACGCGACACGCATAATGCTGTAGATATGAGTCAACCATAACAACGAACGAATTATCGAATCACCGCCACAGTTAGATAACTGCGTTTTTCCATCCCTGAATGGAAGGAAAATTTTCTACAATATCATGGCGTGTGCAGCCATTTTGGATAGAAGCAAAAAAAGTTAACAAATTGCTAGCGTGGTGGTCGGACAGACCTACGACTGTGCCGGGAGTCGAGAAAAATTGGCTGAAAAAAACCAGCGTGTGCTGCGAGTTGTGCTTGGATTTTCCCAATACTGCAAAGAAGAAAAAAAAAATTGGTGAAAAAAGGAAAACGTGGAGCCTGTGTGCTGGTGGAAAAAGAAAAAGGCGAAAGGGTTTTTACGATATTATCTACGTTAACAATTAGAAACAAATAATTCATCATAAATTTTAAAGAAAGATTTAATCACTCCAATGAAATATTGCCTTCGGTATTGAACTAAATGCAGTGAATACGAACAGTGTGAAACCTTAAAGATGTGCTGCGGCCCAAATCAGTGATGCTTAAATAGTGAAAGATACTATATTTTAAAGCAAACAAAATCTGGTATAGTCGAAATTACACGTAAATTGAGATCGTTGTTGTAATTTGCAGAATTGATTCTATCTCAAAGACATGTGTGATCGACGTGCATGGTTTGGAGTGAATTTACCAACATAAGTTAGAAACCAAAGAACGAGTAGATGCAAAACTTCTTATATATATTAAGGTTCACATAAAATTTGTCAGTACACTCATCATAAATGAATTTACACAACATGATTATACAGGAGCCTGCCCGGTGACCAATGGCATTTAGAACGATACCCTATCCTGCGCTTAGAGGATTACGTCCAAAAGGTCATACTCGTCAGAATCGTATGTAGGGCAAAGCTGCAGTAGACAAATTGTAGACCTGTGTTCTGCTTAGAATCGAATTCGTGAATATTTACCTCAACATCAAATATATTTACTGCAGAAATATTTTGCAGTTCAGCAGCAAATAAACTTTTCATTGACTTCAGTTACAAAGCCGTCCCGTTAACAGACACTCGTACATTGAGTAAATATACCCACCTCCATATATATAGAGTTGCAGCTGTAAAAGCCGGGCTCCCCGTGAGATCTGCAAAATTTGCTTGTTTGAACGTCAAGGTTTTCGTAATTGTGATGCGCGCTTCAGTTAGTATCAGAGCGCACATCCAACAGCATCATCAAAAAACGCAACGTCATATCGAGCACGACGGAAATTGAAAAAAAAAAAACGAATCTTTAAGCTACAAATACTGCTGCACCCACCACCCCCGAGCGCAACCACCGCCAACCGCACGAACAACCGCGCGTTAACCTCACCCATTGCGTGCAACACCGCGCGCAACCCCTAGCTATAGCGCCAACGAAACACGCGCTGCCACCAACATTGCGTGCAACACCGCGCGCAACCCCCAGCGATAGCGCTAGCCACCCAACGCGCTACCACCAGCTATAGCGCCAACGAAACACGTGCTGCCATCACCATTGCGTGCAACGCCGCGCGCAACCGCCATCGATAGCGCCAACCAAGCGCGCAACAACCACCGGACGTAACACCACCACCAGCTTTAATAACAACAACCAGCAGGGCCGCCTCGTATAGGCCTGCTGTAACATCAACTTTATAACAACACCAGCAGGGCCGACAAGCATAGGCCTGCTGCAACAGTACCGATAACGACAACTTACTAGCAACGACAACAAACACCAAATTTAGGAACAACCGGGTGAGTCCGATCCCACTCAACACGAATATACACACATTTTATTTAATGTTATGACAACTTAGAATTAGGGGAAAAGAGAGATATACTCCTGTTAACTTGATGAGTTAGGAATCAATGTAATACACTCATATATATATCTGCACACAAAATAACAATATTTGGTGAACCAAGGATAGGACAACCCAAAATATGAGAGGAAATTAAATATAAAAAAAAGATTACACATTGAAATTTAATGAGAATAAATTATGTACATGGTAGCGAAAGGAATATTTGATTAGAAGTGTAATTGTAGTGTAGCACATCACAAGCGCATACATACATACATAACGTATTAGCTTATTTGCATATATGATGTAGCCTATATATATATGTACATAAATAAAATTTTTTTTCTTGAGAGACACTACAAAAAAAGGGTAAATAGTATAAGTACATAGTAATGCACGCGCTACGCCTATGAGATCGTTGGGTTTTTTTGGAAACCCACGTTTTCTATTTCATCCTTAAAATATCTAGTATGTCTGTAACAACCTTACGGAATATTTATTAATTAGGCGTGACAGATACATACCTACGCACATGAATGCAAACTGTTGAATTTGGTTATATATTAAGCTTTATCTTCCTTTTTTTCTCATCCGGAATTTTTTTATAGGGGACTTAAATCTACGCATACATTTATTTCTCACCCTATGATATACCCAAACCCATTTACGTAAATACATTACTATACAACATAAATTAACCTGACTGCAATAACATGGTTACGAATAAAGACGTTACAAAATAAAACAAAATTAAATCAAGATAAAATCAAGTAAAACCAAGATAAAACGAAAGATAATAAGTGAAGAGATAACTAAAAGTAATATATAAAACATTATTAACCACATAACCACTAATGAGATAGAAGGCCACTCATAAAAACCATAATACTTACTAATTTTAAAATAAACTGCAGTTAATGTTACGGTTATCAATAAAAAAAAAATAAGATTTCAATATTTTTCCGCTTTTCAATAAGTTTAACGTGTTCCTTGCTCCTTTTTGGTCAAAAGATAACGATTTTGTTTGAACCCCTTTGCGAAATACATAGGCAAAACCAAAATAACCTATAAATAAGTTTAGTCTTAAATCGTGTAAGATTAAGTAAAAAGATCATTTTGCTTTGGAAACACGCAACAACTTTCGGTTTTGGATAAGCTAGATTATAATGAACTTGCTAATGCTATTTAATAATTAATAATGAGTTGTGAATAAATTTGTATTCTAAAATGGGAATGCTGGCGGTTTTTCTGATTTAGAAGGCACTAGGTAAAGCAGGTAAGGGGCCACCGAAAATTTAGGTGCGGCGGTGGCCATGGTTTTCAGGGTGGGACAAGCACCGGGCGTCGCAACAACACCCGCGGCGCCCCCTAAATATATTCGGCCCTTTCCTTTCATTTCTATTTTCAGCGATTTTTTTGTATTTTAATTTTTAACAGTTAGTAACCGGTCATTTCCGGTTCGGTTAGTTTCGTCTTTTTTTTTGGCGCTAGATTTTTTGAGATCGCGGGTTCGAATCGAGCTCAAGGCCTAACAATAATTTTTTATCATTATTATTGTTATGATAAATTTTTTCTTAATTGAAAAAATTTTTAAATTAGAATAGAACAAAGAAAAAATTGGCACGAACCAGAATAGAAGTAGGATTAATGAAGACAAACAAAAAACCGCTGTGATGGCTGAATGGTTATAGCAGCGGCGCCTAAACGTTGCCGATGAAGGAATTTAGCAGTTCCCGAAATGTATCTATACAACGAGCTTTGGCAGTTGTCTAAATTTTTTCTTTGTTCTATTCTAATTTAAAATTTTTTTCAATTAAGAAAAAATTTATCATAACAATAATAATGATAAAAAATTATTGTTAGGCCTTGAGCTCGATTCGAACCCGCGATCTTAAAATCAGTAGGCCGATATAACAACAAAAATTGTTAATACATCCCAGAGCACGGGGAAAAAGTGTCAATAAAATATGACACTATGGCAGCATTGCCAACAAACAAAGTCCAATTTTCACAGCCATTCTGCAACAGATGTCGCAGTGTTGTGAATATCAATTGGCACGAACCAGAATAGAAGTAGGATTAATGAAGACAAACAAAAAACCGCTGTGATGGCTGAATGGTTATAGCAGCGGCGCCTAAACGTTGCCGATGAAGGAATTTAGCAGTTCCCGAAATGGATCTATACAACGAGCTTTGGCAGTTGTCTAAATTTTTTCTTTGTTCTATTCTAATTTAAAAATTTTTTCAATTAAGAAAAAATTTATCATAACAATAATAATGATAAAAAATTATTGTTAGGCCTTGAGCTCGATTCGAACCCGCGATCTTAAAATCAATAGGCCGATATAACAACAAAAATTGTTAATACATCCCAGAGCACGGGGAAAAAGTGTCAATAAAATATGACACTATGGCAGCATTGCCAACAAAAAAACAAAGTCCAATTTTCACAGCCATTCTGCAACATATGTCGCAGTGTTGTGAATATCAATTGGCACGAACCAGAATAGAAGTAGGATTAATGAAGACAAACAAAAAACCGCTGTGATGGCTGAATGGTTATAGCAGCGGCGCCTAAACGTTGCCGATGAAGGAATTTAGCAGTTCCCGAAATGGATCTATACAACGAGCTTTGGCAGTTGTCTAAATTTTTTCTTTGTTCTATTCTAATTTAAAAATTTTTTCAATTAAGAAAAAATTTATCATAACAATAATAATGATAAAAAATTATTGTTAGGCCTTGAGCTCGATTCGAACCCGCGATCTTAAAATCAGTAGGCCGATATAACAACAAAAATTGTTAATACATGCCAGAGCACGGGGAAAAAGTGTCAATAAAATATGACACTATGGCAGCATTGCCAACAAACAAAGTCCAATTTTCACAGCCATTCTGCAACAGATGTCGCAGTGTTGTGAATATCAATTGGCACGAAGCAGAATAGAAGTAGGATTAATGAAGACAAACAAAAAACCGCTGTGATGGCTGAATGGTTATAGCAGCGGCGCCTAAACGTTGCCGATGAAGGAATTTAGCAGTTCCCGAAATGGATCTATACAACGAGCTTTGGCAGTTGTCTAAATTTTTTCTTTGTTCTATTCTAATTTAAAAATTTTTTCAATTAAGAAAAAATTTATCATAACAATAATAATGATAAAAAATTATTGTTAGGCCTTGAGCTCGATTCGAACCCGCGATCTTAAAATCAGTAGGCCGATATAACAACAAAAATTGTTAATACATCCCAGAGCACGGGGAAAAAGTGTCAATAAAATATGACACTATGGCAGCATTGCCAACAAACAAAGTCCAATTTTCACAGCCATTCTGCAACAGATGTCGCAGTGTTGTGAATATCAATTGGCACGAACCAGAATAGAAGTAGGATTAATGAAGACAAACAAAAAACCGCTGTGATGGCTGAATGGTTATAGCAGCGGCGCCTAAACGTTGCCGATGAAGGAATTTAGCAGTTCCCGAAATGGATCTATACAACGAGCTTTGGCAGTTGTCTAAATTTTTTCTTTGTTCTATTCTAATTAAAAAATTTTTTCAATTAAAAAAAAATTTATCATAACAATAATAATGATAAAAAATTATTGTTAGGCCTTGAGCTCGATTCGAAGCCGCGATCTTAAAATCAGTAGGCCGATATAACAACAAAAATTGTTAATACATCCCAGAGCACGGGGAAAAAGTGTCAATAAAATATGACACTATGGCAGCATTGCCAACAAACAAAGTCCAATTTTCACAGCCATTCTGCAACAGATGTCGCAGTGTTGTGAATATCAATTGGCACGAACCAGAATAGAAGTAGGATTAATGAAGACAAACAAAAAACCGCTGTGATGGCTGAATGGTTATAGCAGCGGCGCCTAAACGTTGCCGATGAAGGAATTTAGCAGTTCCCGAAATGGATCTATACAACGAGCTTTGGCAGTTGTCTAAATTTTTTCTTTTTTTTTTTCTTTGTTCTATTCTAATTTAAAAATTTTTTCAATTAAGAAAAAATTTATCATAACAATAATAATGATAAAAAAAAATTATTGTTAGGCCTTGAGCTCGATTCGAACCCGCGATCTTAAAATCAGTAGGCCGGTATAACAACAAAAATTGTTAGATTTTTTGAATTTTAAATTTTTAATGGTTAACGATCTGTCCGTGGCATCCGGTTCGACCGGATGTCGTTTTAATTTGAATTTCAAGCGTTTTGAATGCGTTCTGCGCTTTTTGACGGTTTTTTAAAAGGCATGATAGGAACTTTTTCCTGTTATGGCGCAGGACAGCAAGGTTGACAAGAACCAAACCCAGCCGACATGACTAGACACGGTGCAACCCCAGATCATGCCGACTGCCTTCCTTGCTGCTCCCATAGTAGATGCGTTAGCCATAACAATCCCTAACACCACCAAGAAAATGCGGAATTGGGAAAAAGGGGGCGTGGAACCTCCCATTCAAATGGAATCTTTGGTACTGCATAACTTTGAAGGTATACATGCCAGAACATTGAAATTCAGTAAGGAGTTATTTGAGGTCAATCCTTAACACCACCAAGAAAATATGGAATTGGGAAAAAGGGGGCGTGGCACCTCCCATACAAATGGAATATATTATAATGCATATATCTGGATGTCGTAATGGTAGGATAATTAAAATTGGTAAGGAGCTATGTGACGTTAAGTCCTAAAACCTCTAGTAAAATGTGAAATGGGAAAAAACTATGGCTGCCGTACAAACTTAAGTTATTTTAACACCTAAAGTTTGACTGCATTGTTGAGTTTAGCTGTTATGCCTTTTGGACGTAATCTGCCGCTGTTAAAAAAATTGTTTAGCTTCAGTCTATCTACATCTTCTATAAAAATCAAATTCTGTGTGTGTGTTCCCTATGAAAACGTGTTTGCTATACTTCGATCATCACCAAATTTTGGCTCGAGGTTCCTTCGATCAAGACGAAAGTTTTTCATATTTCAGATTTAAGAATTTTAAATTTAAATGTTTTTTCTTTTTTTGGCTATGCGAAAGAACTATATTAGCTCCCAAAAATGATCATGTTAACAAAATCAATGATCGCTTTCAAAATCAATTTCCTGGTGAAGTGACGAAATATAAATCGATCGACACAGTTACAGATGAAGATAAAATTGTGAATTATCCAAATAAATTCCTATGCTCCTTAGAACCAAAAGGAATCCATGCGCATATATCAACTTTGAAAATTGGCTCACCAGTCATGCTTCTTCGGAATGTAATCAAAGCAACAATCATCAGCGGTAAAAGCAATACAAGAATATAAAATAAGATACAATAAGATACAAGAATAAAATGTTTGAACAGAAAATTTCACCAAATATGCGTACAAAATTCAATTCAATTTACAGAACAATAAATTAAATTATCAACAAACAAAACAGAAAAAATAACGCAACATCCATTCGATCTCGGGCGTTACAACGTGCGCCTGGTAAAGCTAGTTCTATATAAAATTTCTTTCAACTTTTGCGTTTCAGTGATTAGCTGTTCATTGATAAGTGTATCAATTATAGCCTCCTTTTGAATTAGGTTTTGTAAAGAACGCCATTGAATATAACATTTAATGTGATCTTGAATATTTCCGTGTGCTGGAAGTTTATCGTATAGCTTCTTCCATATTAGCAATTTCGAATATCCGCCAGGACAACACATTTTAGGTCGATTTAAAATATTGGTGCTTAACAGACGACATGGTAGGCAATAAAAAGCATTGCTACTGGCACTCCACACTAACCAGTCACCTCCACTTTCTCTTCATTTGGCAAGATTCTACTTAACAACGAGGTAGGAAATGCCTCGTCATGACAATCACGAGGAAAAATGACAGGAGACTTTTGATGACCTCGACGAACTATTTCGTTGACTTCTTCAGATCGCAAAAACTCATTATTCGCGCTACCGATATCGAAGTCGTTTAAATAATCTGGACTTTGATACAGAGTTGGTGGTATTGTTGGAAGACTTTTTGAAGATGAACCTTCATCAGTGTGCACAAAAACTTTACGATTTCGGATTCATGTAAACATAAATTTTTGTTTGATGGTTTTATTGTCTCCTCACTGTTCGAAGTCCCCCTCTCGATAGGCCTGCCACTAGCCATCTCTGTAATTGACATGTGGAACCCACGCCTCTAACACCCCTCTCACTCTGGTCCACGCAAGTTGAAATTGCAAGTTTCTTGGACTCTCGTTAGAGGATATTGATGACAATTTGTGATCGGTCGCGCCTATTGGATGTGGCGAAGCACTGCTACAACAATAGCAAGGCTATTAGCTGAGAGCTTGCTCCTACACTGATCTTGCTCCTACACTGACTTTTACCTCGGTTTCTCATAAAAAAAAGTCAAACAGAGTACCCGATCCTTAAACCCTATACCCACTCGGAGAGCTATTGCATAGCTGACCTAATGTTCCTTAACTCAGTGCCAAATAAGCTAGACAATTGTCTAAGTGAAGAAGTTTGTGGCTGGGATGACAAATATTAATGAGGCCAGCTTCTTTGCATAGATGGTGCACTATAAGGGAGCCAACGGAGGCGTGATGCGATTGATTCATTACATAAAATGGCGCCCAATGTGTGGGGCCAGAGAAGGTTAAGAGTTCATCAAATTTTTTTTAGTTTATTCAAATTTTGATCACTTAAAAGCTTTTGCCTTGGATTGTCATTATCTGGATTACTTCGGATATGAACCGGTGAACTTAATAAGATTTTTTTTTTTATTTTAGTATGTTTTGCAGCTCATTAAATTTTTTTTGATTGCTTTAACGCAGTTTGACCTATTTTTTTTTTTGTTTTCCTAAAGATATTGCCTTGGATTTTCATTATCTGGATGATTTCGGATATGAACCGGTGAACTTTATATCAGCGTAAGTTTTTGCATGCTTTCCTCGGCGAAATAGATGACTTTGGCTAATGTCGAAGTCATACCGATCAAAGCTTAGATAAAACCTTATATTTGTTTCCGTAAATTTATATCGGACATCGTGTGAGATTTTTTCTACTGGGTTATCTTGGTAGATTACTCACGAATTGTACCGCTAGATAAATTTTTTTTTGGATTAAGTGGCTAGAGATTGCTTTAGTTGATGACTAGACTCTCGTCACTTTCCGCAGCCATTAAATAATTAAGTTTTTGCACTGTCATTTCGTTGCAAGGTTGGGTTCAACCGGTAGTACATACATATATGTACGGAAGCCCATGTAAGACCCCAATGCCACAAATATGTCATCACGATAATATTTTTTTTTTGCAAAAAGAAAAGAAAAATACCTAGTATATAAAGAGATAAAGTCAAAATAAGTAAACGTGTAATAAAATTAACATACGTAAACCTAAAACGATCAACACTAAACAGATAACTCTACGTTCGCAAAAATAAAATACGGTGTGCATATCGACTATTTTGCACAACGCAAAAAAATAAGTACATCGACACGCTTTCAAGCAAGGTGATAAACGGCTTGTTTTCTTTTTGGAAATATCATTTTTATAACAGAAATTTGTAGTGCACGGATTTATCTAGAAAACCAAATAACTACAAATACGAATAACTAAAAACATATATAAATATTAACACCAACCAATACAAATATCAAACATTTTTTTTCATAATGGCGGTGAGACATAGCAATGAGGAATTGAATTTGGCTAACACAGCCGAAGAAATGATCTGCACCATTTGTAGCGAAGGTGTGACGCAGGATCGTGTTGAGACTCCTTGTAAGCACATATTTCACCGATCATGTTTAGGTAGGTGGATAGATACGAATTCCTCATGTCCTTCGTGCAGGGAACCAGTCACTACGTCCGATCTACAAAGCCCTAATGGCGCAGCGGGGGTGACAGCCTCACCAGCAACTACTTCATTCCGAGCCAGAGGAGGAGCTATATCCCGAAATAGAGTAGCGACTCGATCAATAACGCAGGCACTTCGAACCACTGGCACTGATTTTAATCGACCGAACGCATATCGATCACCTAGACACGACCACAGATTGACTGCTACTGCTCCAATGTCAAGCAGTAATGTAGATTATTCTAGAGTTTGAAACATGATTCAGGAATCTTTGACTGACTTTCGCAAGCAAATATCCGCCCAGATCGGTAGTGATTTGAGCACCCTCTTGGGACAATTAAATGTAGGAGATAATCGCTATCGCCAATCCACTCAAGAAACCCCAAGGCGGCCACAGGAAATGCCACATAATCAGGAGGAGGAGCCCAGCCGACCGTACCGTGATAGTGAACCTCTGCCTCTGAGGAGCAATTTTCAGGCTAACAAGATCTCAAACATGATTTCCAATTGGCGAATACGTTTCACTGGTAAGCCAAATGATATGTCGGTGGAGGATTTTATATATCGAGTTAATGCGTTAACACGTCAATCTTTGAACGGAGATTTTAATGTATTGTGTCGATATGTCCACATGCTTTTTGCAGATAATGCGGAAACTTGGTTTTGGAGGCATCACCGGGAAACCGATCGACTAAATTGGGAGGAGATTTGTGAAGGATTAAAACAAAAATATAAGGACCAGTTGAGCGACTACGACCGAAAAGAAAATATACGTAGACGCAAACAGAGATCCGGCGAACCATTTGACCAATTTTTAGACGAGTTGCTAACCATGAATGATAGGCTTCGAACTCCCATGACAGACCGGGAGCTTATAGAAACAATGATTAGGAATTTAAAACCCGACCTTAGATACGAGCTTTTACATTTGGACATAACCGACTATCGATGAGCACTTCATGGCTAATTTCAGTAATAGCGCCCCGATCCGAAACTTCCCCGCTAGAAGAAACATATCTGAAATTGTTGAGGAAATTCAGGAGCGCGTTGATCCGCATACAACCAACTCATCGGAGGTTGCCGAAATATCAGTGGAAAATTTGAAGTGTTGGAATTGCGAAGTGTTAGGCCATATGTATCAAGATTGCACCAACCCAGTGCGAAGAATATTTTGTTATGGATGTGGGAAACCAGACACGTACA
Source organism: Eurosta solidaginis (assembly GCF_040869045.1). Lineage (NCBI taxonomy): Eukaryota > Metazoa > Arthropoda > Insecta > Diptera > Tephritidae > Eurosta > Eurosta solidaginis. The sequence goes on from NC_090322.1 coordinate 95,975,796, forward strand.
AACCTACATGCCCAAAATGTAATCGGGGTGCGGAAAACGCGATTCAGGATGTCCGCAGAAGGGGATATCCGAACCACCAGCCTCGGATGTAAATAACAGCAAAAGCCTTGTCAACTCCAATGACATGATTCCCAAGCCATCTTGACAGCTAAAATTAACCCCTATAAGACCTGGCTGAGCGACTGCCGCAGTCGTCCGCAGTCAACCATATTGTTTCTTTCAAACAAAATGAATTTAAATGAATTTATCATGAATTTTAATTGAATTATTGAATTTATATGTACCTTTTATTTGTAAGCTACATACATGTAAAAATGTATACTGGAATTATTTATACATTGAATATGTATAGCCATCATAATCCTTAATAGTCATCACTTTTACTCATCAGTTGAGGTAAGTTTTAGACCAATTTGTATTTCGCCCCTCTGGCAACCCCAACTGATGAGTTGACAGTGACATGTACGTATGTACATATATATATATTTGTTTTGACATTTCTTTTTACATTTTTTTATTATACTTTCGAAATATTTTATCCATCTCGGTGTGACACCAAAGTGAATTGTATATTGTAAAACCCCCTCTTTAAAATTAAAAGAAATAGCTTCTTTAAAGTTAAACACCTAGTCTCCTTTTTAAATTTACAAAGTGCTTTTTGTTTGAGAAATATTCTCCACATTTAGTGTGCTGCAAGTACCATACAATTTAGGAACGCACTCTGCCACCGCCGATTCGCAGAAACCGCTGCAGAGAAAGGATACCACCACCATAATCATCACCACCACATCATCGCCATCACCGCAGCAGCCGTTGCCATCAGCTACATCCCACAAGAAGAAAAGGTAAATTTTATACTACCACCCCCTTAAACAGTGGTCCTTCGTCGCCATTAAGCAGCCAACGACCAAAAGTGCTCCTATACACAGCACATAGGCCTTGCCAAAAAACCGAGAGTATTAAATCAATCTTAATACCCACTTCCCAGTGCGGCAAAGAATATAAACAAAGAGAATTAAGGCAAATTTCATTTTCGAGGATTATTATTTCCCGCCAATAATCCTCATTTCCCGCCAAATTTTCTCAAGTTCCCACCAAACTTGCACATACCATTTTTTATATATATATATATATATATATATATATATATATATACATATAGCAATAACCCCATATTGCAAAACTCAGTACGGTGCAAAGCAAAATAAGAAAAACTCTGCAGTTAGCTACAGTGGGCACACTTGCTAAAAGAACCCCTTATATTTTAATGCGACAAATCTCTTAATAATTTAAAATTTCCTCTTTTTAAATTAAAATATCTCTTGTCGTTAATTAAATATATTGCACAACCTCTGCTAACTTCTGATTTTTCCCAAATTTAAATTAATATAAAACGCAAAAAACATTTGTAAATCTCCATACTTGCGTATACATACATACGGATAAACAAAAGAAAGAAAGCGACATAAGCGGTGAAACAAAATCTCGTACAGTGGTACAAGAGTGGTTCAGTGCGTACACTAGCGTTTAAAAAAAATATATCTCTCTTGTGTAAAGCTAAAAAATTTTCCCGAGTAATTTAGTATTTCACTCTGTATCCCCATTTATACAGTCCACAAAAATATCGATAGTGAAAATCTTAAAAAATAATTACTCATATTTACATATATATATATTTTTCCCACGTATATTTAATTCTCCCCCATATATACGCATTAAATACAGTGCAAACGCAGCACAGTGGTCAAATTTGCTCAGTCTCACCCTCAAATAAATTTAACTTAAAAACTTTTTTTTTGTTTTGAAAAGTATTCTCTCTTGCTATTTAACGTGAATATTTAAACGTAACTCCCTCACATAGTTAAAAGCAAATACTCTCTCTTCAAAAAAAAAAAAAGTTTTCTCTCTGAAGTTAAATTTTTTGTTAATTCTCAACTCTAAGCGTCATAAAACAAATCTCAAAATGAGTGACGATGAAACCAAAAAAGGTGACTCCAAAACTCAAGGAGTTAAAAAATTTAAAATCTCGTCTGCCCCCAAAAAATGTACATCCGAAACGGACAATTTTTTGGAATATTGTGCTCGGTTTAGGTCGACGTCGCTCCAAGACAACACTGAGTCCTCACTCAAAATAAAAAACTCAAGCATAGAAAAATTTTGGAATAGAGTCCAAACCGTCTTCGATAAAATTGTCGAAACCCCAGATGAGGACCTGCCCGAAGATTTTCCAATATCTGCTAATAGCAAATACAGGTCATGTCTCATAGCATACGAAGACACAAAAGCCCAGATCGAAGACCAGCTTCAGTTGCTTAAACAAGCAAATGCCCCCGCTCCCCCTACAGTCACACCAGGACCATCCGATAACTCCGGTATTTCGCTAAAAATTCCTCCCTGCGATACCGAAATATTTTACGGTGGTTATGAAAAATGGCCCTCATTTCGTGACATGTTCACAGCCGTTTATATTAACCATCCCAAACTCACCCAAGCGCAAAAATTGTATCACCTCAGATACAAAACCCAAGGAAAGGCAGCTCAAATAGTCAATCAATTCCCCTTGACTGACGACAACTTTGCGTTAGCGTGGGAAGCCCTAAAGGCCCGATACGAGAACAGACGAGTTCTCGTAGATAATCAAATACGGGCCCTAATGAACTTAAAAACGATCACCACGGACAACAGTGAGGATATACAAAAGTTGCAATCCTCAGTAAATAATTGTCTTCAGATTCTCGCCACGCAACAGGTGTCCACAGATAACTGGGACCCCATACTTATTTATCTCGTGACCTCTAAACTCCCTGAAAATACAGTCACGTTATGGGAGCAGTCTCTGACTTCAAGAAGAGAACTTCCTAACTGGCCCCAAATGGACCAGATCCTCACAACTCGATATGAAGTCGTAGAGCGAGTCGATCAATGGCGACCAAATAAATTTAAAGCCACCCCACAAGCTAGGCCATCATTTAAACCCCAGCAGTCGCATCCCTTTCAAAATAGATCGACCTCCCACACACAGTCTCATATGACAGAGCAGCGAACAATGTACAAGTGCGCTATGTGTAAAACCTCATCTCACCCCCTTATAAGTTGCTTCAAATTTAAGAAGCTGTCGACCTCTGATCGCAGAAGGTTTGTGAGAGAAAACAATATGTGTTTCAATTGCCTCTCTCAGTCACACATATTGAAAGACTGTTCCAGTACTCAAACTTGCAATCAATGTCAAGATCGGCACAACTCAGTTCTTCACGAAGACACATCTCAAGTGCCGAAAAGACAACCCTCACGATTGCAAAGGACAGCCTCACAAGCCACGACCACGAATTGCACAGTCTCACCCGGCAATACTCCCGATCAAGCCAATGCTCTGGATGAAAGCCCTTCATGCTCGCAGAAAAGCCAAGTGCAATCGTTTTATTCCGAAAACGATTGTGAAATAATTTTACCCACGGCTATCGTTCCCGTAGAGCATAAAGGAGAAATCTTTAAACTACGAGCTCTTGTGGATCAGGGATCTGAACGAACCTTTATCTCTACCAGAGCCCAAGATAGACTCAAACTCCCATTCAAACCCTCTAGATTTGAAATATCAGGGATGGGCGGCAAGGTAGTTCAGACCTCAAACAAATTGTGCTCTCTGACTTTGTTATCCCCCGATTTCAAAACCAGAATAAGTGCAGAGGCAATAGTATTACCCCGGCTAACTAAAATGCTCCCCTCGCTTAAGCTCACTAGCGAGCTTCAAGCAAAATGGGCACACCTCACCCTCGCAGACTCGAACTGTCACTCCCCCTCGCAAATAGATCTCGTCCTAGGCAGTGATGTAATACCGCAAATCATCCAAAATGGCGTTGAGAAACTTTCCCCCCATCTTCTAGCGCAGAAAACCATTTTTGGATGGATTTTGAGCGGTAGAGCCCCTGTGATGGTAAACGCTTTCTGCAGGCAAGTGTCAGAAGTGTCGAACGAAGATCTTAACTCTCTATTGCGAAAATTCTGGGAATTGGAGGAAGTTCCCACCAAACCCCAAATAATCCCAGAAGACGAGTTTTGCGAGAATTTCTATGCAGCCACAACCTCACGTGATGATAACGGTCGTTATATCGTAAGGCTGCCGTTTAAACCCAGCTTCCCAGAGTCAATCTCATTATCCCACTCTCGGTCTTCAGCTCTAAGCCAGTTTCTTGGAATGGAGAGAAGTCTGCAGAAGAAAGGGGACTTAAAGACTCAACATGATAGTGTTCTAGAAGAATACCTCACCCTCGATCATATGGAGGAAACCGGCTCCTATGAAAAATTTGACGGCGGAAAATGCCTCTCATTTTATCTTCCTCATCACGCAGTTGTCAAACCCGAGAAAAAGACATCAAAGGTGCGGGTCGTGTTTAACGCCTCAAAGAAGTCGGCATCTGGACATGCGCTCAACGACGTTCTGTATACCGGCCCTACTCTCCAGCCCGATCTGATGCTTCTGATTCTCAAGTGGTGTACCTACCAATTTGTTTTTAACGGAGACGTAGAAAAAATGTATCGTCAAATCATAATGCACGAAGACGACAGAGACTATCAGAGGATCGTCTTTCGCTCATCTCCGAGCGACCCCATAAAAGACTATCGTCTGAAAACAGTCACATTTGGTGTGAACTGTGCCCCCTACCTCGCCATACGTACTCTTCACCAACTGGCCAAAGATGTAGAGGAAACTTTTCCCAAAGCCGTCCCTGTTTTGACGAAAGAAACATATGTAGATGACATTCTCTCTGGCAGCCATGAAATTCTCTCTGCTGAAACATCTCTCTCCCAAGTCATCCAAGTGTTAGCGTCAGCAGGATTTCCATTACGGAAAATAACGGCCAATCACCCCAGTATAATAAAAAACATCAAAGAAGAGGACTTGCTAGATACCAATCTTTTGGAATTCGAGAAAGCAAGCAACACCAAAACTCTCGGCATACAGTGGAACGCTCTGACCGACACGTTTTCGTATACAGTGGACTCAATACCCCTCTCGTCCGCTAGTACGAAACGACAAATTCTCTCCTCGGTCGCAAAACTTTTTGACCCCGCAGGGTGGCTTACGCCGATTATGATTCAGGCCAAGATTTTACTCCAAGAGCTATGGATAGACGGAACTGGCTGGGACGAACCAGTGAAGCCCCTCCGCTTCATTAAATGGACGCAGTTCGCAAAAAATTTACCCAACATCTCAGATATAAAGATAACTCGATGGGTTGCCTACATCCCGAACCAGCAGGTTGAACTGCATGGTTTCTGCGATGCGTCAGAAAAGGCATATTGCGCCACTATATATTTGCGAACAACCCACGGTGCCACCACGTCGTCCCACATTCTGGTCGCTAAAGGCAAGGTTGCCCCTCTTCGCACTACCAGTCTTCCAAGACTAGAACTATGTGCAGTTCTACTCCTTGCCCGACTAATCGCCGTCGTACAATCCCATCTCGAGCTCTCTCTTAAAAATCTTTACATGTGGTCTGACTCGGAAATTGTGTTAGCATGGCTCGAAAAGCCTCCCCACGCTTGGAAAACTTTCGTATCCAATCGAACAGCTGAAATTATGGATCTCGTCGGAAGCGCCTCCTGGAAGCATGTAGGCAGTCGCGACAATCCAGCAGACATGGGCACTAGAGGATGCAAACCCATGGACTTGGCAAATTCTTCGTAGTGGTGGAATGGCCCTGCGTGGCTGACCCAGCCCTCCGAAGCTTGGCCAAACCCATCTACCCGCAGCATCAACCCGCCTGAAATGCGCCGAGTCGAAGCACTATACTCAGCTGAAGATGACCCCGATGTATTGGATCGATTTTCCTCATTTCCTCGCGCCCTCAGGGTCATGGCATATGCCTTCAGGTTCATTAATAATCTCAAGGACCGAATTTAAGGCATTAAACCCGCTTACACTCCCTCTCTGTCTCATGAAGATCTCCGCAAAACGAAAAATAAACTTGTGACGTTAACGCAACCCCGATATTTTCCTCGCGAAAGAGCATGCTTGGAAAATGCAAAGAAGCTCTTTACTAACCCTCAACCCATACCTCGATGAAAACGGGCTCCTCAGGGTTCATGGTAGACTAGTTCATTCGACGTTGACTTACAATGAAAAACACCCCATTATTATATCGGAGAAATCTAGATTCGCTGTCCTCTATATACAGTACCTCCACGAACTTCTCCTCCACGCCGAAATACGTCTAATGCAGCAATGCCTCAGGCAGGATCTCAATATTCCACGCCTAAAACCCCTCATAAAGAGATGCATCCATCAGTGCAAAACTTGTACCCTCCACAAGCAGCAAATGCGATCGCAAATCATAGCGGCTTTGCCCCCGGAACGATGCACATATGCTCCGCCTTTCACCACTACCGGTGTCAACTTTGCGGGGCCTTTTCAAATAAAAGCCTCCTTGCTAAGGTCTCACACCTTACTGAAAGGCTACGTGGCCGTTTTTGTCTGTTTTGTGACAAAAGCTGTCCACCTTGAGCTGTGCTCGGACCTAACAACAAATGCCTTTCTCGCAGCATTCGCTCGCTTCGTCGGACGTCGTGGATATCCTGCCACAATGATGAGTGACAACGGCAAGACGTTTATTGGAGCTAAAAAAGCGACAGAAAAGGAGTTCGTTGACTTCATGAAAACTGCCTCTCAAGAAGTAATCGCAAAATACTCTCCCCAGGGCATTAATTGGAAATTCATTCCGCCCGGAGCTCCCCACATGGGCGGCTTGTGGGAGTCTGCAGTGAAGAGTTTCAAACTGCACTTCAAGCGGACTGCAGGAGCCCACAAGTTCACATTTGAAGAATTTACCACCCTCTTGGTAAGAATTGAAGCCGTATTAAACTCTCGTCCTATCTCACCTTTATCCCAAGATCCCACAGAGTTTACCGCGCTGACCCCCGGCCACTTTCTCCGAGGTAGTCCCCTCCTCGCTATCCCTGAAGTGGATCACGCGGATTTATCTCTTATAAACCGATGGGACAGGGTAAGAAGCTTACATCATGAATTCAGCAAAAGGTGGAAGGAAGACTACCTAAAGGATCTCCAGAAAAGGCAGAAGTGGAAAAATCCACAACCCGAACCCAAGGTCGGTGAGTGTGTCTGCATTCACGACGACTCACTTCCCCCGACTGAATGGCGCCTTGGACGTATTGAAAAAATACATCCAGGTCCTGACGGCCATATACGTGTTGTTGACGTTCGTACTCAAACCGGCACCCTCACACGACCACTTGTCAAGCTCTGTTTCCTCCCTCAGATTGAAAGCCCACCCTCTCGGGCAAACCCGGAGAATTCGTAGCTACTCTCAAACCACCTCTGACCACTCTTACCACATCACCGTCACTAATATGTCGTATTTTGCAACATAATGCCAGCTGAAATCCCCTGTATCAGTATTTCTCTCCACTAAAATACTTTTTCAACTGTAATTACAGATCGCTATGGATCGTGCAAATCAGTCGTCGTCACGAAGACCAGTGCGGTCGGAGATCGTTGCTCCCAACCGCGCCAATAAATCACGCAGCTCGACACTAATAACGGATTACCGACGGTGCCGCATATGCACCCGTCAGCACGCTCTTCGGAACTGCGTCATATTCAAAAAAATGAAACCACCCCAGAGATGGATGCCTGCACGAGCCCATAAGTTTTGCCTGAATTGCTTGGCATTATCTCACATCACCAGCGAGTGCAGCTCGTACGACAGATGCCGGATCTGTGGAGCGCGACATCACTCCATAATCCATCGGCGGGACGCTACCCCAAGCGCCCAGCGCGCCATTCAGGCACCCCGGCCTGGCAGATCCGCCGTACCGGCACCCCCTGCCGCCACCGGGCAACCCCGTTCTCACCCGGGAAACAGCATTCCCTCAGCAGCACCCAGCATCGCACGACGCACCATTCGATGCACCGCACAACGGCTGCAGACCGCCAACGCTAGAGGAAAAGTGTCCCAAATCCTCGTGCGAGATGCATTGCGGACCCTTAAGGAGCTACAGGAGGCTCTAGCCGCTGAACGCGCCTAGGGTGGGGACGATGGCTGAGCGACTGCCGCAGTCGTCCGCAGTCAACCATATTGTTTCTTTCAAACAAAATGAATTTAAATGAATTTATCATGAATTTTAATTGAATTATTGAATTTATATGTACCTTTTATTTGTAAGCTTCATACATGTAAAAATGTATACTAGAATTATTTAAACATTGAATATGTATAGCCATCATGATCCTTAATAGTCATCACTTATACTCATCAGTTGAGGTAAGTTTTAGACCAATTTGTATTTCGCCCCTCTGGCAACCCCAACTGATGAGTGGACAGTGACATGTACGTATGTACATATATATATATTTGTTTTGACATTTCTTTTTACATTTTTTTATTATACTTTCGAAATATTTTATCCATCTCGGTGTGACACCAAAGTGAATTGTATATTGTAAAACCCCCTTTAAAATTAAAAGAAAAAGCTTCTGTAAAGTTAAACACCTAGTCTCCTTTTTAAATTTACAAGGTGCTTTTTGTTTGAGAAATATTCTCCACATTTAGTGTGCTGCAAGTACCATACAATTTAGGAACGCACTCTGCCACCGCCGATTCGCAGAAACTGCTGCAGAGAAAGGATACCACCCCCATAATCATCACCACCACATCATCGCCATCACCGCAGCAGCCGTTTTATAATTTTATACTACCACCCCCTTAAACAAGACCTTTTCATGTCCGGTTAGCCGAGTACAACCAGCGTCGCGCTGAAATTTTCTCAGCGCCACCAAAAATTGTTTCGCGTTCGGCACGACGAATGAAGAATTTCTGGGCTAAAAAGAAGCGTTTACGAAAATTTACCATCTCAGCCATTGTTTACAAAATCTCGGATATTAGGCCTTATATACGAATGAACATTAAAGGTGAAAATGTGTTAGCATTATTAGATAGCGGTGCGAATAAAAGCGTGATTGGTGGTCAGTTGGCCAAAACCATTTTAGAGCAGAATTCTACTTCCCCAGCCTTTAGTGGCTATGTGAAAACAGCTGATGGCCAGCGACAACAAATAAATGGTATAATAACTGTAGCCGTTAACTATAATGGTCAAATTAAGCACATAGAATTTTTGATAATCCCATCAATACCTGAATCAGCCATTTGCGGTATGGATTTTTGGAATGAGTTCGATATAAAAGTAAAGATTGATACCCAAGGCGGTCACATAAATACATTAGAAACTAATTCCGAGGGAGTGGCGTCTCTGAATACCCAGCAACAAAGGCAACTAGATATTATAATAGAATCATTTCCCAACTTCGAGAGAGAGGGACTGGGACTAACCAAGTTAGTGGAGCATGTCATACATACAGGAGATGCAAAACCCATAAAGCAGAGATTTTATCCGGTATCTCCAGTCGAAGAGGAAATGCTATGCCAGGAAATAGATAGAATGTTGGAACTAGGAGTGATAGAAGAAGCTCCAAGTTCGGCGTGGTCTTCACCAGGAGTGTTAATTGTCAAACCTGGAAAGGTTCGGTTCTGCTTAGATTCGCAAATTAAACGAGGTAACGTTAAAGGATGCATATCCCATTCCCATTATTGAGGGATTGCTAAGTAGGCTTCCTCCCGTGCATTATATTTCCAAGATCGACTTGAAAGATGCCTTCTGGCAAATTGGTCTTGAAAAGCAATCACGGGAAAAGACTGCCTTTACCGTTCCTAACAGGCCGCTGTACCAATTCAAAAGGATGCCTTTTGGATTGTGCAACGCGCCACAAACTATGTGTAGACTTATGGATAAAGTGATACCATATAACTTGAAAAATCACGTTTTCGTATATTTGGATGATTTATTAGTAGTGTCGTCTTCATTTAATGAACATTTGGTCCACTTGTCCGAAGTCTCCGCATTATTGCGAAAGGCTGGCTTGACTATTAATATTCGAAAGAGTAAATTTTGTCTAAGCCAAGTCAACTATTTAGGTTTTGTAGTGGGGAACGGATCTCTCCAGGTAGACAAAGAAAAGATTTCTGCAATTCAGAACTACCCTATTCCGAAGACTGTACGTCAACTTCGGAGATTCCTTGGCATGACCGGATGGTATAGAAGATTTATTGATGATTATGCTTCGACGACTTTTCATTTAACCGAGTTGCTCTCCAAGAAAAAACAGTTTGTATGGAATTCAGAGGCCCAGCAAGCTTTCGAGGACCTCAAAGAAAAATTAACTTCAGCACCCATATTAATACACCCCAACTATAACAAACCTTTTATTTTACAATGTGATGCTATTCAAGTAGGAGTAGGAGCATGTTTGATGCAGGAAGATGAGAACGGTCAAGAACGAGCTATAGCATACATGTCCCAGAAGCTGAACAAAGCGCAGCGGAATTATTCAGTGACAGAGCTTGAGTGTCTAGCCGTTGTTCTTGCAATAAAAAAGTTTAGAATGTATATTGAAGGGATGGAGTTCAAGATTGTGACCGATCATGCTAGTTTGCGTTGGCTCATGCAACAAAAGGATCTGAGCGGGAGACTAGCGAGGTGGGCCATAAAACTGCAAGGCTTCAACTTTTCAATTGAGCACAAAAAAGGAAGTGAGAACGTAATCGCGGATGCCCTGTCTCGAATGTACGAGGACGTGCCAGAATCCGAAATTAATGTAATAGAACTTCCAGTCTTACCGGAAATTGATTTAGGCTCCGATGCCTTTAACTCGCCTGAATATGAGGAATTAAAACTTCGGTTTCAGTCCTCAAATTTGCCGGACTTCCAAGTCATTGACGGGTACATTTATTATCGTACCGAATTCGCAACTGGGAACAGCGATACTGATGACAATGCGTGGAAATTATATGTGCCTACAGAATTACGTCACAATTTGATTTCTGCTGCCCACGAGCAACCATTAGCAGCGCATGGCGGGATAGCAAAAACGGTAGAACGTATTAGACTTTGGTTCTATTGGCCCGGCATGGTCATGCAGATACGCGAATATGTACTGAACTGCGAGAGCTGTCAAACGTCGAAAACACCATCAAAACCACTACGACCACCAATGGGACAGCAAATCGTTTCGGATAGGCCTTTTCAAATTTTATATACGGACTTGATAGGACCATTTCCGCGTTCCAAAAAGGGTAACATTGGCTTGCTAATTGTACTGGATCATCTCACGAAGTTCGTATTTTTGAAGCCAGTAAAGAAGTTTACATCGAATTTAATAATAGAATATTTGAAAGAGAATATTTTTGATTGCTTTGGTATTCCCGAAAGTGTCGTAACCGACAATGGTAGCCAGTATAAAAGCAAAGAGTTTGAGCATTTTTTGCAAAAATATGGTGTCTCCCACATCACAACAGCTGTTTATTCCCCTCAGTCTAATGCCTCTGAGCGAGTTAACAGATCCATCATCGAAGCCCTAAGAAGCTACATACGAAAAGATCAGCGAGATTGGGATGCATTTACCAGCAGCATTAATTGTGCGCTCCGATACAGCTTGCACCAATCGTTAGGTTATACGCCGTATTTCGCAGTGTTTGGACAGCACATGATTAGACACGCCGCTGATTATAAGCTTCTGCGGAATCTGAATCTACTTAGCGACAATACGGTAAAACTGGAGCGTAGCGAAAATTTTCAGCTAATACGGGAAGTAATAAAGAAAAATCTGGAGAAAGCTCATCTCTGAAACGCCAACTCGTATAATCTACGCAGTCGGATTAGAAGTTTTCAAGTGGGTCAAATAGTAACGCATCGAAACTTTACACAGAGCAATCTAGCCAAAAACTTTAATGCTAAGCTAGCACCTACTGGAGTAAAAGCGAGGGTCAAAGCCGTGAAGGGAAACTGCTATTACCTTTTGGAAGACCTAGATGGCAAAGTCGTAGGAACATATCATGCAAAAGATTTGTGGTAAATTAGTCACAGTTATGATATCATTTTTTTTACTCTCCCTGGTATGGTAATTTTATACTCCAAGATTATGATTTTTGTGCCTTCAGACCGTTTCCTCTCTCTGGATCCATATCAGCAGGAGCAAACGATCTGTGTTGTGAGGTTCGACGGATATCCGCCACACATAAACCTTCTATTTCCGGTAGCCATAGGAAATGCTTCTCGTATATTAGTAAGAGGTATAGCACACCTGTATGATGTTAACAGGGCAAGCCCAAATAGATGGTTTAACAGCATATGAGCAGTTTCGAAGTTCAAGTTAATGTTACATTAATGAGTTCAAACATAAGTTCTAATAACAGAAGTGGGAATAGATGGTAACAGGTATCGTAACAGCAGGGCTTACACTGTGGGAGTATTGTAGAAAAATGTTGCAGAAATTGTGTGAGAGATTGCTTATTAAAAAAGAAAAAAAAGAATATCCGCGGGAAGTATGGGAGAAAAATATAAATTCTATAGGTTTGAAGAGACTGAAAATACAAAAACTACACAAAGGAAAATAGTTCGAAAACAGCCGATTAACGGGGAAAAATAGCTCGTAAACATTTTTTTTAATAGAAAATAGTTCGCAAAAAATTTTTTTTGGAGAGCAAGTGGCTTAATTGCGGCGATTACCGAGCTTGGAAACGGATAGCAAAAAGTTGGACAAGTCAGTTACTGAAGGAGTTTAAAGACGTTCGGTTGTCCGGGAAAAAAATGTAATATAATAAAATCAAGGGATACGTTGAAATCCCTTCTGTGCAAAACTAATAAAACAAATTTTTAAAGTTAATAAAAATTAAGATTTGACAGTGAACGTTGAAAAACAAAAAATTGTTTTATGTAAAAATTTTTCAAAAGTGAAGAAAGAAACTAAAATTTTATGAATTCGTGAACAACTGTATAAAAGAAAAAAAAGAAAAAAAAACTTTTTTTGGGGAAAAAAAATTAAAATTATTTTTACTGATCAAACAAAAGTTTATCCCGGCCGTGCACCGCATCAAACTAAGAAAAATTTTATTTTTAAAGTAAAAGTGAAACTTTGAAAACTGACGAAAACGATATTTTTGTATAAAATATAACAAAAAAAAGGGAAAGGTTTATGTATAAAAGTGAACCGAAAAAAAAAGAAAAAAAAATATATTTGAGAAAAGTTAATCAGTGAATAACAAAAAAAAAAAAGAGAAAAAAAAATAAATAAATTTAATGAGTAGGAAGCTTGAATATTCCAGTACCTTACTAAGAACAAAACCAAAAATATTAAAAGATTAAGTTTCGAAAGGAACAACTAAAGTGAAGCGAAAAGTTATCCAAAAACAAAACAAAAAAAAAAATAATAATAAAAATTAGATAAAAAAAAAACCTAAGGAAATTTTGTTATGTGGAGTTTGACTGTGTACAAAAAAAGTCAAAGTCAAGAAGAAATGAAAAATCTTAAATTTCGGAAAACGTCCACACGGAAACAAAGAATCGAAAAGTTATAAAAAGGCAGATTTGAAGTTCGGACACAGAAGAAAATAAGGACGAAAAATATTGAAAAATCGAAAAAAGGGAATTTTTTTTTGAACTGAAAAAGCAAAAACAAAAAAAAAAAATTTAAAATAAAAAAAACTAAATTGAAAGAAAAAAAGAAAACTTTATAAGAAGATGGAAAAAAAAATATTTTTGAACTTTGAAAAATCGAAGGAAAAAATAACACGGAACATAAAAGAACAAACATTTTTAGTAAACTAGAAACTTACCGAAGTTTTGAGTAGCACAAGAAACAATTTACCTATCTAGAAATAATTTGCGTACTTACTATAAAAATAATCAGATAAAGAAGGCATTTTTTTCAAGGAAATGAGGCATAATTACACGTCGTAGTCCCTAACGTCGGCAGGAGTTTCCAGGATCAGGAGGCATAGCGGCTAATTATTTTTTTTATGTAGTTTGTAGGATTTGCTAATCAAAAAAAAAAAAAAGAAAAGTACAATATATTTAGGCTCTCTAACATATACAAAAAAATAATAATAAATATTCTATTGTGAAAAGATGAATGTGGGCGAGCGAGCGAGTCCAAAAGCCCAAGAAAGTATACCACAAATGGGCATGTTAGGAAAAAGGTGCTAATAAAAAGTGATTGTGTTTTCTTCTTAATGATATTGTAGCCACAAACGTCAACACTCCATCAACTGGCCAGCGGAAGGAGGATGAATCGGTAAGTGCCTCATCTTTTGACACATGTACATATAACAGACCTGTTAATTATTGATTAACCAAAAAAAAAAAAGTTATTATTAATTCCTTTGTTTGAATTGGATCATTCATTAATTGAAAAAGAGCGATGAAATTAGCTAATCGAATTAGCTGGTTTCTTTGTTAAATCGTTATAATATTATTTGATTTTTAAATTTTTCTTTTGTGTGCGATGAATGTTGGACTCATAGTTTTCTTTTCATTAAAATGGTCACCTTAATGAAAGGAAAAAAAATAAGTTATCTTCGTAAAAATTAACCGGTCTGTATATCTATATTCTTTCACACAATTCATGTTTTTATTTGCACCACTTGAAGGGTTAACATCGTCACAAAATTCCAAAAGAAATTTGACGATAAAAACAGTACAAAAAAAAATGTATTAATAACAAGACTTCATTTTTGGAACTTTAACAAATTTTGCAGTAGGTTTTGAATTTCTTTTGTTTATTTCTTTTGTGCTGCTCTGTTAATTGGGCCATGTAACATCGTTTAATCAGATTATGTTGCAAGAAGGCTATGTTACAGCGTTCACATAATTTCGATTTTCTGCTAAATATTATTTTTTTGCTTTCCTTCTCTTAATTGAAAGAGGATTTCATTTGCATAAATATGTTTTCTAACTTCCCATACTCAGCTGCTCATTAATTACAATTTTCTTTCGTTGTTGGTTCTCCATGTACCAACTCAATTAATTCTAAGTGTTGTGAGCAAATGAGAGCGAAACATCAAGAGTTAACATACTGCGTATTAAGTGCAAGCGGTACTTCTCGCTCACTCGCAAACTGTGAGCGATGTATAAATATGTTTGAAACTATGTTACAAATGTAAGTACAGAGATCTCAGGTTATATGTATTATTTTGAGTGCGAGAAAAATAGTATTGAGAAATAACATTGTTTTTTTTTGAATTAGTAGTAGAGTAATAAGAGAATTTATACACTGAACGACTTTTGTTTAAATTGTATGTAGTGAGGAAATCTCAAATTAACATGTTTGACTAGGGATAAGAGATGAGAATAATTTTGGAGAATGTAAAGAAATCATAGAAACCAGAGAAATGTTTTCTTCTGCTCAAGAGAATAAATTTATATATATGATTTTGTAAATTTGTGAACTTATTTTTTTGTGGAATTGAGAGACTTCGAAATAAAAATTCAATATAGAGAACTCGATTTCGATCAACCTGTTGAAATGTAAGCTAACATAAATGATGTAAGGAACAGTTTAGGTAGGTTAACATATATGTACATATATACATATAGCACAAAGTAATAAATGCGAAAATAAAAATACAAGTCTAGCGTAGTAGTAGATATAGAAACAACGAAATGTATGATTGAAGAAACTTTGATTAAAATTTAAGGATTTGTAAAAGGAGAAAAATGAAGGTTTAACTTTTATTGGATATTTGTGGTAGAGGCAATGGTGAGTATGTGTGGGCTAAAAGAACTTTTACCATTCTTTTAGCAGGTTGGGTGGGTGAAGGCGGGAGGGCAACGACAGCTTAGCCTTCCACCTCTGCCGGAAGAACCCCAAACGATGCAACGCGTGGCAGGTAGTTGTGTGTATTAGTTAACGCTTTACTTATTCATTTCCGTAGTAAATTTGATACGTTCTTTTGGATATTGTTTTATTTGGATGAGCCTAACCCTTCGACGGCCTCAAAATGTAACTTTTTTTAGTAAATCTCTGTTAAATTTTTTTTTATGAGAAGCCGAGGTAAAAGTCAGTGTAGGAGCAAGATCCCCCCATCTACGCCGTAGACTAGCCGGCTGTAGCAAACAGAGTACCCGCTCCTTAAACCCTATACCCACTCGGAGAGCTATTGCATAGCAGACCTGATGTTCTTTAATTCAGTGCCTAGTAAGCTAGACAATTGTCTAAGTGAAGAAGTTTGTGGCTGGGATGACAAACATTAATGAGGCCAGCTTCTTTGCATAGATGGTGCACTATAAGGGAGCCAACGGAGGCATGATGCGACTGGCTCATTACAATGCCCAGAAGTCGCACCAAAGTAAATCGGTCTCCTGTATACTGGTGAAGCCGCGAAGCAGCGGAGAAGCGTAGAAAATGCCACAAAGTACTGCGAAGGGCATAAAGGGCTCGCTCATCAACACGATATGATGATGAGCTACACTGTACCTACAAATCACAAAGAACAGCGCTAAAAATGTTATAAAAAAGGGCAAGAGAGCATGCTTCAAGGAACTCATAGATAGTGCAGATCTTGGTCCTTAGGGATTGGCTTACAGAGCGGCTTAAATGACAGGACAGAAATCAGAGCAGTCTACATGACCAATACTAATGAAAAGAATCGTCGATACTCTCTTTCGACACAATAACAGAGCAGGGGTTACTGGATGCAATCTGTAGAGTTGTATATAATAAGACCCCGGTACCGGATGGAGTACCAAATACACCCGTTTGGCAGATTTTGAGGTATGGTTCCTGCGATTCTGACTAGTTCGCATCCTGGTTCTGTGCCTGGGGCATTTGCCTTCTCTATTCTGCCTCTTAAAAGCAATCTTGTCAGTCTCAGTCGTTCTCTGCCTCTTGCCGATTGGCTTCTTCATCTTTGATGCGGTTCTTTGTTACCGATATCCCGCCGCCATCCTATGAAGCGAAACGCCGAGGATGCAGACCATAAACCGCTCAGTCCGATATTCGGGCGCTATGAAGTTCGGCTAAGCCCACACCCCAAAGACAAGTTGCCTGCTATAGAGGGTTTGAAATGTGCTATAAATGTTAAAATGTTACTCCTTTTTCTCAAATGTATATTAAAATTCAAAATGTTGCTACTTTGTTGAAATATGTAAAAATGTCAAAATTTTACTCATTTTTTCAAATTTATAAAAAAATTCTAAATTTTACTACTTTTTTTAAATTTGTAATGTGTTCAAATTTTATAACTTTTGAAATATCTAATATTAAAATCTTACTCCTTTTTTTAAATTTATAATAAAAATTAAAATTTTGCTACTTTTTTGAAATTTGTAATAAATATTAAATTGTTTACTTTTCTTAAATTTATAATAGAAACAAAATTCTCACACTTTCTTAACTTTTACAATAAATATAGAGAATCGCTAATCTTAATATTTCTTTTTTGCATTATTTTACTACTTTTTGAAATTTGTAATACATGTCAAAAATTTACTACATTTTTCAAATTTGTTGACAATTTCATAATCTTACTTCTTTTTTGAAATGTGTAATAAATGTTAAATTTCACAACTTTTTCGAAATTTCTAATGTTAAAATCTTACTACTTTTTCAAATTTATAATAAAACTTAAAATTATGCTACTTTTCTGAAATTTGTAATATATTTTATTTTTTTTATTTATTATAAAATTAAAAATTTCACTACTTTCTTAACTTCTTCTTTCTTCTTAACTCTAAATATAGAGAATGACTAATCTTAATATTTCTTTTTTGCATTCGTCTGCTTTTTTCCACTCTCTCTCACCTAAC
This sequence comes from Eurosta solidaginis, assembly GCF_040869045.1. NCBI lineage: Eukaryota > Metazoa > Arthropoda > Insecta > Diptera > Tephritidae > Eurosta > Eurosta solidaginis. The sequence continues at coordinate 95,993,448 of NC_090322.1, forward strand.
CCTTATATCCTCTGTTCTTTTTTCACCCAGCCCATGACCTTACTAACTCCGCTGTCGGCAACTTATGTTTGGTATCCATCTTTTGATCAAAATTTTTGATGCTATCAAATACTGCAAATTTATTGCTTTAACATACAATTAAAAGAATAACAATTTTTTATTTGAATGTTATGAGTGAATGCATGTTCCACTATTTATATTTATATTTAAGATTTCATTAGTAGAAATACTAATAGGAGATATATATATTCTCATCAGGCTCTTCATAGCCTTCCAATGGAATCCTTGCTCGAATCAAATAATTGTGTGAAACCAAACAGGCGTTGATTATAAATCCTGTTTCTTCGGGACTGTAAAAAAGGTTATTTCCTTCGACAAACCTGGATTTTGTTTCACCAATGCACCTTTCAATTAGTAATCTAGTCGACTTATGCGACACATTGAAACTCTCTTCGTGGTCAGTAGATGCAGCACTAATAGGTGTCATAAGCCAGGGCTGTTCGATAATAATAATAAGGATACGCTTTACCATTAAACTATATATATATATATATATTGTAACGAATTTACTGAAATTCCGATTATTTCAAATCTTCTACTAACGTTCGAATCACTAAACTGTTATAATGCAAAATGGCCTTTATTAAAGTACTTCACAATAACTTCGCAGCTGATAGCTTGCTTAAATCGAACTAATTTTCGTGCCTTAACTATTGCTGCTTTTTATACTGTTTGGTTTCCTCGTTGACATATTTCTAGGCGCTTCTATTTCTAGAATTTACTAGTTAGTTATCAGCTATAAAATTACTACGTTTATAGCTTCTCATATGCGCGTGTATATGTGAGTGATACTTGCACAATTATAGCTTCTCATATGCGCGTGTATACGTGAGTGATACTTGCACAAATGATTGCACACTTTCGGGAGTATCTCAGATATATGCATGTGGTTGTGCGTTGCTCTCCGCTGCTTGTATGGACATATGTGTAGACATAATGATTAATTTGGCTATGTGCATACAAGTCACTGCTCAGTATCGGCTTAGAGACGATAGTACCCCTTAGTGTTGCTAGTATGTGTCACACTGCCCTCCACGTAAGTCTGATCGTCCCAATCGGGCAAATTACCTGATCTAAACGCCGCTAGCATTTCCAAATGTACCACTCTTCCATTTCGTGGTTTCCCAATGGTTTGTATGTGGTAGATGGTATCACTGATCTTCTTCACAACTTTGTACGGGCCTTCCCAACTGCACCGAAATTTGGATGGAATACCTTTCCGTCGGTGAGGGTTGTATAACAGTACCAAATCTCCCTCCAAGAAACCGTCCGAATTATTGTTCTTGTCGTACCTGTATTTCATCTTACTACTCATTACCCTGGGCCGTTCCCTCACACTCTGTTCTTTGGCCAATGAAGAACTACTTCGCAGAGCTTGATCTTGACGGATTGACTTTGCATCATCAGTATCGTCTTGACTTTTCCCAACAGTAGTGCGCGCTGGCTTGAAACCACCCTTGCATTCTTTCTGGAAAATTCTTTCAGTCGTTTTAGTGCGTCCATTAGAGTTTGTCAATGCCAGTGTTTTTCTCGCAGGTACCTTCGATTTTGATTTGTTTGGCCCATTCGTTCCATCAACCCTTGCCCGATCTGCTGCCTTTGACTTTTGTGGTTTTTGTCGAATCTCTTTCACCAGTACTCGATTACTGCTGAACCGTTTTTCCAAACTGAAGTTAAGTGGCACATAATCCTTCTCCGCATATCGATCCTGATGTCATGGTCAACTAAGAAGTCCACTCCCAATATGACTTCATCAACAATCTCCGCCACAATGAATTTGTGTAGAACCATGACCTTCCCAGTTAAGACTTCACATATCACTTCTCCCTGGACTTGGTTATACTCGCCTGTGACCGTACGCAACCTTGCTCCAGGTAACGGTTTTACTCTCCTGTTGAACAAGTCAAATCGGATTAAGGAATGAGATGCGCCCGTATCTACAGTCAGTACACGCTCCTTTCCATCCACATTTCCTTTGAAGGTAAGACTGCTCGAGTTTCTTCCAATTTGCGAGATAGATATTACAGGACATTCCATAGCTGGGGCAAGTTTCGTTCTTTACATCTGACTCGCTCTTGCTTATCTCCTCCAGCTTTACGTTTACGACCAGCCAAGTTGGAACTACCAGGACCAAAATCGCAATGACGTGCAATGTGACCGGGCTTCCCGCATTTGATAACTCTTTCACTTCGCTTTTGCGATCGTTTCAGCGCCTCCAATATTGCGTCTACCCACTCTGGCCTTTGTACTTCCATACGGCGTGCTTTGATAACTGGCTTACACAGAAGCGAAGCTGTTTCCTGAGTCAATTCATGGGATACCGTTTCTGCGAATGTGGGTTTTGGGTTTGCATATGTCGCTGCCGTATGCCATTTATAAAACTCTGGATTTTTACCCTCTCAGTGTACTCCACGGGTGCGTCCGCATTTGCCAAATGAGCCAACCTTTCAACATCCGAAGCAAACTCTTGCAAAGTCTCGTTAGCTTTTTGGTAACGGTTTTGCAATTCTATTTGATATATCTGTTTCCTATGTTCGCTTCCGTACCGTCTTTCTGCAGCAGTCATCAATGCGTCATAACTGTTCCGTTCGTACTCTGGAATAGTCTGTAAGATTTCGGCAACTGGTCCTTTCAATACTACGAAGAGTGCAGCAACTTTATCTTCAGCATTCCAGTTGTTCACTGTTGCGGTCTTCTCAAATTGTAGCTTAAAAACCTGGAAAGGAACAGAACCGTCAAAGGATGGTGTTTTTACCTTTGGATTACGCGTTGAAACTGTTGGGCGATTTAATTGCAACTGCTCGATACGTTCTCTCAAAGCATCCACCTCGGCCTCGATTTTTTCCTCAAACTGTAAGATTTTTATATTTTGCGCCTCCAACTTCGAGAAATACGTCCTTCTTGCTCTTCCAGCTGAGCAGAGATCTGCGATGATATCTGTGCTGAAATTTTGCGCCGACATTTCGGATATTCGTGCGTCTTGTGCTTCAATTTTAGATGTTATTTCTGACGACATCTCTGAGATACGTGTCCCCTGTGATTCCAGTTGGGATGCCATATATGTCTTCTGCTCTTCCAGTTGGGATGCCATATATGTCTTCTGCTCTTCCAGTTGTGATGACATATTTGTGGATATTTGTGAGACATTTCTGTTATGCGTGCTTCCAACTTGGATGTTATACGTGTTTCCTGTGATTCCATCTTGGATGTTATACGGTTCTCCTGCTATTCTGGTTGGGATGCTACTGTCGATGTTTGTGCAGATATTGCAGCTAATATCATGTTCAAGTCTGTGCTGGTAACTGTCTGCGATGTTTCGTTTTTCTCTTCAATTTTTCTTGTTGATTGTTCCACATCAGGATAAAAGACATAGTCGTCAACATTAATTCCTTCCAACTCCACTACCTTTCGTAGCCGTGCTTGAAGTTCGACCTTATTGCCCGTTGTATTCAATCCACGGCTCTCCAACTCCTTCTTCAGTTGCTGGATCCTCAATTCACTCAACGTTGCCATGTCCAAGTTGTATTCGCAATCTTCGAAATTTATTCAACAATTCCTCTACTGACACCAATTGTAACGAATTTACTGAAATTCCGCTTATTTCAAATCTTCTACTAACGTTCGAATCACTAAACTGTTGAATAAATAACTCCACTATTCAATAATGCAAAATGGCCTTTATTAAAGTACTTCACAATAACACTTATACTTCGCAACTGGTAGCTTGCTTAAATCAAACTGATTGTCGTGGTTCAACTGTTGCTGCTTTTTATACTGTTTGGTTTCCTCATTGACATATTTCTAGGCGCTTCTATTTCTAGAATTTACTAGTTAGTTATCAGCTGCGTTTATAGCTTCTCATATGCGCGTGTATATGTGAGTGATACTTGCACAAATGATTGCATACTTTCGGGGGTATCTCAGATATATGCATGTGGTTGTGCGTTGCTCTCCGCTGCTTGTATGGACATGTGTAGACATAATGATTAATTTGGTTATGTGCATACAAGTCACTGTTCAGTATCGGCTTAGAGATAATAGTACCCCTTAGTGTTGCTAGTATTCGCCACAATATATTGTACCTGAAATGGATAGCCACTATCGCCGAGAAAGCAAAAGTCTCGTTTCTCTGCATTAAAAAAGTTCTTCTAGAGTTCTGCAAACTCGAGAAAATCGCCATACATATGAATCGGGGGCAGTGCCACCGCACTTTGCATTGGCGGCTAGAACTAGGTAGTCTGCATTACATATAATCTTTTTATAGATATTTGGTATTTTTATTTAATTTCATTCTATATATTTTGATTTTTATTTGATTTTAATTGAAATAGAACACATTTTTCACAACACGAACGAGAATCGCAATTGAAAACTTAAATGAAAATTTTGTATCACTTCCCTATTTCATAAAACGCGAATCCACCCCTAATCTGCAAAGCAGATCTCGCTGAGAACTTGATCTCTTGGATCACAGCTATGCGGATGTTGTGCCGCTTCATAAAATCGACTAACTCCGTGATCTTCCCAGCTAACCCATTGCAGTTTAACTGCAGTATTCATAAGTGCAGCAGGGAAGACGTCGTCACTCTGGGGGTAAGAGAATGCGCCTGGGTTGTAGACTGCTAGGTCCCAAGTACTGTTGGTGTTGTTTAGTGTGCGGCCTGGCATCTAGGAAAATGGCACCTTCCAAGCCAGGAACTTCATTGGGCAGCTGTCGCAAGCATAAATATTCTGTACTGCCAAACGGTGCACATGGTGATTGGGACTAAGAGTCTGTTTCCCTGACCTACTCGTTTACTAGTGCCGGAAAGAGGAAGAGAAGACAGGGACAGGAGCTGGCGCTCATTATTGATACTTACCATGCTACGGAGATTGTAGTTGTGGGTTCGAGCGGCCGTGTGACCTGGAGACGTCGTAGGGCGCCAGCACCAAGGTGCTGCAAAAGATCTATAAAAGTGAGTCGGCGGATTTTTGCATCTAGCCCAGAACACACTGGACGGTGCGATGCAACCATGCTTTGCACGTGATACACTCATATGAGTGTAACCATCCGTAGAATATTCGTTCCCGGTACACACAGCAAAACCATCTCTCTGGACCAGGGTTAGGCATTCCCGGATCAAGAGATTATCAAGCAGCCCGGCTGCAACGATCTGGTCCGAGGATGACAATTTTGGGAGGCACGCAACAAATTAAATTGAGTTAGACTGAAATGACAGCCCTTGGTCGGGAAAATCCCGAGTCGCTCCGGTACATAGAACCGGCTGCCCAGGAATGCGATAAAATAGACTTTGTCAGTGATAGTAGATGTAGGAGTGTAACAAGTAATGGTTGAGCACGTTCCGTGTTCACTCCCTGCATTCGCGAGGTCAAGGCTCCGCCCACTAACGGCGGCAGAGTTGTCACATCTCGGGGAGAAATTAAGGTCCTAGAAAACGTCTAGTATTTGCATTTGCCAGGAAGAAGGAGATGCGGGTTTGGGGGCAGAGAATATACCTGCGGCATTCTTGTGTAAGAGGCGACTAAAATACCAAATTGATTCGACGGGTTGTGTAGCGCAACCCTATCAAGGAGTTGCCAGAGCAACTTGGAGCTTCCCCAACCCAATTGTCAACGTCACATAGTCGCGGCTCTGGCGACCTCAATTTCCTCATGGATTAAGGGGGTGGGAAGTCAGGATGGCCTAGAAAGTTTCATGTGGTCATACTAAGTCGTTCCCGAGATGGTCGAACTAGTACCTTAATGGTGCTTGTGCCCGGAACGTACCGGATCTGCATTTAGCTAAGGACCAAATATAGATAACACTCCCCAAAACCTTCGGGAAGTGTCCTTATCTCTACAATAACAACAACAAAGCAGAAACAAATTCTGTGGACTATGGACATATTCAGTTCTTATTGACCCGCCAGTTGAACCCATATACGGGGGTCAAAGGAAACAGAGGTGCTCATAAGAAAGTTGGTGTTGGTTGTTCCACATTGCAATTGAACAGCTGGTTGGTGTCATGTGGGGACACACCGCATGCAGGATATATATTACGTATGTCGGGGTTGATTTTGAACAAGTAAGCGTTTAACCTGTTACAGTATCCAAAACAAAGTGGGCTGGGTGACTTGTGTATACCTTGGTAGTATGCTTTCTTCTTCTACAAGGGTAAGATAGTGTATATTGATAAGGGGGTTCGCCGAGCGCGTCCAAGCAAAGGAGTTTATCGATTATGTGTGGATTTTGCCTAGGGCCTCCTTATGATTGTCTAACAAAAATCTGTGTAGGCAAGTACCGGACATCATCATAGTGCTTATAGATATGTTAACTTAACCCTCTTGGAGGCTAAATCAAGCAGTTATTTTCGAAAGTTGTAATTAGGAGGGTACTACATTCTTCTCATCAAGGAAATTGGCCCGAATTGTCAACTGCTTGTCCAACAAACGTGTTGGTTCCTTAGAAAAAATACAATTTCTATTTCGGATTTTAGTTGTTGTAGCAGTACTGTTGTTGTTGGATTTTTAGTTTTTCACATTTGTCAATTTTGGAGCTTTCACGTGTCATCAAACTTTCGGCCAAACAACGAAATTTATCTTATTTTGGGGTAGGTACCTCTATAATGAAGGAACCAAAGTTGGTTTATTCTTTTGTTATACAAATCTATTAATACTACATTAGTTATCTAGAAATCAATTTTTCGCTAAATATGTATATGCCAAACCATTCCGTATAATCGAATTAGTGCAGTAACAGCGTACTTAGTTTTGCTCCTGTCTATCCTGTAATATTTCTCTGCATTTCTGTAAAAATACTGGTGTTTTCTTGGCGATTTTACTCTCAATAATAGTTTCATCGGTAACATCTAGATCATTAAAAGGTAAATTTCGTTTACCCCTACTGATAACATTATTTAAATCTTCGAGATTCTGGAAGAAAAGTGAGAATAATCAAAACAAAAAATGTGTATAAGTTAGAATGTACCATACCTTCCCAGGACTTTTTGAAAATTCATACGTCAGAACTGGAGAATGGGAATGCTCCGATTTGTCCATTCTCGATACAACTATAAGGTTACTAGATAACTTTCTTGGATATGTCTGTTTCTCTGTAGGATGTGGCGACAAGGGTACTTCCTGTTGCTGCAAATTAAAATTTATTAAGTTAAGAACGTTTTAATTCTAAAAGAAACATACCGATGTCTTTTTCCCACTAAAATTTAAAGCATATGGAGTCAGTTTCTTAACATAAATGTTATTATAAAAATATATTATATCACGATATTGTGGTGGCGCTCCATCTGAAAAAAATACAGGAATGAATAATAAGAAGTGTTACGTATTAATATCAGAAGCATATTTGTTTTCTTCCCTACTAGACAGTTACAATTTATATGCAAGTCATATAGTATTATCAGTGTGCCAACGATATTTGTATTTTTTGTATTTTATTTCAAAATTTGTTTCTAGCACAACAATTAGACAAATTATTTAACAGTGCTAGTCATGAATAGCATGAGCTACGTATATAAATTTAACATTAATAATAATATAGTTTTAAAATTATTATTGGCCTTTAATCTTAAATTTATTAAACTATTTTATGAGCTCGAGGTTTCTTTATTTCCTAGTATTCCAGTGGAATTGGCCTTGGAGATAATTTCCTCTAAGTGGAGTGATATAAACGAGCACACACGTATACCAAAGGAACTATTTATAGCAATTGTCAAGTTTTGCATTAAAGAGAACCGATACTGCATATACAATGATAAAATATATGAGCAGCGTTCAGGGATGCCCATAGGATCGCCAGCATCACCTGTCGTAGCGGATATAGTAATAGAGGAACTTTTATCCAAATTCGTAATGGAATCCACCGACAAACCCCGCTTACTAACTAAGTACGTGGATGACTTGTTTGCGGTTGTTAAAACAGAGGATGTGGAAAATATACTTAAGAATCTTAATAGCTACAACAATAGAATTAGAGAAGGATGGACGAATACCATTCTTGGATACCATTGTTATAAGGAAAAATAACAAGCTGCTTATTGACTGGTATAAAAAGCCGACCGCATCAGCGAGACTCTTCTACTTTAACTCAAAACACGAAAATAGAACTATTATAAATACGGGAGCAACTTCATAAGAGTTCTCTCAATAAGTGACAAGATTTTTCACAAGAAGAATATCGACATTGGCAAAGAAGCTCTGAAAAATAATGAATTCCCCATAAATTTATCAAACAATTTCGTCAGAAATTCCGTGATCAGGTTGAACAATGATACAACTAGACAAACTTCGGAGGATAAAATATATAAACCAGTAGTTCATGTCCCGGGCGTAACGAATCGAATAAAATACTCAGATATTTACAATCGGGAAAAATACCAGATAGCATCGACATATAATAACACTCTTAGACAGGTCTACAGCAGTACAAAAGATAAAATACCAAAGCATGAGAAATCCGACGTCGTAGAATTCCATTTAATGGTGACGGGTCCCAAGTATATGTGGGGACAACAAAATTAAAACTCAAGACAAGGATTTCCGCTCACAGATCTAATAGTAAGTTAAGAAACAATTATTCGGAAAATAAGGCGGCCTTGCCAGCACATTGTAAACATACGGGGCATTATCCAGACTTCGATAATGCAGCTATTTTACATGAGGAGAGAAATTATAATAAATGATTTACTTTGGAAATGCTTCATATAGAGAACACCCCTAATAGTACTATGATGAATTTTAAAGCGGACAGTGACCACTGTGCACATGTGTATCGGGACTTAGTTTTAAGGCAACAACATTGCACGGTAGAAAGATTTCTCAAACAGCAATAAGAAAATGAGATGATGTATGAATATATATATGCTTGTACATACATATGTCGTACTTTTAGCCACTCCATGTACTTTTGTTTTTGGAAAAATTTTGTTTACATTTACGGTGCTTTAAAATATTGTTTATATTTTTGTATGAATGATTATTTGTCTCCAACATCCTTCCTTTTCGCACAAATGGTTGTCTGTATAACATACTCAATTGTGTAAGTGGTATTTGTTCTATGCTGGGTTTTTTGAAAATATTATAATTATTGTTTTTGTTTCACAGTCCTGATAATGACTTCAGACTGAAGTCGAAATATCGAATACAAAATAAAAATACAAATATAAACTGTATTGTACTGTGTTTTTATTTGGATAAGGCCTCGAGCTCATAAAATAGTTTAATAAAATTAATAATAATAAATTAAATTAATAGTGTACTAAAGTTTTTCCCAGTAACTTTTTTAAGGCCGAAATGACAAATCCGGCTAGGTGTCTTAGAAGTGAGTCTTATAGGGTAAACCCCTGAACGCGTTTAGTAAATTGAATATAATCCATTCCAGGCGTGTGAATAGCAGAACATGGTCTAAACTGATGTAAATAATGAAGGCCAATTTTTGCTTTATCTGGTACTTCGTTAAGGCATAGGGCATAGGTGAAAGTTGTGCTTCCTCCATTGTGTTCCTTTTAAGCTTGGCGACCATATCGGAGACGCGTTGCACACAAGCGGAAGGCCAAAGGCTTTATAAGTAGCTATGAGCATTTCTTTGCGCCAAGTGCTGCCAAACAGAGACTTGAAAACGACTCTGACCTTAAGAGGCAGTTGCGGCTGCATGCACGCCGAACCCTGATCAGTAACGAACGTCGCAGCCAGTATTTTTGGGTGCGTAATATTATCGACTTGCATGTCCAATATTGCCGCATCCACGTCGTTAATAATACCCCTGTAAATGTTAGGTTGCGTACTTCTTCGTTGTTCTAGTCTGGTGGAGAGCACTAGACACTCCTTCCTGGTCAATAGGTTGGAAAATATAGAAGAATTGGCGTAAGTTGGAATAAACAGGGCTTTCGTAAAACATCTGCACTGGCGGAATGAGAGCCCTGTTGAATTTGTCTCTCAATGAAATCAATGGAGACTGGGGATTGTCCACGTGGTTTCTGCCTCTGAGCTGGTGAGCTTGGTGTCAGCTTTGCAAACGATGAGCTCACATCACCTCTTGCCATGTGTCGAGGTCTTTCTGGCCTGATAGATGACTTCAAGCGCTCGGCGATGCTATTAGGATTTACAAAACCTCATCTGTTCATGACTATTGCTTCCTTAACAGCAGACTGTCCCATAAGAGCCCAAACCCCTGAGTTAGCTGTATGGAAGAAAACGAGTCACTTTATGCTCAGATGTGCAGCCTGTGCAAGGATTAGGCGTATGTTTCTACGTCGGAGATATTCGTCTCTCTAAAGGAAATTTCTAAGAACGATGAGTGCTTTATTCTAGCTTTATCGTTGAAAGCGAAGATGACCTTACTTGTTAGATAATGATGTACTAGCCTATCCCCAATCTTTGTTTTAAGATAAAATAATTTTAAAAAAATGTTAAGTTAAACGGTTTTATTGAAAAGAATACTACTTAAGTAATAATAATACTAAAAGCTAGAAAATAATTAGGTAGGTCCTATGTACTAGTCATCACACTCCTCATCAATCTAGAGCGTTGATCAGACAGATAAATAAAAGCGTGGGTCGCGTCAAATTTCTCTTGATAGTTAACCGGTCATATCTTTAAAATGATATTTTCATATATTTCACCAAAAATACGATGTTTTCAAATATATCGATCCATGCGCTACATAGGGGAGTTTTTTATTCTTTTTATTGCATTTTCATCGGGTTCTGAACTAAATTCCAAGTTTAAATTTTTTTAATGTATATAGTGATAACGTAAAATAGTAGACCAAACAAGAAAAATTAAAAATTAGTAAAAATCCGTTTTGTGATAAGAAACTACTATGTATATTAGTATTATATATTTCATTACAGTCAATATTTACTCTGTACATGATGCAATTGTTGAAAAAAATAAAATCATAAAACAAGACGATTTCCCCCAGTTCCTCCCCCCTGGAACCGCGCATGCTATTAGGTACATACTAATTCTATATGTTTTTAATCCTAATTGTGTGGAATACTTATAAGCGCGTATCATCTTTCTTTGCCCTGACTTGAAATCACCCATGCATTCCTTTTGGGAAGGATGCGTCCATTTGGGTTTGTCAATACCAATGTTTTTCCCGCAGGTACATTCGGTTTTGATTTGTTTCATACTACTGAAAATTAATTCTTTCCGACTGCACACCTCGAAGTCGTGCTTGAAGTTCGGATATATTTCCAGTTGCATTCAATCCACGGTTCTCCAACTCCTTCAGTTGCTGGATCTTCAATTCCTTCGACCATATCCTTGTTGTCCTCTGCAACTCTGGAATTTATTCAACAATTCCTTTTCAGAAACCAAGTAAAAGGAGTTCTAACGATTGTCGATTATACTGCATCTTCTGTTATAGTTCAAATCGGTGAACTGTAGAATAAATATCTCAAATACTCAGTATAATCTTTATTTACAATAGGATAGTAGTACTTCCCAATTTAATTACTCGCGCTCTTCACTCATAGCGTGTTAAAATCAATATGATTCCTATTTCGCAGCTTTCACTGCTTTAATACTCTAAGTTATCCAGTTCTCCTATTTCTCCTAGGGTCTAGACTTATCGCGATCAGCCGTCTCGAGTGGTTGCTTATTTAGCTATATACAGTGGCTCGCAAAAGTATTTTGCATTCCAAGCTCATTATAAAACCCTTTGATTAATGTTATATTTTTTTATTTATTCAGAAAAAAATGGCAGGAGTATAAAAGCTTATGCTTAAAACTAATGACATAAGTTATTAAAATTTCTATTTTGCGTAAACCAAACAAAACTTTAAAAAAAATGACATTAGTCTTTTCACCAATATTTGTAAAAAAATCTAAGTAAATCCTCTTTAATGGTAACTATCATTTTTGGAAACAGCTTCGAACCGATTGGAATAGATTCCACCAGCTTTCCAAAAATTCTGTCGGAGTTTTTTCCCACTCTTCGAGCAAAAGAGCTTTAAGGTAATTTTTCGACAAAATTTTATGTTTGCCCAATTGATCTTCCAGATAGGACCAAAGATTTTCTAAAGTATCCACATCTTAACATCATTGGCTATGTGCTTGGGGTCGTTGCCTAGTTGAAATAGAAATTGTTTATTTGACATACAAATTTGCACGGCTTTGGAGTGTAAATTTTCTATTAAGATGCCGCCCATGAAACCTAGTTTCCCATCTCATCCAAATATGTTATATTTGCTCTCATCCCTAAAAACTGCTGTTATCCAGAAGTCGAAACCCTTGGTTTTGTACTTGTTAGCGAAAAATAGGCGTAATTATTTACCAACTTTTAAAACTAATGGCTTTTTGCGTGCTATTTGTCCTTGAATATCATTACTTCTATGCACTCTTCGAGTTGTTTTGTCCGATTCTTTTGTTTGCAGTGTAGTTTGAATTTCGCGTTGATTTTCGTAACCGATGTATAAGGATTTTCACGGCTTTCTTTAAAATTTGACTTTCTTCTCTCGCCGTCAACGATTTTGGTCTACCGCTCCTTGTCATATTTTGTAAATTACCGCGCTATTTACACCATTCTATTACGTCTTCAATCATTTGGCGAGACCGACTAAATATTTCGCTGATATACTTAACAGTTTTGCCTTCATTATGCAGATATAACCACTTGTTTCATTAACTCCTACAACCGCAGTAACTGACAATTTGGTGGTTCCTGCGGGTCCAAGTGGTGCGGATGCCAGCAACGAAACGTCAGTGACTGGTTCGAATAACAACGCTAGGTCAACCAACGCGATAACTGTCCCTTACCCTACAGCATCATCTTCTGGTGTGCTACCTGCTGCTACTTTGCAGGTGACTGCTGTGCCACCTATGGCCATATTTGTGTCACGGCTACGTGCTTCTATTCCTGAACATGACGTTACTAATTATCAATATATATAAATTTTACTTTTAGTATAGTTTGAAATATCTGTTTCAGATGCATTCTTCGACAAGGTGCTTGAAGCACTTTTTTGGCCTGAACGTACGGTAGTACATTTATTTACCAGAAAGTCCTGCTTTATTGGTTAATCCAAAAAACGTAATGATGAACACAGAAATAACAACACAACGGTAATGATTGATTCGTTCCATCTCATCATTAATTACTTAAATATTCGTGGCCTACGATCAAAACTTGTCCCTTTTCCTTTAATAGCTTCACTTTTCCACAAGTAGTCGCCTCTACGGATTAATTGCAATTCTGAGGTATTCTCAAATAAATATGTTGTTTATTAGGGCGGGAGCTGATTTCGTTGAACGATGTCTAATTCATAGCAGTTAGACTTTCGTTTGGTGTCTTTCGCGTAACTGTATGCTGTTCTTATATATCATCTCGCTGGGATATGCGTGTGTATACTAGTCATAGCATGGCCATTCGCGACTTACATTTGGAGTTAAAAAATGTGGCATCGGCCAAGGTATTGGCAGTTTCAACAGGGGCGGACCATAAGGAGATTGATGTTAGAGGCGTAGGTTCCACATTATAATTGAAAAGATGGTTTGTGTCATGTGGACATACATTACGTATGTCGGGGTGATTCTGTAACCTGTTACAGTATCTAGAACGAAGTTGGGACATTGTGACTTGCGCCACCCTTGGTAGTGTACTTTCTTCTATTGGAAGAGTAGGGTATTGTATATTCATTACAGGGTGGAGCGGGAGCGCCCTGACTGTATTGGCAGGGGCCGGATCTCGTCATATTGCTTATGGTGATGTTGCTTATGATGATTGTTACCTCTTTGGCGTCACTATGTAGGTGGTGTTCGGGGGTCATAAGTATAGGGTGCATTATTATGCATCTACTTTCAATTTATATACTTTCAATTTATAAAATTATTTTAGCATGACAATTTTTATACTCAACGTGCTTTGCACACAGAGTATATTAAATTTGTTTGGATAACGGTTGGTTGTACGGGTATAAAGGAATCGAGACAGATATAGACTTCCATATATCACAATCATTAGTATCGAAAAAAAATTAGATTGAGCTATGTCCGTCCGTCTGTCCGTTAACACGATAACTGAGTAAATTTTGAGGTATCTTGATGAAATTTGGTATGTAGGTTCCTGGGCACTCATCTCAGATTGCTATTTAAAATGAACGACATCGGACTATAGCCACGCCCACTTTTTCGATATCGAAAATTTCGGAAAACCGAAAAAATGCGATTATTCCTTACCAAAGACGGATAAAGCGATGAAACTTGGTAGGTGGGTTGACCTTATGACGCAGAATAGAAAATTAGTAAAATTTTGGACTACGGGTGTGGCACCGCCCACTTTTAAGAGAAGGTAATTTAAAAGTTTTGCAAGCTGTAATTTGGCAGTCGTTGAAGATATCATGATGAAATTTGGCAGGAACGTTGCTACTATGACTATATATGTGCTAAATAAAAATTAGCAAAATCGGACGAAGAACACGCTCACTTAAAAAAAAATTTTTTTTAAGTCAAATTTTAACAAAAAATTGAATATCTTTACAGTATATAAGTAAATTATGTCAACATTCCACTCCAGTAATGATATGGTGCAACAAAATAAAAAAAAAGAAAATTTCAAAATGGACGTGGCTCCGCCCTTTTTCGTCCAGTTTTTATACACAGTACACCGGAAGGAGTTCCGCTCGGCGGTTAACACGATAGCTTGAGCTAAAACGATATATATTTACTAAACTTAGTTCACGTATTAGTTCTTTGATGGATCGGACCCTTCGGGATATTCCAGGCATGCTTAACCAACGAACCGATATCATTTCGTTACGATAATTAACGTTAATAAACGAAACAAAATCATTTCGTTTCGTTTATTAACGTTAAGAACGTCAAATTAACGAAATGATTCATATCAAACCGAAATCAAATCGTTTATGTTGATTATTAATTTCAAACTATGCTGGCATTGCTATATTATCCATTTTAATGGCGGAGTCATTAAAGGTGAAGGCATTAGCCAAGCTGATTGCAACTTTTCTCATGAATTTTGACAGTACGAACATTTCGCAGAGTATTTTTGACATTACCACCAACGAATTACACAAACAAATTTCATGGAGTGTGTGTGTGTATGTCCGCTCACTGTTACCGACTTACGGCTTCACCATGGCTATATCATTGCCAGCACATTTCAAACATAAAGTATCACGTTTTTGTTAACGTTTTTAACGTTAACGAAAGCTTTTCGTTTCGGTTAAAAACGAGATACAATTTATCCTGATAATTTCTTTATCGATAATATTTCGAAGTGTTTCAACGGAAACGGTGGACGTTTTTTGATAAACGATTAGCTTAACGTTAAAGTGCATTCCTGGGATATTCATACCTGGGCATCTAATGTCGGGTTGTAAGTCAATGCGGAGAAGACGGATAGCGTTTTGTTTACAAAGAGACACAAGGTCCCAAATTGGACCAGGCCTAAGTTAGGAGGTGTGACCTTACAGGAGAAACCTTGCACAAAATATCTAGGAATCGTCCTAGACAGTAAACTGTCATGGAAGCTCAACGTGGAGGAGAGGGTCATCAAGGCCTCAACTGCACTATATGCATGTAAAAGAATGCTGGGGTGTACGTGGGGCTTATCCCCTCTCTTTCTCATTGGGTTTTTACAGCGATTGTAAGCCCTATTATATACTATGGAGTTCTTGTTTGGTGCAAAGCCACACAAAAAAAAAAAAAACATACCTCAAAAAATTATAAGGGGTATTCAGACTATCGATGCTTAGCATTACGCGAGCCCTGAAAACAACCCCGACGGCTGCACTGTATGCACATTCCACCTGTAGACCTGGTAGCAAAGAACATAGCATTAACAACTGCAACCAGGCTCGGTGCCTCGGGGCAGCTTGAGCGCCGACCATATGGCCATAGTAGTATAGCGTCATCATTCACAAGACGAACAGACTACCTGATTCCCTATATGCGCTTCGAAGGAGATCTTAAGACCACAATAGAGGTGGATGTGTGCATAGATGGTTCCAAAGTAGTGGAAGGAATAGGGTGTGCGGTATACTGTGCTGATCCGGAAATAAGCAGATCCTACAGACTGCCGGATTACTGTAGCGTTTTCCAAGAGGAAATATTAGCCATAACCAAAGCAATAGGAACCCTGGAAGAGAATAGCTTAAGCTGCAACCGTGTTAACTTTTATATTAACAGTCAAGCAGCAATTAAGGCAATAATCTCGCATAGCACAGCATCTAAATGCGTGTTAGAGTGTAAGCAGTCCCTGGAGAGAATCGGGACAGGGAGAAGCATACATCTATATTGGGTCCCTGGGCATATGGGAATAGATGGGAATGAAAAAGCGGACGAACTAGCTAAAAGGGGCACATCCCTTGAAGCTTGCTCCGTAGACGTCCCAATTATACTGGGCGAGATTAAGCGAAGGGGAGAGGTGCACATGATCGACCAAGCGGGAAAGGCGTGGGTTCAAGCGCGGGGCTGTAAAGTGTCGAAGATTATGTGTAGGTCTTACAACCTTAGACTAACAAAGTTGCTTCTATCATTAAAAAGAGAAGACTGTAGACTCATGACGGGTATTCTGACTGGACACTGCCTTCTGGCGTCACATGCCTTTAAATTAGGCTTGGTCAGTGATAGCAGATGTAGGAAGTGCGGGTTGGAGGAGGAAACGATCGAGCACGTTTTGTGCTCGTGCCCTGCACTTGCAAGGCTAAGACTTCAGCTATTAGGAGTGATACAGCTGTCAGATCTAGAAGCAGCAAGTGGTTTAAGTCCTAGGAGGCTTCCAGTATTTGCCAAGAGGACGGAGTTATTTTATAACATAGGTCCTGGTTTTTAAGTTTGGTCGTTAAAACAAACTTCTGGTACCACTACGGACTCAATCAGTCTATGTGAGGTCCTCATGGACCGGCCAGTTCAACCCAACCTAGTTCACGTACTTATCTGAACTTACTTTATCTTGGTATAAAAAATGGCCGAAAACCGACTATGACCACGCCCAGTTTTTCGATACCGAAAATTACGAAAAATAAAAAATGCCATAATTCTATACCAAATATAAGAAAAGGGATGTAAAGGGATTGGTTTATTGACGCAGGTAAAAAATATTTTTAAGCTGGCAAAAGTTGCGGAAAGCGAGGAGTGCTGGGACGAATACAAAGATCTGTTGAGGATCTATAAACGTGAAATCAACAGGTCAAAGCGGGTTTCATAGAAGAATTTTTGTGCCGACATAGAATGCTGCAGCGAAACCGCGAGACTGCGAAAAGTTCTATCTAAAGGATATGCGGTCCAGGGACTGATAAAAAAGGACGACGGGGAATGCTCACACAGTAGTGAAGAGTCACTCGAGGCGCTACTTAACACACATTTCCCATAAGGAGACGATGCGGAAGAGATATGTACCCACGGCTACAGTTCTAATACGGAGAGAGAGGTACCAGGATTGGTGATAAAGACCAAAATTGAATGGGCAATAAAAAAGTTTCCTATGTTCAAATCGCCTGGCCCAAATGAGATATTCCCTGCTATGCTGCAGATGGCCGGTGGAGCGATTATAGAATGGTTAAAAATAATATTTGAGGGTTGCATAAAACTGAACCACGTCCAACAATCTTGCAGAACGGCTCGATTAGTCCTCATACCGAAAGCGGGAAAAGCCAGTAATCTGCACCCGATAGACTACAGGCCTATTAGTTTGACATCTTTTATACTCGAAACCCTAGAGAGATTAATAGATGTGTATGGGGTATTCCATCCCATTTCGACCAATTTTGAACCCGACCCCTTTAGAATTGGCTGAAAGTTTTTCTTCTTTTTCTAGCTTACGAAAGACGTTTTTCAGAAGTTTTTCAAATTTTTTCATCCAACTCAAAAAAAGTTATGAATTTTTAAAAAAACCATCGTTTTTGTTTTCCAAATGCTATAACTTTTTGTTTTTTTTTTGTAATTTTTCAGTTTTTCGAGATTTTTCGAATTTCGCCTTTTTTTTTTTCTCATAAAAAACTTCAATCAATTCTGCAATCATCCCCACTAATCCCGGAGTGGGCCGAGAATTTTTTTTTTTTATTTAATTGAAAAAAAAACTTTAAAATTTTTTTTGTATTTTTTCCGAAAAGTACATTTAAAAAAAAAATGATCCCAAACGGTAAATTTTTGAAAAAGTTATAGCATTTTGAAAAAACACTGTTTTCCAACTCAAAATAAATTTTAAAAATATTTTGAAAAAAACGGTGTTTTTTTGAAAATGCTATAACTTTTTCAAAAATTGACCGTTTGGGATCATTTTTTTTTTTTTAATATGTTTTTAAATGTACTTTTCGGAAAAAATACAAACAAAATTTTTAAAGTTTTTTTTTCAATTAATTAATTAATTGATTGAAGTTTTTTATGAGAAAAAAAAGGGCGAAATTTTTTTGAATTTTTTCCGAAAAGTACATTTAAAAACAAATTTTGTAAAAAAAAAAACAAAACAAAAATTTAGAAATGTCAAAAATGTTAAATTTTTCTTTAAGAAATATACCTCTTAAATAATACCTTTTATAATGCTAACTAAGAAAAAAAAAAATAATAAAAGTAAAATGGAATAAAACATAAACATAAAAAACAAAGAAATAAGCACAAATTAGCATTTTTCCCACCCCCAAAGAAACAGGAATAAATTTTTATTTTCTCTATCAATCATTCATCTCTTTAAAATGTCTTCGTGGACAAAAATTAACCCCATAGCTGGTTACGAGTTAGGAAAAAGAAACTCTGAAACATCAGAGAAAAGAATATTAAAATATGAACCACCAGCTGAACCAGAGCCAAAAATTAACCCAAACATTTCAGATGTTTGGCTAGCAGTTTTAACCTGCGTAATCGTGCTATTGATATAATATTCCAATTTAGCAACCTAAACCATCTAAACTCAACCCAATTTCGATAAGAACAACAATTACAAATGAATCACTGCAAAATGCCTCACTCAATAGAAGAATTCATTAAGACAGCTTCATTAGCACCCACTAAGTTCAAGAATTTGCTAATTCACAGTAGTAGCGGTCAAGGTAGAAGATTTATACCACAAACCTTATAAAATAATAACTTTTCGCAACATAATGCTTGACTAAAAACAATACGTAAGTGGAATTATGCAAAATACCTAAAGTTACCACAAGATTGGAAACTCAAAAACCAGCCAGAATGAAGAAAATAAAAAGTCACAAAGAGAACCTTATTATAAATAAAGCGCTTAATAAATAAATTTGCAATTAGACATGTCACGCTCGTTTTCATCCAAAAGGATGGAAAAATTGTAGCGTAATACAAGCAACCAGATTTTTGAAGCAGGACTTAGGACAATATTTAACCAGGCTTAAAAATGCCGGCAATCTAGGACTTGTAAGAGAAAAAGACAGTTGTCCCTTAGGAGACAAATTGGTCAAGAATAATGAATACTCGAGTAAGCATATTTAAAAATATAAAATAGGTACCTAAGTTCTCAAAGATCTAATATTTGCATTATCCCCAGAAGTTATGCATGTGACAAATGTCGACAGAAATTAAAGAAGTTCTTCATAAATATCATGACGATTACATCTGGGGAGGTCACCCAGAAAATCGAATGATAAATAAGATCTAATAAAAATATTGCTGGAAAATATGAAACATTTTTGCATCCACTGTACCCATTGGTTTAAACACTTATCACTATATGTATAACTACTTCTTGCTCAAGCAGCAACTGAATCTACCTAATCTACTGTTTATCATACGCCCAAAGATCCCGCTTTTAGATCAATGTCAATTTTCAACCAATGATGACTGTAACCATTACCTTATTCTATACGTTTCAATTTCATCTAGGAAAACCTCACCTTTTAGAGAGGTCATAAATTTAGATAATAGGATTTTTGGATCTAGATAAATAGATAGTAAGATATATAGGGCCCTGTAGAATAGGAAAAGTAATTTTATTAATGGCCTGCGGAATAGAAAATATCAATAAGAAAAATAATTTTATTAATGACCTGCGGAATAGAAGTTATCAAAAGGAAAAATAATTCTATTAATAACCCTGTAGAATAGAAAATATAATTTTATTAATAACCTGTAGAAAAAAAAATGTCAATAGGAAAAATTATTTTAGTAATGCGCTATAAGGTAAAAAAAAAATCGATGAAAATAATAATTTTACTCTAATACCCTATAAAGTAGAAAATATTGATAATAAAAATAATGACACTTTAATCCCATCTAGAATAGGAAATGAAGATAAGCAAAAATTTCCCAGTAACATAGAGAATATCAATATCATAAAGAATAAGAAAATAATAATACACAAAAATAGACCTTAATTAATAGAATAAGTAAATTTTCAACCTACGAACATAAAATACACAACATAGAATTAATTTATACTTAATTAAATAAAAATAGAATGACCATGCATTCTCCAAATGCATAAGCATTCTGAAAAAAAGGGAGATGTAGTGTAAACAGCCAACAATTTCAATTCCAAATATTTAAATCAGTTAATATGCTACCCTGTAACAAAAATAGTCTAAATGTTCATCAACACATAAAAAGGCATCTGATAATTATTGCTGAGATAACCATTCACACGATTTAATACAGGTGTGTGTACAACACACAACCAAACAAATTTGCATTCCAGCAAATTTGCAAACGTTGCATTTCCCACAGAAGTCACAGCTCAACACAGATGTGTAGGTACATATTTTGTATCAAGTTGTATGTAGGTATGTAAGTACGTATGCTTAAGGTAAATATGTGTGTAAGTATGTATGCTTAAAGTAAATATGTATGTAAGAATATGTTTAGAATAATTTAGTATAAATAAGCTGACAATATATGAATAAAGAGAATTCGCTCATTGATGTTAAAACTGACAAAACCCATTACCTTGCGTTTAATCTTTTATATGGCGGACCTGCCATCATAACGTCTTTTTAATCTTTTATAACACCCAAGGCAAGTCAGTCGATACTGCATTGCATAGGGTGGTTATGAATATAGAGCAGGGCTTGGAACACCAGGAATATGCTAGGTGTTTTCTGGACATTGCTGGAGCTTTCGACAATATCTCGAAAAGAGCAAACATGGACAGTCTCAATTCGATTGAAGTTCATGCAGCTTTAGCAAATTGGATCGGCTCCATGCTAAGCTGCAAAATGATCACATCGCAATGGGGTCTGTGCGAAGCAACGAAATCTGTAAACAGGGGAACGCCACAGGGTGGGATTTTATCACCAATGCTGTGGACGCTGGTTATAAACCAATTGCTTAGGCTCGGCGGAGGACCAGTCAAACTTATGGTATATGCAGATTAAGTTTCTGTCATCATAAGCGGCATATGCCTAACAACACTCAGCTCTCTGATGCATCAGGCACTTCGGGATGTACATGCCTGGGCATCTGGAGTCGGGTTAACCGCCAATGCGGAAAAAACCGGAAAAATCTAGTATTATTTACTAGGAAGTATAAGGTCCCTAATTGGACTACGCCCAAGCTCGGAGGGGTAAGCCTGCAAGAAAAATATAGCACCAAGTATCTAGGAGTTATACTAGATAATAAGTTGTCGTGGAAACTCCATGTGGGAGAGAGAGCGAAGAAAGCCTCCGCGGCACTCATGCACATGGGGCCTATCACCCAAACTCTCTCATTGGGTATTTACGCCAATTGTCAAACCCATACTGTATTATGGGGTTCTTACAAAAAGTACGTACGTACAAAAAGTACGTATACCAAAAAGCTTGAGACGGTATGCAGAGTATCAATGATTAGCATAACGGGAGCCTTAAAAACCACCCCGACAGCAGCATTGCATGCCATTCTACACATCCCATCTGCAGACCTAACGGCCAAAAACATCGCGTTAGCAACGGCAAGAAGGCTTAAGGCCTCGGTGCAGCTTTCTTAAGAAAATGAGAATATAGCCAAAGCTCTGATCCAAAAAACTTTCTTTAAAATCTACCTTCAGCATATATTGCCAGAAGGTTAGAGGTTTAAACTCTAAGTTAACCGATTTGTATTTAAAATATTTTCACTGTAATTACAATATTAATGCTTTTACTGAAACTTGGTAGAAATCACATGTTTTTAATTCCGAAATTTTTTGCAACGAGTATCAATTCTTCAATACCATCCGAGGGGGTTAATTTACCAGATGATGATGACATCGAATTTCAATGCGTCCGAATTTTTGATTTTTCGAAAGTCAGTTTAAAAAAATTAAATGTAGAACTTTCTAAAATAACTTGGCCTCAACATAATTTGGACGTGGATCAGAATGTTTTTTATTTTAATATTATCACTTATACCTTATTTGAAAAGTATTTCCCAAACAGTTTTTTCTATTTGCCTTAAGGAATTTTCAATCGGACTCTCCATTTAATGTTCTACCTTACACTAATCGATTAAGGCTTATCACTCTTCCAACTCTTGCCAGTCGAAGGGAAATGCTTGGCGCAATATTTATGAAAAATCTGTTGAATGGATCGATTTCAAGACCATTTCTCCTCAACGAAGTGAAATTTTGTGTTCAAATTTCGAATTTAACGAACCTTTATGGTCTCTGTGCCAAGATTATAACTCTCACTCAAACACACTCGATAGGTCGGACTCCCTTTTGCTATGAAAAAGATTGTTCTTATCTCTCTTAATAGTTAATTGTTGTTTCTATTCTATTAATTTTTAAGTTAATACTGTTGGCTTGAGGTCAGGTTTTCAAACTCCGCGTAACACAGGGAGGACGTGAAATAAAATGTATGCAGTTTTGTAGGATCAATGTTTATGTTTGTATGTTTGCTTGATTTGTAATTTGTTATACTCAGCTGAGCAGAGCTCACATAGAACATTAATTTTGTTCGCATAGCGGTACCCCGTAACGGCATACACTAATCGAGATAGATATAGATTTCTATATATCAAAATGATCTGGGCGAAAAAAGAAATTCATTTAGCCATGTCCGTCCGTCCGTCCGTCCGCAAACACGACAACTAGAATAAATTTTGAGGTACCTTAATGAAATTTGGTATGTAAGTTCCTGGGCACTCATCTCAGTTCGCTATTGAAGATGAACGAAAACGGACTATAACCACGCCCACTTTTTCGATATCGAAAATTTCGAAAAACTGAAAAAGTGCGATAATTTATTACCAAAAATGGATAAAGCGATGAAACTTGATAGGTGGGTTGACCTTATGACGCAGATTAGAAAATTAGTAAACTTTTGGACAACGAGCGTGGCACCGTTGAAGATATCATGATGAAATTTGGCAGCAACGTTACTTTTATTACTGTATGTGTGCTAAATAAAAATTAACAAAATCGGATGACGAACACGCCCACTTAAAAAAAAAAATTTAAAAGTCAAATTTTAACAAAAAATTGAATATCTTTACAGTATATAAGTAAATTCACCCCTATTCTGCATTTCGATTACGTTCTCGTTCTACGCTCCGCTTTAATCGAAGTTGGGTATTCTGCATTACGACGGAATCGTAACGAGCCTCTTCTCTCAAATGATTTTTCGAAATCAGCTGTTTGTACGGAATGTCTGAACATTGGAACAAAATAAATTAAAGAAAATTTGTAAAAACACTGAAAAACGTTTATATTTTATTATCCACGCCATTTTGTACAAAAAAAAGCAATAGAATATATTGCCGCAGTGTTATATTTTTTGGAGTGAAGTGCTTTAATAATTGTATGTGTGTTTTTGTCGTTCTTTTGGCCAATTCCCTGCCGTACCCACCATGTCTTGTTAAAACGGATTCCTGCACGAATATAGTTGACATTTTCTGAATTTTATGGATGCTAATTTCATTGTACTGGCCTAAAATACTTTATGAAGATTTATTTATTCTTTCCGCAAGGATTGTTAACGTTTTCGCTTCACCTTCCTCTATTCCGGCAGCTTGCTTTGGCATATAACTGGACCCAACGAACAGACACAAATTACAGCTGTCTATTATACTGGAATCAATAGCCGCGGCATTATTTGTGGAGTTGGAAAGCAACGCATACGAAAATGGCCAGGCGAGAATGGAAAGGAAAGATACGAGATTTGTGTAATCCATTTGAGATGAGTGACGAATTGTAATAAATTGAACTTAAAAGTGGTAAAGTTTAATGACTTATTTTCTTATTTAGGTTCAAAGAAAACGTTCGACTTAATAAGGATGCTTTCAAGTATGTGTTAGATACTTTTGCGGGGCAAATACGTCGAAGGATTTCGACATCAACATGTTGTTTTTGACCTGGAAACATATAAAAAACAGTCATCATCAAGCCTTTTACGTTTCTTAGCAAGTTTTACTTACATTTTTGTTAAAATTCTGTTATAAATTAATAAAAAAATAAAAAGAAAATATTTTTCCGCCAACTTAGAAAAACGGAACTACGATCGAAATGCAGATTATATCAACATTCAAGCCAAGTAATGATATGGTGCAACAAAATATAAAAATAAAAGAAAATTTCAAAATAGGCGTGGCTCCGCCCTTTTTCATTGAATTTGTCTAGAATACTTTCAATGCCATAAGTCGAACAAAAATTGGCCAATCATTTTGAAATTTGGAAAGGCCATAACTTCTATGACGATAACTGTTTTCTTGTGAAAATGGGCGAAATCGGTTGAAGCCACGCCCAGTTTTTATAGACAGTCTACCGTCTGTCGTTCCGCTCGGCCGTTAACACGATAAATTCAGCAAAAATCGATATATCTTTACTACTTAGTTCACGTACTTATCTGAACTCACTTTATCTTGGTATTAAAAATGGGCGAAATGCAACTATGACCACGCTCACATTTTCGATAATTTCGAAGAAAATGAAAAAGTTCTGCAGTGCGAAATCAAAAGCCCTTGGAATCATGGCAGGAATACTGTTCGTGGTATTACATATATAAATAAATTAGCGGTATCCAACAGATGATGTTCTGGGTCACCCTGGTCCACATTTTGGTCGATATCTCGAAAACGCCTTCACATATACAACTAAGGGCCACTTTCATTTAAAACCCTCATTAATACCTTTAATTTGATACCCATATCGTCCAAACACATTATAGAGTTACCCCTGGTCCACCTTTATGGCGATATCGCGAAAAGGCGTCCACCTATAGAACTAAGGCCCACTCCCTTTTAAAATACTCATTACCACCTTTCATTTGATACCCATTCGTACAAACACATTCTAGAGTGGTCCACCTTTATGGCGATATCTCGAAAAGGCTTCCACCTATAGAACTAAGGCCCACTTCCTTTTAAAATACTCTGTAATACCTTTCATTTGATACCCGTCATACAAACAGATTCCAGGGTTACCCTGGGTTCATTTTCATACATGGTGATTTTCCCTTATTTGGCAAAGGATGAAGGAAAATCGTTCCAAAAAACGTCACCCTTGGTATACAATTTGGTCGATATTTCCCAAACCTATGTGATATGGAATTAAAAACCACTTATAAGCCATCTACGAAACTCTACGACACCAACGCAGTTAAGCTCTCAGCTGAGTATGTAATGTTCGGTTACACCCGAACTTAGCCTTCCTTACTTGTTTTTTTTTATGTTTGTTATTAGTTTCAACCCTGAAGATGGTTACCTTAGAGTAACCGAAATATATTGGTATCGGAAAAAAACATCTTTTTCGTTTTATTGTGAAGATTTAAAGGTCGCCAAAAATCTCAAATAAATTCTATTAATTTATTTTTACACTCAGCTGATAATATTTCTTCTCTAGCAGAACAGTTTTAGATCTCCACGCTTGACAAACCACTGCCCATCAATGACTAAGCATAAAAAAAATGAAAATAGGACAGCACTCTGTGGCATCCCCTGTTTAATTTTCCTAGGCTTTGGGATTTCGTCCCTAAAATGAACCGAAGATTGCCGACCATTCAGATAGTTTACGGTCCAACTTTTTCGACAAGGGGGAAGGTGTGAGCCTTCTATGTCTTCGAGAAGCGTGCCGTGTAGCTGTGTCGAAAGATTTTTACAGGTCAAGTGCCACGACCACTGGAATGGGGGAATTCCCCCGGGCCCGGTGTTTCTCAGGGGCCCGTGATTTAGAAGTACTAAGCCATTTTTTTTTTATTCAGGAGAATTTTAGTTGTTCCATGTGCAAATTTTAAGCCGAATTTCAAACGCAATGAATATTGATAATGATTTTTTGCCTGGGCCTGAGGAGACAATAAAAACACCAAACAAAAATGTGGTTCTCAGGGGGCCCGCGATTTAGAGGTATTAAGATATTTTTTTTTAATTCAGGAGGGTTTTTGGTTGTTCCATCTGCAAATTTTAAGCCGAATTTCAAACGCAACGAATATTGATAATGATTTTTTGCCTGGGCCTGAGGAGACAATAAAAACATCAAACAAAAATGAATGTTTACATGAATTCAAAATCGTAAAGATTTCGTGGTGACACTGATGAAGGTTCATCTACAAAAAGTCTTCCAACAATACCACCAACTCTATATCAAAGTCCAGATTATTTAAACGACTTCGATATCGATACCGTGAATAATGAGTTTTTGCGATCTGAAGAAGTCTGCGAAATAATTCGTCGAGGTCATCAAAAGTGTCCTGTTATTTTTCCACGTGATTGTCATAACGAGCCATTTCCTACCTCGTTGTTAAACAGAATCTTGCCAAATGGAGAGAGAGTGGAGCGTGACTGGTTAGTGTGGAGTGCCAGTAGCAAAGCTTTTTATTGCCTACCATGTCGTCTATTAAGCACCAATATTTTAAATCGACCTAAAATTTGTTGTCCTGGCGGATATTCGAAATTCCTGGTATAGAAGAAGATATACGATAAACTGCCATCACACGAAAATACTCAAGATCACATTAAATGTTATATTCAATGGCGTTTTTTACAAAATCTAATTCAAAGAGGCTACAATTGATACATTATCATTGAACAGCTAATCAGCGAAACTCAAAAGTGGAAAGAAATTGTATATAAAATGTTGGACACTATTTTATTTTTGGGTGAAAGAGGCCTAGCTTTCAAAGGCGAAAGTATATATCTTGGTGAACGAAATGATGGAAATTTTTTTGGCATCTAAGATCTCATAAACCAATATGATCCGATACTTAGAGATCATTTGGAGAAAGTTAGGATTTCACAACATGAGCACAAGCGTTTACAAGTTCACTATCTTTCCCCAGACATTCAGAACGAGTTTACAGAAATTTGTGCAAAGCACGTGAGGGAAACTATATTAGATCAAGGCAAGGAAGCCAAGTATTTTGCTATTATCGTTGGTGCAATGCCTGATGGTAGTCATATTGACTACGTTCATTTTGCGCTAACTCCATTTCAATTCGAAAGCAACAAATTTTGCAATTCAAGAACGGTTTTTGGCTTTCGTGAATTGTAACCAAATAACTGGTCAGAAAATCGCTGATGTAATTTGCCATACTTGATTGAAGATTGTCGTGCACAGGGGTACGGTAACGGCGCCAATATGAAAGGAGCTCACAACGGAGCACTACGTCACATTCTCGACAAAAACTCGAATGCTGATTAGTCGCCTTGTGCAACCCACATTCTTAATTTATGTGGTGTTGATGCTGCAGAATGTTGTGCGGCTGCAATTACTTTCTTCGGAGTTGTACAAAAATGTTTTACTATTTTCAGCAGCACTCCACAACGATGGGACATCCTCAAAAAAAATGTATCGAGCTCTCTTCATAGTCTTTCAGCCAAAAGCCAAATTTGCCTGCGCAAGCATACGGCGATGTTACCGGAATTCTCAAGTACATCAACAAGATCGAATATATCTTGCTGTCCTTAATTTGGTTCAAAATACTGACTACCATTAATGAAATAAACGTGGTCCTCCAAGCTAGAGACGCCACCATAAATGTTGAGGTCCGACATCTAGATGCCTTATTAACTGATTTGAAGTTGATCAGGAACCAATGGGAAACAGTTTTAAACGAATTCACTTGAAAATCTCGCCAAAATTTCCGGACATTCGAAAGAGAAACGCCAAAAGACGTTCTGAATATAATTTAAATGAGATGATTACGGATGATTCAGAGTCTGATTTTAAAAACAATACATTCCTGGTGATCGTTGATTCGGTAATCACTGGCATTACTGAACGATTTGCAGCTATGAGAAATTTGAGCGAGACGTTTTCATTTTTGTGGCAATTTGAAGACATGGATGAAACGACGGTTCGGGCGAGCTCAGCAAAATTTGTCGAAAAATACCAGTCGGACGTTTCTCAAAGCTTAGAATGCGAAAGAATTCACTTGAAACACAATTACGAAGCAAATTTTGATAAAGGTCTGTCACCATTGGAATTGCTAAATACCATCTATATTCAAAATCTGTATACAATTTTCCCCAACATTTGTGTTGCTTTACGTATCTTTTGCACTATACCTGTCACTGTAGCTAGTGCAAAATATTCTTTCAGCGTCCTTGCAAGAATCAAAAACTTTCGTAGATCTTTTTGATCTAAAAAGCCAGTTTTAGGACTTACCACGCTTTGTGTTGAATCCGTTTTGACAAGACAGTTAAATTTCGAAATTATTATATAAAAATTTGCAGCGAGAAAAGCAAGAAAAGCCACTCTTTGATATCCGAACCTTCTACATATATTGAATAATTAAAATTTATAATCATCATTATATTTATCAGAAATGTTCTAAAATGTTACCAAATACATAACTAGAAAAGATTATTTGAAACAATATGTGGCGGTTAAAAGAGAATTTTATTTCTACGTTACAATAAAACAGTATAAATAGTAAATATTCTGTGTTAATTTTATTTTCAGCTCTTAGTCCAAAAATCATTTAGTTGATGTGGCAAAAATTTTGTTTGTTGTAATCCATCAATAATGATTCATGAATGTGACGTCAGTAATTCAAATTAATCAAATGTATAAGTGGTTTTTTTAAAGGGGCCCGTAAATTGTTTAGTCCCAGACCCGGATTTTCTCTCTACGGCCCTGGGTTGGAGTTCTTTAGATGCTCCTCCAATTTGACACGTTTGTGTTCATTTACCAGCCGCATAATATCCAAGTTGAGACTCTTAATATTGAGGTCTCTAGGGTCGAGTTGTCTCGCCAGGTCACGTTCTCTTGCTAAGTTTACAGCTTCAGCCGGGAAATGTGGTATGATTTCAGGTATTCTTCCGGCCGGAATCAAGCGTGCAGAAGCTGAAGCGATGACCTTGCGGAAAGCACGCTCGCCTTGCCGGACATCAGTCGGAATGGTGAGCGCAGCAAAAGAGTGATTTAAAATCAATAAAAGCCCGTTTTTCAAAGGTGAGTTTGGGCAGGTGGTCAGATCCTAACGTAAGCATCGGCTGGAATTCGACGCAGTTTAGCATTATGCATTACCCCTTTTTATGCCAATGCATTTCAGCCAATGCATTTCACCAAAACCAAGTCTTGTTAAAACGGATTCCTGCACGAATATAGTTGACATTTTCTGAATTTTATGGATGCTAATTTCATTGTACTGGCCTAAAATACTTTATAAAGATTTATTTATTCTTTCCGCAAGGATTGTTAACGTTTTCGCTTCACCTTCCTCTATTCCGGCAGCTTGCTTTGGCATATAACTGGACCCAACGAACAGACACAAATTACAGCTGTCTATTATACTGGAATCAATAGCCGCGGCATTATTTGTGGAGTTGGAAAGCAACGCATACAAAAATGGCCAGGCGAGAATGGAAAGGCAAGATACGAGATTTGTGTAATCCATTTGAGATGAGTGACGAATTGTAATAAATTGAACTTAAAAGTGGTAAAGTTAAATGACTTATTTTCTTATTTAGGTTCAAAGAAAACGTTCGACTTAATAAGGATGCTTTCAAGTATGTGTTAGATACTTTTGCGGGGCAAATACGTCGAAGGATTTCGACATCAACATGTTGTTTTTGACCTGGAAACATATAAAAAACAGTCATCATGAAGCCTTTTACGTTTCTTAGCAAGTTTTACTTACATTTTTGTTAAAATTCTGTTATAAATTAATAAAAAAATAAAAAGAAAATATTTTTCCGCCAACTTAGAAAAACGGAACTACGATCGAAATGCAGATTATATCAACATTCAAGCCAAGTAATGATATGGTGCAACAAAATATAAAAATAAAAGAAAATTTCAAAATAGGCGTGGCTCCGCCCTTTTTCATTGAATTTGTCTAGAATACTTTCAATGCCATAAGTCGAACAAAAATTGGCCAATCATTTTGAAATTTGGAAAGGCCATAACTTCTATGACGATAACTGTTTTCTGTGAAAATGGGCGAAATCGGTTGAAGCCACGCCCAGTTTTTATAGACAGTCTACCGTCTGTCGTTCCGCTCGGCCGTTAACACGATAAATTCAGCAAAAATCGATATATCTTTACTACTTAGTTCACGTACTTATCTGAACTCACTTTATTTTGGTATTAAAAATGGGCGAAATGCAACTATGACCACGCTCACATTTTCGATAATTTCGAAGAAAATGAAAAAGTTCTGCAGTGCGAAATCAAAAGCCCTTGGAATCATGGCAGGAATACTGTTCGTGGTATTACATATATAAATAAATTAGCGGTATCCAACAGATGATGTTCTGGGTCACCCTGGTCCACATTTTGGTCGATATCTCGAAAACGCCTTCACATATACAACTAAGGGCCACTTTCATTTAAAACCCTCATTAATACCTTTAATTTGATACCCATATCGTCCAAACACATTATAGAGTTACCCCTGGTCCACCTTTATGGCGATATCGCGAAAAGGCGTCCACCTATAGAACTAAGGCCCACTCCCTTTTAAAATACTCATTACCACCTTTCATTTGATACCCATTCGTACAAACACATTCTAGAGTGGTCCACCTTTATGGCGATATCTCGAAAAGGCTTCCACCTATAGAACTAAGGCCCACTTCCTTTTAAAATACTCTGTAATACCTTTCATTTGATACCCGTCATACAAACAGATTCCAGGGTTACCCTGGGTTCATTTTCATACATGGTGATTTTCCCTTATTTGGCAAAGGATGAAGGAAAATCGTTCCAAAAAACGTCACCCTTGGTATACAATTTGGTCGATATTTCCCAAACCTATGTGATATGGAATTAAAAACCACTTATAAGCCATCTACGAAACTCTACGACACCAACGCAGTTAAGCTCTCAGCTGAGTATGTAATGTTCGGTTACACCCGAACTTAGCCTTCCTTACTTATTTTTTTTTTATGTTTGTTATTAGTTTCAACCCTGAAGATGGTTACCTTAGAGTAACCGAAATATATTGGTATCGGAAAAAAACATCTTTTTCGTTTTATTGTGAAGATTTAAAGGTCGCCAAAAATCTCAAATAAATTCTATTAATTTATTTTTACACTCAGCTGATAATATTTCTTCTCTAGCAGAACAGTTTTAGATCTCGACGCTTGACAAACCACTGCCCATCAATGACTAAGCATAAAAAAAATGAAAATAGGACAGCACTCTGTGGCATCCCCTGTTTAATTTTCCTAGGCTTTGGGATTTCGTCCCTAAAATGAACCGAAGATTGCCGACCATTCAGATAGTTTACGGTCCAACTTTTTCGACAAGGGGGAAGGTGTGAGCCTTCTATGTCTTCGAGAAGCGTGCCGTGTAGCTGTGTCGAAAGATTTTTACAGGTCAAGTGCCACGACCACTGGAATGGGGGAATTCCCCCGGGCCCGGTGTTTCTCAGGGGCCCGCGATTTAGAAGTACTAAGCCATTTTTTTTTATTCAGGAGAATTTTAGTTGTTCCATGTGCAAATTTTAAGCCGAATTTCAAACGCAATGAATATTGATAGATTTTTTGCCTGGGCCTGAGGAGACAATAAAAACACCAAACAAAAATGTGGTTCTCAGGGGGCCCGCGATTTAGAGGTATTAAGATATTTTTTTTTTAATTCAGGAGGGTTGTTGGTTGTTCCATCTGCAAATTTTAAGCCGAATTTCAAACGCAACGAATATTGATAATGATTTTTTGCCTGGGCCTGAGGAGACAATAAACACATCAAACAAAAATGAATGTTTACATGAATTCAAAATCGTAAAGATTTCGTGGTGACACTGATGAAGGTTCATCTACAAAAAGTCTTCCAACAATACCACCAACTCTATATCAAAGTCCAGATTATTTAAACGAATTCGATATCGATACCGTGAATAATGAGTTTTTGCGATCTGAAGAAGTCAGCGAAATAATTCGTCGAGGTCATCAAAAGTGTCCTGTTATTTTTCCACGTGATTGTCATAACGAGCCATTTCCTACCTCGTTGTTAAACAGAATCTTGCCAAATGGAGAGAGAGTGGAGCGTGACTGGTTAGTGTGGAGTGCCAGTAGCAAAGCTTTTTATTGCCTACCATGTCGTCTATTAAGCACCAATATTTTAAATCGACCTAAAATTTGTTGTCCTGGCGGATATTCGAAATTCCTGGTATAGAAGAAGATATACGATAAACTGCCATCACACGAAAATACTCAAGATCACATTAAATGTTATATTCAATGGCGTTTTTTACAAAATCTAATTCAAAGAGGCTACAATTGATACATTATCATTGAACAGCTAATCAGCGAAACTCAAAAGTGGAAAGAAATTGTATATAAAATGTTGGACACTATTTTATTTTTGGGTGAAAGAGGCCTAGCTTTCAAAGGCGAAAGTATATATCTTGGTGAACGAAATGATGGACATTTTTTTGGCATCTAAGATCTCATAAACCAATATGATCCGATACTTAGAGATCATTTGGAGAAAGTTAGGATTTCACAACAGGAGCACAAGCGTTTACAAGTTCACTATCTTTCCCCAGACATTCAGAACGAGTTTACAGAAATTTGTGCAAAGCACGTGAGGGAAACTATATTAGATCAAGGCAAGGAAGCGAAGTATTTTGCTATTATCGTTGGTGCAATGCCTGATGGTAGTCATATTGACTACGTTCATTTTGCGCTAACTCCATTTCAATTCGAAAGCAACAAATTTTGCAATTCAAGAACGGTTTTTGGCTTTCGTGAATTGTAACCAAATAACTGGTCAGAAAATCGCTGATGTAATTTGCCATACTTGATTGAAGATTGTCGTGCACAAGGGTACGGTAACGGCGCCAATATGAAAGGAGCTTACAACGGAGCACTACGTCACATTCTCGACAAAAACTCGAATGCTGATTAGTCGCCTTGTGCAACCCACATTTTTAATTTATGTGGTGTTGATGCTGCAGAATGTTGTGCGGCTGCAATTACTTTCTTCGGAGTTGTACAAAAATGTTTTACTATTTTCAGCAGCACTCCACAACGATGGGACATCCTCAAAAAAAATGTATCGAGCTCTCTTCATAGTCTTTCAGCCAAAAGCCAAATTTGCCTGCGCAAGCATACGGCGATGTTACCGGAATTCTCAAGTACATCAACAAGATCGAATATATCTTGCTGTCCTTAATTTGGTTCAAAATACTGACTACCATTAATGAAATAAACGTGGTCCTCCAAGCTAGAGACGCCACCATAAATGTTGAGGTCCGACATCTAGATGCCTTATTAACTGATTTGAAGTTGATCAGGAACCAATGGGAAACAGTTTTAAACGAATTCACTTGAAAATCTCGCCAAAATTTCCGGACATTCGAAAGAGAAACGCCAAAAGACGTTCTGAATATAATTTAAATGAGATGATTACGGATGATTCAGAGTCTGATTTTAAAAACAATACATTCCTGGTGATCGTTGATTCGGTAATCACTGGCATTACTGAACGATTTGCAGCTATGAGAAATTTGAGCGAGACGTTTTCATTTTTGTGGCAATTTGAAGACATGGATGAAACGACGGTTCGGGCGAGCTCAGCAAAATTTGTCGAAAAATACCAGTCGGACGTTTCTCAAAGCTTAGAATGCGAAAGAATTCACTTGAAACACAATTACGAAGCAAATTTTGATAAAGGTCTGTCACCATTGGAATTGCTAAATACCATCTATGTTCAAAATCTGTATACAATTTTCCCCAACATTTGTGTTGCTTTACGTATCTTTTGCACTATACCTGTCACTGTAGCTAGTGCAAAATATTCTTTCAGCGTCCTTGCAAGAATCAAAAACTTTCGTATATCTTTTTGATCTAAAAAGCCAGTTTTAGGACTTACCACGCTTTGTGTTGAATCCGTTTTGACAAGACAGTTAAATTTCGAAATTATTATATAAAAATTTGCAGCGAGAAAAGCAAGAAAAGCCACTCTTTGATATCCGAACCTTCTACATATATTGAATAATTAAAATTTATAATCATCATTATATTTATCAGAAATGTTCTAAAATGTTACCAAATACATAACTAGAAAAGATTATTTGAAACAATATGTGGCGGTTAAAAGAGAATTTTATTTCTACGTTACAATAAAACAGTATAAATAGTAAATATTCTGTGTTAATTTTATTTTCAGCTCTTAGTCCAAAAATCATTTAGTTGATGTGGCAAAAATTTTGTTTGTTGTAATCCATCAATAATGATTCATGAATGTGACGTCAGTAATTCAAATTAATCAAATGTATAAGTGGTTTTTTTAAAGGGGCCCGTAAATTGTTTAGTCCCAGGCCCGGATTTTCTCTCTACGGCCCTGGGTTGGAGTTCTTTAGATGCTCCTCCAATTTGACACGTTTGTGTTCATTTACCAGCCGCATAATATCCAAGTTGAGACTCTTAATATTGAGGTCTCTAGGGTCGAGTTGTCTCGCCAGGTCACGT
The DNA here is from genome assembly GCF_040869045.1 of Eurosta solidaginis. NCBI lineage: Eukaryota > Metazoa > Arthropoda > Insecta > Diptera > Tephritidae > Eurosta > Eurosta solidaginis. The sequence goes on from NC_090322.1 coordinate 96,028,235, forward strand.
TCTCTTGCTAAGTTTACAGCTTCAGCCGGGAAATGTGGTATGATTTCAGGTATTCTTCCGGCCGGAATCAAGCGTGCAGAAGCTGAAGCGATGACCTTGCGGAAAGCACGCTCGCCTTGCCGGACATCAGTCGGAATGGTGAGCGCAGCAAAAGAGTGATTTAAAATCAATAAAAGCCCGTTTTTCAAAGGTGAGTTTGGGCAGGTGGTCAGATCCTAACGTAAGCATCGGCTGGAATTCGACGCAGTTTAGCATTATGCATTACCCCTTTTTATGCCAATGCATTTCACCAAAACCAAGTCTTGTTAAAACGGATTCCTGCACGAATATAGTTGACATTTTCTGAATTTTATGGATGCTAATTTCATTGTACTGGCCTAAAATACTTTATGAAGATTTATTTATTCTTTCCGCAAGGATTGTTAACGTTTTCGCTTCACCTTCCTCTATTCCGGCAGCTTGCTTTGGCATATAACTGGACCCAACGAACAGACACAAATTACAGCTGTCTATTATACTGGAATCAATAGCCGCGGCATTATTTGTGGAGTTGGAAAGCAACGCATACGAAAATGGCCAGGCGAGAATGGAAAGGCAAGATACGAGATTTGTGTAATCCATTTGAGATGAGTGACGAATTGTAATAAATTGAACTTAAAAGTGGTAAAGTTTAATTACTTATTTTCTTATTTAGGTTCAAAGAAAACGTTCGACTTAATAAGGATGCTTTCAAGTATGTGTTAGATACTTTTGCGGGGCAAATACGTCGAAGGATTTCGACATCAACATGTTGTTTTTGACCTGGAAACATATAAAAAACAGTCATCATCAAGCCTTTTACGTTTCTTAGCAAGTTTTACTTACATTTTTGTTAAAATTCTGTTATAAATTAATAAAAAAATAAAAAGAAAATATTTTTCCGCCAACTTAGAAAAACGGAACTACGATCGAAATGCAGGTTATATCAACATTCAAGCCAAGTAATGATATGGTGCAACAAAATATAAAAATAAAAAAAATTTTCAAAATAGGCGTGGCTCCGCCCTTTTTCATTGAATTTGTCTAGAATACTTTCAATGCCATAAGTCGAACAAAAATTGGCCAATCATTTTGAAATTTGGAAAGGCCATAACTTCTATGACGATAACTGTTTTCTGTGAAAATGGGCGAAATCGGTTGAAGCCACGCCCAGTTTTTATAGACAGTCTACCGTCTGTCGTTCCGCTCGGCCGTTAACACGATAAATTCAGCAAAAATCGATATATCTTTACTACTTAGTTCACGTACTTATCTGAACTCACTTTATCTTGGTATTAAAAATGGGCGAAATGCAACTATGACCACGCTCACATTTTCGATAATTTCGAAGAAAATGAAAAAGTTCTGCAGTGCGAAATCAAAAGCCCTTGGAATCATGGCAGGAATACTGTTCGTGGTATTACATATATAAATAAATTAGCGGTATCCAACAGATGATGTTCTGGGTCACCCTGGTCCACATTTTGGTCGATATCTCGAAAACGCCTTCACATATACAACTAAGGGCCACTTTCATTTAAAACCCTCATTAATACCTTTAATTTGATACCCATATCGCCCAAACACATTATAGAGTTCCCCTGGTCCACCTTTATGGCGATATCGCGAAAAGGCGTCCACCTATAGAACTAAGGCCCACTCCCTTTTAAAATACTCATTACCACCTTTCATTTGATACCCATTCGTACAAACACATTCTAGAGTGGTCCACCTTTATGGCGATATCTCGAAAAGGCTTCCACCTATAGAACTAAGGCCCACTTCCTTTTAAAATACTCTGTAATACCTTTCATTTGATACCCGTCATACAAACAGATTCCAGGGTTACCCTGGGTTCATTTTCATACATGGTGATTTTCCCTTATTTGGCAAAGGATGAAGGAAAATCGTTCCAAAAAACGTCACCCTTGGTATACAATTTGGTCGATATTTCCCAAACCTATGTGATATGGAATTAAAAACCACTTATAAGCCATCTACGAAACTCTACGACACCAACGCAGTTAAGCTCTCAGCTGAGTATGTAATGTTCGGTTACACCCGAACTTAGCCTTCCTTACTTGTTTTTTTTTTTATGTTTGTTATTAGTTCCAACCCTGAAGATGGTTACCTTAGAGTAACCGAAATATATTGGTATCGGAAAAAACATCTTTTTCGTTTTATTGTGAAGATTTAAAGGTCGCCAAAAATCTCAAATAAATTCTATTAATTTATTTTTACACTCAGCTGATAATATTTCTTCTCTAGCAGAACAGTTTTAGATCTCGACGCTTGACAAACCACTGCCCATCAATGACTAAGCATAAAAAAAATGAAAATAGGACAGCACTCTGTGGCATCCCCTGTTTAATTTTCCTAGGCTTTGGGATTTCGTCCCTAAAATGAACCGAAGATTGCCGACCATTCCGATAGTTTACGGTCCAACTTTTTCGACAAGGGGGAAGGTGTGAGGCTTCTATGTCTTCGAGAAGCGTGCCGTGTAGCTGTGTCGAAAGATTTTTACAGGTCAAGTGCCACGACCACTGGAATGGGGGAATTCCCCCGGGCCCGGTGTTTCTCAGGGGCCCGCGATTTAGAAGTACTAAGCCATTTTTTTTTATTCAGGAGAATTTTAGTTGTTCCATGTGCAAATTTTAAGCCGAATTTCAAACGCAATGAATATTGATAATGATTTTTTGCCTGGTCCTGAGGAGACAATAAAAACACCAAACAAAAATGTGGTTCTCGGGGGGCCCGCGATTTAGAGGTATTAAGATATTTTTTTTTTAATTCAGGAGGGTTTTTGGTTGTTCCATGTGCAAATTTTAAGCCGAATTTCAAACGCAACGAATATTGATAATGATTTTTTGCCTGGGCCTGAGGAGACAATAAAAACATCAAACAAAAATGAATGGTTACATGAATTCAAAATCGTAAAGATTTCGTGGTGACACTGATGAAGGTTCATCTACAAAAAGTCTTCCAACAATACCACCAACTCTATATCAAAGTCCAGATTATTTAAACGACTTCGATATCGGTACCGTGAATAATGAGTTTTTGCGATCTGAAGAAGTCAGCGAAATAATTCGTCGAGGTCATCAAAAGTGTCCTGTTATTTTTCCACGTGATTGTCATAACGAGCCATTTCCTACCTCGTTGTTAAACAGAATCTTGCCAAAGGGAGAGAGAGTGGAGCGTGACTGGTTAGTGTGGAGTGCCAGTAGCAAAGCTTTTTATTGCCTACCATGTCGTCTATTAAGCACCAATATTTTAAATCGACCTAAAATTTGTTGTCCTGGCGGATATTCGAAATTCCTGGTATAGAAGAAGATATACGATAAACTGCCATCACACGAAAATACTCAAGATCACATTAAATGTTATATTCAATGGCGTTTTTTACAAAATCTAATTCAAAGAGGCTACAATTGATACATTATCATTGAACAGCTAATCAGCGAAACTCAAAAGTGGAAAGAAATTGTATATAAAATGTTGGACACTATTTTATTTTTGGGTGAAAGAGGCCTAGCTTTCAAAGGCGAAAGTATATATCTTGGTGAACGAAATGATGGACATTTTTTTGGCATCTAAGATCTCATAAACCAATATGATCCGATACTTAGAGATCATTTGGAGAAAGTTAGGATTTCACAACAGGAGCACAAGCGTTTACAAGTTCACTATCTTTCCCCAGACATTCAGAACGAGTTTACAGAAATTTGTGCAAAGCACGTGAGGGAAACTATATTAGATCAAGGCAAGGAAGCCAAGGGTTTTGCTATTATCGTTGATGCAATGCCTGATGGTAGTCATATTGACTACGTTCATTTTGCGCTAACTCCATTTCAATTCGAAAGCAACAAATTTTGCAATTCAAGAACGGTTTTTGGCTTTCGTGAATTGTAACCAAATAACTGGTCAGAAAATCGCTGATGTAATTTGCCATACTTGATTGAAGATTGTCGTGCACAAGGGTACGGTAACGGCGCCAATATGAAAGGAGCTTACAACGGAGCACTACGTCACATTCTCGACAAAAACTCGAATGCTGATTAGTCGCCTTGTGCAACCCACATTCTTAATTTATGTGGTGTTGATGCTGCAGAATGTTGTGCGGCTGCAATTACTTTCTTCGGAGTTGTACAAAAATATTTTACTATTTTCAGCAGCACTCCACAACGATGGGACATCCTCAAAAAAAATGTATCGAGCTCTCTTCATAGTCTTTCAGCCAAAAGCCAAATTTGCCTGCGCAAGCATACGGCGATGTTACCGGAATTCTCAAGTACATCAACAAGATCGAATATATCTTGCTGTCCTTAATTTGGTTCAAAATATTGACTACGACTACCATTAATGAAATAAACGTGGTCCTCCAAGCTAGAGACGCCACCATAAATGTTGAGGTCCGACATCGAATTCACTTGAAAATCTCGCCAAAATTTCCGGACATTCGAAAGAGAAACGCCAAAAGACGTTCTGAATATAATTTAAATGAGATGATTACGGATGATTCAGAGTCTGATTTTAAAAACAATACATTCCTGGTGATCGTTGATTCGGTAATCACTGGCATTACTGAACGATTTGCAGCTATGAGAAATTTGAGCGAGACGTTTTCATTTTTGTGGCAATTTGAAGACATGGATGAAACGACGGTTCGGGCGAGCTCAGCAAAATTTGTCGAAAAATACCAGTCGGACGTTTCTCAAAGCTTAGAATGCGAAAGAATTCACTTGAAACACAATTACGAAGCAAATTTTGATAAAGGTCTGTCACCATTGGAATTGCTAAATACCATCTATGTTCAAAATCTGTATACAATTTTCCCCAACATTTGTGTTGATTTACGTATCTTTTGCACTATACCTGTCACTGTAGCTAGTGCAAAATATTCTTTCAGCGTCCTTGCAAGAATCAAAAACTTTCGTAGATCTTTTTGATCTAAAAAGCCAGTTTTAGGACTTACCACGCTTTGTGTTGAATCCGATTTGACAAGACAGTTAAATTTCGAAATTATTATATAAAAATTTGCAGCGAGAAAAGCAAGAAAAGCCACTCTTTGATATCCGAACCTTCTACATATATTGAATAATTAAAATTTATAATCATCATTATATTTATCAGAAATGTTCTAAAATGTTACCAAATACATAACTAGAAAAGATTATTTGAAACAATATGTGGCGGTTAAAAGAGAATTTTATTTCTACGTTACAATAAAACAGTATAAATAGTAAATATTCTGTGTTAATTTTATTTTCAGCTCTTAGTCCAAAAATCATTTAGTTGATGTGGCAAAAATTTTGTTTGTTGTAATCCATCAATAATGATTCATGAATGTGACGTCAGTAATTCAAATTAATCAAATGTATAAGTGGTTTTTTTAAAGGGGCCCGTAAATTGTTTAGTCCCAGGCCCGGATTTTCTCTCTACGGCCCTGGGTTGGAGTTCTTTAGATGCTCCTCCAATTTGACACGTTTGTGTTCATTTACCAGCCGCATAATATCCAAGTTGAGACTCTTAATATTGAGGTCTCTAGGGTCGAGTTGTCTCGCCAGATCACGTTCTCTTGCTAAGTTTACAGCTTCAGCCGGGAAATGTGGTATGATTTCAGGTATTCTTCCGGCCGGAATCAAGCGTGCAGAAGCTGAAGCGATGACCTTGCGGAAAGCACGCTCGCCTTGCCGGACATCAGTCGGAATGGTGAGCGCAGCAAAAGAGTGATTTAAAATCAATAAAAGCCCGTTTTTCAAAGGTGAGTTTGGGCAGGTGGTCAGATCCTAACGTAAGCATCGGCTGGAATTCGACGCAGTTTAGCATTATGCATTACCCCTTTTTATGCCAATGCATTTCAGCCAATGCATTTCACCAAAACCAAGTCTTGTTAAAACGGATTCCTGCACGAATATAGTTGACATTTTCTGAATTTTATGGATGCTAATTTCATTGTACTGGCCTAAAATACTTTATGAAGATTTATTTATTCTTTCCGCAAGGATTGTTAACGTTTTCGCTTCACCTTCCTCTATTCCGGCAGCTTGCTTTGGCATATAACTGGACCCAACGAACAGACACAAATTACAGCTGTCTATTATACTGGAATCAATAGCCGCGGCATTATTTGTGGAGTTGGAAAGCAACGCATACGGAAATGGCCAGGCGAGAATGGAAAGGCAAGATACGAGATTTGTGTAATCCATTTGAGATGAGTGACGAATTGTAATAAATTGAACTTAAAAGTGGTAAAGTTTAATGACTTATTTTCTTATTTAGGTTCAAAGAAAACGTTCGACTTAATAAGGATGCTTTCAAGTATGTGTTAGAAACTTTTGCGGGGCAAATACGTGGAAGGATTTCGACATCAACATGTTGTTTTTGACCTGGAAACATATAAAAAACAGTCGTCATCAAGCCTTTTACGTTTCTTAGCAAGTTTTACTTACATTTTTGTTAAAATTCTGTTATAAATTAATAAAAAAATAAAAAGAAAATATTTTTCCGCCAACTTAGAAAAACGGAACTACGATCGAAATGCAGATTATATCAACATTCAAGCCAAGTAATGATATGGTGCAACAAAATATAAAAATAAAAGAAAATTTCAAAATAGGCGTGGCTCCGCCCTTTTTCATTGAATTTGTCTAGAATACTTTCAATGCCATAAGTCGAACAAAAATTGGCCAATCATTTTGAAATTTGGAAAGGCCATAACTTCTATGACGATAACTGTTTTCTGTGAAAATGGGCGAAATCGGTTGAAGCCACGCCCAGTTTTTATAGACAGTCTACCGTCTGTCGTTCCGCTCGGCCGTTAACACGATAACTTCAGCAAAAATCGATATATCTTTACTACTTAGTTCACGTACTTATCTGAACTCACTTTATCTTGGTATTAAAAATGGGCGAAATCCAACTATGACCACGCTCACATTTTCGATAATTTCGAAGAAAATGAAAAAGTTCTGCAGTGCGAAATCAAAAGCCCTTGGAATCATGGCAGGAATACTGTTCGTGGTATTACATATATAAATAAATTAGCGGTATCCAACAGATGATGTTCTGGGTCACCCTGGTCCACATTTTGGTCGATATCTCGAAAACGCCTTCACATATACAACTAAGGGCCACTTTCATTTAAAACCCTCATTAATACCTTTAATTTGATACCCATATCGTCCAAACACATTATAGAGTTACCCCTGGTTCACCTTTATGGCGATATCGCGAAAAGGCGTCCACCTATAGAACTAAGGCCCACTCCCTTTTAAAATACTCATTACCACCTTTCATTTGATACCCATTCGTACAAACACATTCTAGAGTGGTCCACCTTTATGGCGATATCTCGAAAAGGCTTCCACCTATAGAACTAAGGCCCACTTCCTTTTAAAATACTCTGTAATACCTTTCATTTGATACCCGTCATACAAACAGATTCCAGGGTTACCCTGGGTTCATTTTCATACATGGTGATTTTCCCTTATTTGGCAAAGGATGAAGGAAAATCGTTCCAAAAAACGTCACCCTTGGTATACAATTTGGTCGATATTTCCCAAACCTATGTGATATGGAATTAAAAACCACTTATAAGCCATCTACGAAACTCTACGACACCAACGCAGTTAAGCTCTCAGCTGAGTATGTAATGTTCGGTTACACCCGAACTTAGCCTTATTTACTTGTTTTTTTTTTTATGTTTGTTATTAGTTTCAACCCTGAAGACGGTTACCTTAGAGTAACCGAAATATATTGGTATCGGAAAAAAACATCTTTTTCGTTTTATTGTGAAGATTTAAAGGCCGCCAAAAATCTCAAATAAATTCTATTAATTTATTTTTACACTCAGCTGATTATATTTCTTCTCTAGCAGAACAGTTTTAGATCTCGACGCTTGACAAACCACTGCCCATCAATGACTAAGCATAAAAAAATGAAAATAGGACAGCACTCTGTGGCATCCCCTGTTTAATTTTCCTAGGCTTTGGGATTTCGTCCCTAAAATGAACCGAAGATTGCCGACCATTCAGATAGTTTACGGTCCAACTTTTTCGACAAGGGGGAAGGTGTGAGCCTTCTATGTCTTCGAGAAGCGTGCCGTGTAGCTGTGTCGAAAGATTTTTACAGGTCAAGTGCCACGACCACTGGAATGGGGGAATTCACCCGGGCCCGGTGTTTCTCAGGGGCCCGCGATTTAGAAGTACTAAGCCATTTTTTTTTATTCAGGAGAATTTTAGTTGTTCCATGTGCAAATTTTAAGCCGAATTTCAAACGCAATGAATATTGATAATGATTTTTTGCCTGGGCCTGAGGAGACAATAAAAACACCAAACAAAAATGTGGTTCTCAGGGGGCCCGCGATTTAGAGGTATTAAGATATTTTTTTTTAATTCAGGAGGGTTTTTGGTTGTTCCATGTGCAAATTTTAAGCCGAATTTCAAACGCAACGAATATTGATAATGATTTTTTGCCTGGGCCTGAGGAGACAATAAAAACATCAAACAAAAATGAATGGTTACATGAATTCAAAATCGTAAAGATTTCGTGGTGACACTGATGAAGGTTCATCTACAAAAAGTCTTCCAACAATACCACCAACTCTATATCAAAGTCCAGATTATTTAAACGACTTCGATATCGGTACCGTGAATAATGAGTTTTTGCGATCTGAAGAAGTCAGCGAAATAATTCGTCGAGGTCATCAAAAGTGTCCTGTTATTTTTCCACGTGATTGTCATAACGAGCCATTTCCTACCTCGTTGTTAAACAGAATCTTGCCAAAGGGAGAGAGAGTGGAGCGTGACTGGTTAGTGTGGAGTGCCAGTAGCAAAGCTTTTTATTGCCTACCATGTCGTCTATTAAGCACCAATATTTTAAATCGACCTAAAATTTGTTGTCCTGGCGGATATTCGAAATTCCTGGTATAGAAGAAGATATACGATAAACTGCCATCACACGAAAATACTCAAGATCACATTAAATGTTATATTCAATGGCGTTTTTTACAAAATCTAATTCAAAGAGGCTACAATTGATACATTATCATTGAACAGCTAATCAGCGAAACTCAAAAGTGGAAAGAAATTGTATATAAAATGTTGGACACTATTTTATTTTTGGGTGAAAGAGGCCTAGCTTTCAAAGGCGAAAGTATATATCTTGGTGAACGAAATGATGGACATTTTTTTGGCATCTAAGATCTCATAAACCAATATGATCCGATACTTAGAGATCATTTGGAGAAAGTTAGGATTTCACAACAGGAGCACAAGCGTTTACAAGTTCACTATCTTTCCCCAGACATTCAGAACGAGTTTACAGAAATTTGTGCAAAGCACGTGAGGGAAACTATATTAGATCAAGGCAAGGAAGCCAAGGGTTTTGCTATTATCGTTGATGCAATGCCTGATGGTAGTCATATTGACTACGTTCATTTTGCGCTAACTCCATTTCAATTCGAAAGCAACAAATTTTGCAATTCAAGAACGGTTTTTGGCTTTCGTGAATTGTAACCAAATAACTGGTCAGAAAATCGCTGATGTAATTTGCCATACTTGATTGAAGATTGTCGTGCACAAGGGTACGGTAACGGCGCCAATATGAAAGGAGCTTACAACGGAGCACTACGTCACATTCTCGACAAAAACTCGAATGCTGATTAGTCGCCTTGTGCAACCCACATTCTTAATTTATGTGGTGTTGATGCTGCAGAATGTTGTGCGGCTGCAATTACTTTCTTCGGAGTTGTACAAAAATATTTTACTATTTTCAGCAGCACTCCACAACGATGGGACATCCTCAAAAAAAATGTATCGAGCTCTCTTCATAGTCTTTCAGCCAAAAGCCAAATTTGCCTGCGCAAGCATACGGCGATGTTACCGGAATTCTCAAGTACATCAACAAGATCGAATATATCTTGCTGTCCTTAATTTGGTTCAAAATACTGACTACGACTACCATTAATGAAATAAACGTGGTCCTCCAAGCTAGAGACGCCACCATAAATGTTGAGGTCCGACATCGAATTCACTTGAAAATCTCGCCAAAATTTCCGGACATTCTAAAGAGAAACGCCAAAAGACGTTCTGAATATAATTTAAATGAGATGATTACGGATGATTCAGAGTCTGATTTTAAAAACAATACATTCCTGGTGATCGTTGATTCGGTAATCACTGGCATTACTGAACGATTTGCAGCTATGAGAAATTTGAGCGAGACGTTTTCATTTTTGTGGCAATTTGAAGCCATGGATGAAACGACGGTTCGGGCGAGCTCAGCAAAATTTGTCGAAAAATACCAGTCGGACGTTTCTCAAAGCTTAGAATGCGAAAGAATTCACTTGAAACACAATTACGAAGCAAATTTTGATAAAGGTCTGTCACCATTGGAATTGCTAAATACCATCTATGTTCAAAATCTGTATACAATTTTCCCCAACATTTGTGTTGATTTACGTATCTTTTGCACTATACCTGTCACTGTAGCTAGTGCAAAATATTCTTTCAGCGTCCTTGCAAGAATCAAAAACTTTCGTAGATCTTTTTGATCTAAAAAGCCAGTTTTAGGACTTACCACGCTTTGTGTTGAATCCGATTTGACAAGACAGTTAAATTTCGAAATTATTATATAAAAATTTGCAGCGAGAAAAGCAAGAAAAGCCACTCTTTGATATCCGAACCTTCTACATATATTGAATAATTAAAATTTATAATCATCATTATATTTATCAGAAATGTTCTAAAATATTACCAAATACATAACTAGAAAAGATTATTTGAAACAATATGTGGCGGTTAAAAGAGAATTTTATTTCTACGTTACAATAAAACAGTATAAATAGTAAATATTCTGTGTTAATTTTATTTTCAGCTCTTAGTCCAAAAATCATTTAGTTGATGTGGCAAAAATTTTGTTTGTTGTAATCCATCAATAATGATTCATGAATGTGACGTCAGTAATTCAAATTAATCAAATGTATAAGTGGTTTTTTTAAAGGGGCCCGTAAATTGTTTAGTCCCAGGCCCGGATTTTCTCTCTACGGCCCTGGGTTGGAGTTCTTTAGATGCTCCTCCAATTTGACACGTTTGTGTTCATTTACCAGCCGCATAATATCCAAGTTGAGACTCTTAATATTGAGGTCTCTAGGGTCGAGTTGTCTCGCCAGATCACGTTCTCTTGCTAAGTTTACAGCTTCAGCCGGGAAATGTGGTATGATTTCAGGTATTCTTCCGGCCGGAATCAAGCGTGCAGAAGCTGAAGCGATGACCTTGCGGAAAGCACGCTCGCCTTGCCGGACATCAGTCGGAATGGTGAGCGCAGCAAAAGAGTGATTTAAAATCAATAAAAGCCCGTTTTTCAAAGGTGAGTTTGGGCAGGTGGTCAGATCCTAACGTAAGCATCGGCTGGAATTCGACGCAGTTTAGCATTATGCATTACCCCTTTTTATGCCAATGCATTTCAGCCAATGCATTTCACCAAAACCAAGTCTTGTTAAAACGGATTCCTGCACGAATATAGTTGACATTTTCTCAATTTTATGGATGCTAATTTCATTGTACTGGCCTAAAATACTTTATGAAGATTTATTTATTCTTTCCGCAAGGATTGTTAACGTTTTCGCTTCACCTTCCTCTATTCCGGCAGCTTGCTTTGGCATATAACTGGACCCAACGAACAGACACAAATTACAGCTGTCTATTATACTGGAATCAATAGCCGCGGCATTATTTGTGGAGTTGGAAAGCAACGCATACGGAAATGGCCAGGCGAGAATGGAAAGGCAAGATACGAGATTTGTGTAATCCATTTGAGATGAGTGACGAATTGTAATAAATTGAACTTAAAAGTGGTAAAGTTTAATGACTTATTTTCTTATTTAGGTTCAAAGAAAACGTTCGACTTAATAAGGATGCTTTCAAGTATGTGTTAGAAACTTTTGCGGGGCAAATACGTCGAAGGATTTCGACATCAACATGTTGTTTTTGACCTGGAAACATATAAAAAACAGTCATCATCAAGCCTTTTACGTTTCTTAGCAAGTTTTACTTACATTTTTGTTAAAATTCTGTTATAAATTAATAAAAAAATAAAAAGAAAATATTTTTCCGCCAACTTAGAAAAACGGAACTACGATCGAAATGCAGATTATATCAACATTCAAGCCAAGTAATGATATGGTGCAACAAAATATAAAAATAAAAGAAAATTTCAAAATAGGCGTGGCTCCGCCCTTTTTCATTGAATTTGTCTAGAATACTTTCAATGCCATAAGTCGAACAAAAATTGGCCAATCATTTTGAAATTTGGAAAGGCCATAACTTCTATGACGATAACTGTTTTCTGTGAAAATGGGCGAAATCGGTTGAAGCCACGCCCAGTTTTTATAGACAGTCTACCGTCTGTCGTTCCGCTCGGCCGTTAACACGATAACTTCAGCAAAAATCGATATATCTTTACTACTTAGTTCACGTACTTATCTGAACTCACTTTATCTTGGTATTAAAAATGGGCGAAATCCAACTATGACCACGCTCACATTTTCGATAATTTCGAAGAAAATGAAAAAGTTCTGCAGTGCGAAATCAAAAGCCCTTGGAATCATGGCAGGAATACTGTTCGTGGTATTACATATATAAATAAATTAGCGGTATCCAACAGATGATGTTCTGGGTCACCCTGGTCCACATTTTGGTCGATATCTCGAAAACGCCTTCACATATACAACTAAGGGCCACTTTCATTTAAAACCCTCATTAATACCTTTAATTTGATACCCATATCGTCCAAACACATTATAGAGTTACCCCTGGTCCACCTTTATGGCGATATCGCGAAAAGGCGTCCACCTATAGAACTAAGGCCCACTCCCTTTTAAAATACTCATTACCACCTTTCATTTGATACCCATTCGTACAAACACATTCTAGAGTGGTCCACCTTTATGGCGATATCTCGAAAAGGCTTCCACCTATAGAACTAAGGCCCACTTCCTTTTAAAATACTCTGTAATACCTTTCATTTGATACCCGTCATACAAACAGATTCCAGGGTTACCCTGGGTTCATTTTCATACATGGTGATTTTCCCTTATTTGGCAAAGGATGAAGGAAAATCGTTCCAAAAAACGTCACCCTTGGTATACAATTTGGTCGATATTTCCCAAACCTATGTGATATGGAATTAAAAACCACTTATAAGCCATCTACGAAACTCTACGACACCAACGCAGTTAAGCTCTCAGCTGAGTATGTAATGTTCGGTTACACCCGAACTTAGCCTTATTTACTTGTTTTTTTTTTTATGTTTGTTATTAGTTTCAACCCTGAAGACGGTTACCTTAGAGTAACCGAAATATATTGGTATCGGAAAAAAACATCTTTTTCGTTTTATTGTGAAGATTTAAAGGCCGCCAAAAATCTCAAATAAATTCTATTAATTTATTTTTACACTCAGCTGATTATATTTCTTCTCTAGCAGAACAGTTTTAGATCTCGACGCTTGACAAACCACTGCCCATCAATGACTAAGCATAAAAAAAATGAAAATAGGACAGCACTCTGTGGCATCCCCTGTTTAATTTTCCTAGGCTTTGGGATTTCGTCCCTAAAATGAACCGAAGATTGCCGACCATTCAGATAGTTTACGGTCCAACTTTTTCGACAAGGGGGAAGGTGTGAGCCTTCTATGTCTTCGAGAAGCGTGCCGTGTAGCTGTGTCGAAAGATTTTTACAGGTCAAGTGCCACGACCACTGGAATGGGGGAATTCCCCCGGGCCCGGTGTTTCTCAGGGGCCCGCGATTTAGAAGTACTAAGCCATTTTTTTTTATTCAGGAGAATTTTAGTTGTTCCATGTGCAAATTTTAAGCCGAATTTCAAACGCAATGAATATTGATAATGATTTTTTGCCTGGGCCTGAGGAGACAATAAAAACACCAAACAAAAATGTGGTTCTCAGGGGGCCCGCGATTTAGAGGTATTAAGATATTTTTTTTTAATTCAGGAGGGTTTTTGGTTGTTCCATGTGCAAATTTTAAGCCGAATTTCAAACGCAACGAATATTGATAATGATTTTTTGCCTGGGCCTGAGGAGACAATAAAAACATCAAACAAAAATGAATGGTTACATGAATTCAAAATCGTAAAGATTTCGTGGTGACACTGATGAAGGTTCATCTACAAAAAGTCTTCCAACAATACCACCAACTCTATATCATAGTCCAGATTATTTAAACGACTTCGATATCGGTACCGTGAATAATGAGTTTTTGCGATCTGAAGAAGTCAGCGAAATAATTCGTCGAGGTCATCAAAAGTGTCCTGTTATTTTTCCACGTGATTGTCATAACGAGCCATTTCCTACCTCGTTGTTAAACAGAATCTTGCCAAAGGGAGAGAGAGTGGAGCGTGACTGGTTAGTGTGGAGTGCCAGTAGCAAAGCTTTTTATTGCCTACCATGTCGTCTATTAAGCACCAATATTTTAAATCGACCTAAAATTTGTTGTCCTGGCGGATATTCGAAATTCCTGGTATAGAAGAAGATATACGATAAACTGCCATCACACGAAAATACTCAAGATCACATTAAATGTTATATTCAATGGCGTTTTTTACAAAATCTAATTCAAAGAGGCTACAATTGATACATTATCATTGAACAGCTAATCAGCGAAACTCAAAAGTGGAAAGAAATTGTATATAAAATGTTGGACACTATTTTATTTTTGGGTGAAAGAGGCCTAGCTTTCAAAGGCGAAAGTATATATCTTGGTGAACGAAATGATGGACATTTTTTTGGCATCTAAGATCTCATAAACCAATATGATCCGATACTTAGAGATCATTTGGAGAAAGTTAGGATTTCACAACAGGAGCACAAGCGTTTACAAGTTCACTATCTTTCCCCAGACATTCAGAACGAGTTTACAGAAATTTGTGCAAAGCACGTGAGGGAAACTATATTAGATCAAGGCAAGGAAGCCAAGGGTTTTGCTATTATCGTTGATGCAATGCCTGATGGTAGTCATATTGACTACGTTCATTTTGCGCTAACTCCATTTCAATTCGAAAGCAACAAATTTTGCAATTCAAGAACGGTTTTTGGCTTTCGTGAATTGTAACCAAATAACTGGTCAGAAAATCGCTGATGTAATTTGCCATACTTGATTGAAGATTGTCGTGCACAAGGGTACGGTAACGGCGCCAATATGAAAGGAGCTTACAACGGAGCACTACGTCACATTCTCGACAAAAACTCGAATGCTGATTAGTCGCCTTGTGCAACCCACATTCTTAATTTATGTGGTGTTGATGCTGCAGAATGTTGTGCGGCTGCAATTACTTTCTTCGGAGTTGTACAAAAATATTTTACTATTTTCAGCAGCACTCCACAACGATGGGACATCCTCAAAAAAAAAGTATCGAGCTCTCTTCATAGTCTTTCAGCCAAAAGCCAAATTTGCCTGCGCAAGCATACGGCGATGTTACCGGAATTCTCAAGTACATCAACAAGATCGAATATATCTTGCTGTCCTTAATTTGGTTCAAAATACTGACTACGACTACCATTAATGAAATAAACGTGGTCCTCCAAGCTAGAGACGCCACCATAAATGTTGAGGTCCGACATCGAATTCACTTGAAAATCTCGCCAAAATTTCCGGACATTCGAAAGAGAAACGCCAAAAGACGTTCTGAATATAATTTAAATGAGATGATTACGGATGATTCAGAGTCTGATTTTAAAAACAATACATTCCTGGTGATCGTTGATTCGGTAATCACTGGCATTACTGAACGATTTGCAGCTATGAGAAATTTGAGCGAGACGTTTTCATTTTTGTGGCAATTTGAAGACATGGATGAAACGACGGTTCGGGCGAGCTCAGCAAAATTTGTCGAAAAATACCAGTCGGACGTTTCTCAAAGCTTAGAATGCGAAAGAATTCACTTGAAACACAATTACGAAGCAAATTTTGATAAAGGTCTGTCACCATTGGAATTGCTAAATACCATCTATGTTCAAAATCTGTATACAATTTTCCCCAACATTTGTGTTGATTTACGTATCTTTTGCACTATACCTGTCACTGTAGCTAGTGCAAAATATTCTTTCAGCGTCCTTGCAAGAATCAAAAACTTTCGTAGATCTTTTTGATCTAAAAAGCCAGTTTTAGGACTTACCACGCTTTGTGTTGAATCCGATTTGACAAGACAGTTAAATTTCGAAATTATTATATAAAAATTTGCAGCGAGAAAAGCAAGAAAAGCCACTCTTTGATATCCGAACCTTCTACATATATTGAATAATTAAAATTTATAATCATCATTATATTTATCAGAAATGTTCTAAAATGTTACCAAATACATAACTAGAAAAGATTATTTGAAACAATATGTGGCGGTTAAAAGAGAATTTTATTTCTACGTTACAATAAAACAGTATAAATAGTAAATATTCTGTGTTAATTTTATTTTCAGCTCTTAGTCCAAAAATCATTTAGTTGATGTGGCAAAAATTTTGTTTGTTGTAATCCATCAATAATGATTCATGAATGTGACGTCAGTAATTCAAATTAATCAAATGTATAAGTGGTTTTTTTAAAGGGGCCCGTAAATTGTTTAGTCCCAGGCCCGGATTTTCTCTCTACGGCCCTGGGTTGGAGTTCTTTAGATGCTCCTCCAATTTGACACGTTTGTGTTCATTTACCAGCCGCATAATATCCAAGTTGAGACTCTTAATATTGAGGTCTCTAGGGTCGAGTTGTCTCGCCAGATCACGTTCTCTTGCTAAGTTTACAGCTTCAGCCGGGAAATGTGGTATGATTTCAGGTATTCTTCCGGCCGGAATCAAGCGTGCAGAAGCTGAAGCGATGACCTTGCGGAAAGCACGCTCGCCTTGCCGGACATCAGTCGGAATGGTGAGCGCAGCAAAAGAGTGATTTAAAATCAATAAAAGCCCGTTTTTCAAAGGTGAGTTTGGGCAGGTGGTCAGATCCTAACGTAAGCATCGGCTGGAATTCGACGCAGTTTAGCATTATGCATTACCCCTTTTTATGCCAATGCATTTCAGCCAATGCATTTCACCAAAACCAAGTCTTGTTAAAACGGATTCCTGCACGAATGTAGTTGACATTTTCTGAATTTTATGGATGCTAATTTCATTGTACTGGCCTAAAATACTTTATGAAGATTTATTTATTCTTTCCGCAAGGATTGTTAACGTTTTCGCTTCACCTTCCTCTATTCCGGCAGCTTGCTTTGGCATATAACTGGACCCAACGAACAGACACAAATTACAGCTGTCTATTATACTGGAATCAATAGCCGCGGCATTATTTGTGGAGTTGGAAAGCAACGCATACGGAAATGGCCAGGCGAGAATGGAAAGGCAAGATACGAGATTTGTGTAATCCATTTGAGATGAGTGACGAATTGTAATAAATTGAACTTAAAAGTGGTAAAGTTTAATGACTTATTTTCTTATTTAGGTTCAAAGAAAACGTTCGACTTAATAAGGATGCTTTCAAGTATGTGTTAGAAACTTTTGCGGGGCAAATACGTCGAAGGATTTCGACATCAACATGTTGTTTTTGACCTGGAAACATATAAAAAAACAGTCATCATCAAGCATTTTACGTTTCTTAGCAAGTTTTACTTACATTTTTGTTAAAATTCTGTTATAAATTAATAAAAAAATAAAAAGAAAATATTTTTCCGCCAACTTAGAAAAACGGAACTACGATCGAAATGCAGATTATATCAACATTCAAGCCAAGTAATGATATGGTGCAACAAAATATAAAAATAAAAGAAAATTTCAAAATAGGCGTGGCTCCGCCCTTTTTCATTGAATTTGTCTAGAATACTTTCAATGCCATAAGTCGAACAAAAATTGGCCAATCATTTTGAAATTTGGAAAGGCCATAACTTCTATGACGATAACTGTTTTCTGTGAAAATGGGCGAAATCGGTTGAAGCCACGCCCAGTTTTTATAGACAGTCTACCGTCTGTCGTTCCGCTCGGCCGTTAACACGATAACTTCAGCAAAAATCGATATATCTTTACTACTTAGTTCACGTACTTATCTGAACTCACTTTATCTTGGTATTAAAAATGGGCGAAATCCAACTATGACCACGCTCACATTTTCGATAATTTCGAAGAAAATGAAAAAGTTCTGCAGTGCGAAATCAAAAGCCCTTGGAATCATGGCAGGAATACTGTTCGTGGTATTACATATATAAATAAATTAGCGGTATCCAACAGATGATGTTCTGGGTCACCCTGGTCCACATTTTGGTCGATATCTCGAAAACGCCTTCACATATACAACTAAGGGCCACTTTCATTTAAAACCCTCATTAATACCTTTAATTTGATACCCATATCGTCCAAACACATTATAGAGTTACCCCTGGTCCACCTTTATGGCGATATCGCGAAAAGGCGTCCACCTATAGAACTAAGGCCCACTCCCTTTTAAAATACTCATTACCACCTTTCATTTGATACCCATTCGTACAAACACATTCTAGAGTGGTCCACCTTTATGGCGATATCTCGAAAAGGCTGCCACCTATAGAACTAAGGCCCACTTCCTTTTAAAATACTCTGTAATACCTTTCATTTGATACCCGTCATACAAACAGATTCCAGGGTTACCCTGGGTTCATTTTCATACATGGTGATTTTCCCTTATTTGGCAAAGGATGAAGGAAAATCGTTCCAAAAAACGTCACCCTTGGTATACAATTTGGTCGATATTTCCCAAACCTATGTGATATGGAATTAAAAACCACTTATAAGCCATCTACGAAACTCTACGACACCAACGCAGTTAAGCTCTCAGCTGAGTATGTAATGTTCGGTTACACCCGAACTTAGCCTTATTTACTTGTTTTTTTTTTTATGTTTGTTATTAGTTTCAACCCTGAAGACGGTTACCTTAGAGTAACCGAAATATATTGGTATCGGAAAAAACATCTTTTTCGTTTTATTGTGAAGATTTAAAGGCCGCCAAAAATCTCAAATAAATTCTATTAATTTATTTTTACACTCAGCTGATTATATTTCTTCTCTAGCAGAACAGTTTTAGATCTCGACGCTTGACAAACCACTGCCCATCAATGACTAAGCATAAAAAAAATGAAAATAGGACAGCACTCTGTGGCATCCCCTGTTTAATTTTCCTAGGCTTTGGGATTTCGTCCCTAAAATGAACCGAAGATTGCCGACCATTCAGATAGTTTACGGTCCAACTTTTTCGACAAGGGGGAAGGTGTGAGCCTTCTATGTCTTCGAGAAGCGTGCCGTGTAGCTGTGTCGAAAGATTTTTACAGGTCAAGTGCCACGACCACTGGAATGGGGGAATTCCCCCGGGCCCGGTGTTTCTCAGGGGCCCGCGATTTAGAAGTACTAAGCCATTTTTTTTTATTCAGGAGAATTTTAGTTGTTCCATGTGCAAATTTTAAGCCGAATTTCAAACGCAATGAATATTGATAATGATTTTTTGCCTGGGCCTGAGGAGACAATAAAAACACCAAACAAAAATGTGGTTCTCAGGGGGCCCGCGATTTAGAGGTATTAAGATATTTTTTTTTAATTCAGGAGGGTTTTTGGTTGTTCCATGTGCAAATTTTAAGCCGAATTTCAAACGCAACGAATATTGATAATGATTTTTTGCCTGGGCCTGAGGAGACAATAAAAACATCAAACAAAAATGAATGTTTACATGAATTCAAAATCGTAAAGATTTCGTGGTGACACTGATGAAGGTTCATCTACAAAAAGTCTTCCAACAATACCACCAACTCTATATCAAAGTCCAGATTATTTAAACGACTTCGATATCGGTACCGTGAATAATGAGTTTTTGCGATCTGAAGAAGTCAGCGAAATAATTCGTCGAGGTCATCAAAAGTGTCCTGTTATTTTTCCACGTGATTGTCATAACGAGCCATTTCCTACCTCGTTGTTAAACAGAATCTTGCCAAAGGGAGAGAGAGTGGAGCGTGACTGGTTAGTGTGGAGTGCCAGTAGCAAAGCTTTTTATTGCCTACCATGTCGTCTATTAAGCACCAATATTTTAAATCGACCTAAAATTTGTTGTCCTGGCGGATATTCGAAATTCCTGGTATAGAAGAAGATATACGATAAACTGCCATCACACGAAAATACTCAAGATCACATTAAATGTTATATTCAATGGCGTTTTTTACAAAATCTAATTCAAAGAGGCTACAATTGATACATTATCATTGAACAGCTAATCAGCGAAACTCAAAAGTGGAAAGAAATTGTATATAAAATGTTGGACACTATTTTATTTTTGGGTGAAAGAGGCCTAGCTTTCAAAGGCGAAAGTATATATCTTGGTGAACGAAATGATGGACATTTTTTTGGCATCTAAGATCTCATAAACCAATATGATCCGATACTTAGAGATCATTTGGAGAAAGTTAGGATTTCACAACAGGAGCACAAGCGTTTACAAGTTCACTATCTTTCCCCAGACATTCAGAACGAGTTTACAGAAATTTGTGCAAAGCACGTGAGGGAAACTATATTAGATCAAGGCAAGGAAGCCAAGGGTTTTGCTATTATCGTTGATGCAATGCCTGATGGTAGTCATATTGACTACGTTCATTTTGCGCTAACTCCATTTCAATTCGAAAGCAACAAATTTTGCAATTCAAGAACGGTTTTTGGCTTTCGTGAATTGTAACCAAATAACTGGTCAGAAAATCGCTGATGTAATTTGCCATACTTGATTGAAGATTGTCGTGCACAAGGGTACGGTAACGGCGCCAATAACGGAGCACTACGTCACATTCTCGACAAAAACTCGAATGCTGATTAGTCGCCTTGTGCAACCCACATTCTTAATTTATGTGGTGTTGATGCTGCAGAATGTTGTGCGGCTGCAATTACTTTCTTCGGAGTTGTACAAAAATATTTAACTATTTTCAGCAGCACTCCACAACGATGGGACATCCTCAAAAAAAATATATCGAGCTCTCTTCATAGTCTTTCAGCCAAAAGCCAAATTTGCCTGCGCAAGCATACGGCGATGTTACCGGAATTCTCAAGTACATCAACAAGATCGAATATATCTTGCTGTCCTTAATTTGGTTCAAAATATTGACTACCATTAATGAAATAAACGTGGTCCTCCAAGCTAGAGACGCCACCATAAATGTTGAGGTCCGACATCGAATTCACTTGAAAATCTCGCCAAAATTTCCGGACATTCGAAAGAGAAACGCCAAAAGACGTTCTGAATATAATTTAAATGAGATGATTACGGATGATTCAGAGTCTGATTTTAAAAACAATACATTCCTGGTGATCGTTGATTCGGTAATCACTGGCATTACTGAACGATTTGCAGCTATGAGAAATTTGAGCGAGACGTTTTCATTTTTGTGGCAATTTGAAGACATGGATGAAACGACGGTTCGGGCGAGCTCAGCAAAATTTGTCGAAAAATACCAGTCGGACGTTTCTCAAAGCTTAGAATGCGAAAGAATTCACTTGAAACACAATTACGAAGCAAATTTTGATAAAGGTCTGTCACCATTGGAATTGCTAAATACCATCTATGTTCAAAATCTGTATACAATTTTCCCCAACATTTGTGTTGCTTTACGTATCTTTTGCACTATACCTGTCACTGTAGCTAGTGCAAAATATTCTTTCAACGTCCTTGCAAGAATCAAAAACTTTCGTAGATCTTTTTGATCTAAAAAGCCAGTTTTAGGACTTACCACGCTTTGTGTTGAATCCGATTTGACAAGACAGTTAAATTTCGAAATTATTATATAAAAATTTGCAGCGAGAAAAGCAAGAAAAGCCACTCTTTGATATCCGAACCTTCTACATATATTGAATAATTAAAATTTATAATCATCATTATATTTATCAGAAATGTTCTAAAATGTTACCAAATACATAACTAGAAAAGATTATTTGAAACAATATGTGGCGGTTAAAAGAGAATTTTATTTCTACGTTACAATAAAACAGTATAAATAGTAAATATTCTGTGTTAATTTTATTTTCAGCTCTTAGTCCAAAAATCATTTAGTTGATGTGGCAAAAATTTTGTTTGTTGTAATCCATCAATAATGATTCATGAATGTGACGTCAGTAATTCAAATTAATCAAATGTATAAGTGGTTTTTTTAAAGGGGCCCGTAAATTGTTTAGTCCCAGGCCCGGATTTTCTCTCTACGGCCCTGGGTTGGAGTTCTTTAGATGCTCCTCCAATTTGACACGTTTGTGTTCATTTACCAGTCGCATAATATCCAAGTTGAGACTCTTAATATTGAGGTCTCTAGGGTCGAGTTGTCTCGCCAGGTCACGTTCTCTTGCTAAGTTTACAGCTTCAGCCGGGAAATGTGGTATGATTTCAGGTATTCTTCCGGCCGTAATCAAGCGTGCAGAAGCTGAAGCGATGACCTTGCGGAAAGCACGCTCGCCTTGCCGGACATCAGTCGGAATGGTGAGCGCAGCAAAAGAGTGATTTAAAATCAATAAAAGCCCGTTTTTCAAAGGTGAGTTTGGGCAGGTGGTCAGATCCTAACGTAAGCATCGGCTGGAATTCGACGCAGTTTAGCATTATGCATTACCCCTTTTTATGCCAATGCATTTCAGCATGTGCATCATGACCTATGCGAGTGCATTCTTATGCATATTTAAATGCCGACCACACACAGTCATATTGCACTCATATTACAATGTTGACCCACATAAATTATGTTCACCCCAACACAGCCGGAGTTCAACGTCATATGAATGCCGACAACAACAAGCATATCCATTTGCATTTGTTTGTAAACCCTTGCTCAATGAGTCACACTGACAAGCACACGTGCCGGTCAGAATGCCCGATCGACAGTAGCTGTTTGTCAATGTGACGTCATAAGAAATATTTGCTGACTTGGCACATATGAAATAGAATGTAGTATTTTTAGTATGTGAGTATGTATATAATATTTGTAATAGTATTGTAAGACCGTTTACTATAAAAGAGAAAATATTTCAGTAATAAAGGCAATCATATTCTGACGCTCAACCTTAGCGTTTAATTTCAATTCATATGGTAATAGTTCATGGCGATCCTGCCAGTACAGATCAAAATTGGCACAACTGCTAAAAAAGATCTGACTGCCCAGAGAGCCTGACCATTGTTTTTTTTTTTTTTAAGTTTAAAACCGGATAAAGGATAAAGGACAACACAAACAGAGATTGGAATTTTAACAAGGCACCACTTGCCTTTTCATTCGGATTTTTTCACCAGAGGACCAATTAATAAAAAGACCAGTATTATGCATACAACGGAAAGGATTTGGTAATAGTTCATGGCAAAAACAAAACACTAAATATTGGCATTGATGACCAGCGAGCATAAAAAGAAGTGACATACAATTTGGCATTGAAACCTGGACATGATTGCACTGAAATTTGGACATGATGGCACTGAAATTTGAATATGATTGGCCGTTACGGACGCTAAACCATTAGCAAAAACAAGAGTTTTTCCTTAGGAATTTTTTTTTTAAATAGGACTAAATTAAATGAAAAATTTTATATAAAAAAATATATTTCTAAAATTTAAAGAAATTTTTTTTAGCTTGAAAAAAAGTAAATGGGTTCAGTTATTTCTTTGCTATGAAAGAAATAAAAACAGAAGAAGAATTCCACAGAGTTTTCAAAAAGTGTGAAGACACTATCAGAGAATTTATAAAAATCTCTGAGGAAACCCTTAAAAATCGTAACACTATTAAACAAGGTCCGACGCCAATTACTATAGAAGAATATTGGCGACGGAACCAGTCTAGTAAAAAGGAAGAAATATTAAAAATACCTACCCCAATTATCCCGAAAAAGGAAACGGGGAGGTAAACAATTCAAAAGAAAAAAAGAAATAGGTGAAACCTTTAAGCTATAAATTGATTTCTAACACTACAGATAGGCTAAAATTAAAAGAAAAAATTAGAAACTTAAGAAATAAAAAATAAATAAAGAAAATTCTCATTACAAATGAAAAAAAATAATTGTCAGTAAATTGGAATGCTCAGGTCGTCCTTATAAAAACCCTTTAAAGTTGGAATTTTTTTAGTCACTGATGTTCCCTCAAGATAGAAATGAACAAATGGGAACAAGTTTATCTGAGGGAAAAATTAAAGCAGAAAAAGCATACAAATACACAAATAAAAATACTACCATAACACCAGAAACAATAGTAAAACATTTGAACACAATAGTAGATGCTCTAAATAACATAGGAAAGTTAATTAATACGGGAAATAATATACTCAGCAAAGAGCACCAAACAGAAGCTTACCAATTATTTTCCTACGTACGAGATAAATCAGTATCTTCTTTAGCCAGGTACAACGTAGAAATAAACATACCAACTATAGTAGAGGAAAAAATTGATATTGATTTTAAATCATTTCTGACAGAACTCAACCTGAACCGCACTCCAACACCATCGTGGAGTCAGACTTCATCGGTGGAAGAAAATAAAGCACTAAATCTCCCAGTTGTTAATATCACAATGGCACAAACCGTAGTGGAATTCATAAAAACTGCTTCATCAGTGCTACCAGAATTTGATGGTCCTGAAAACTTGCATAGTTTCCTAGATGCTCTTGAAATCCTCGACCAAATCAAGGATAGTCACGAAGCCTTAGCAATAACCATGATAAAGACAAAGCTAAAAGCATAGAAAGGAATTTCATAAGTAACGAAAATACAATTACACAAATAAAACAAAAACTAAGAACTGCAATAAAGGGAGAATCAGTAGAAATTTTAACAGCTAAACTCCTCAACATCCAACAACGCAGCAAAACTGCAAAACAGTATACTGCAGAAATAGAGAAAATTACTAGATTATTAGAAGGAGCTTATATCTCGGACGGACTTAATCCAGACTTAGCAAGGGGATATTCGACACAAGCAGCAGTAAAGTCTATGTGTAAAAACTGCTCGAATGATAAAGTAAAAATGATATTCAAGCAGGAACGTTCACGACATTGAACGATGTAATTTACAAATAGCTGTACAGTAATTAAAGGCAGCTCAAATACTATTTTAAACATTCGTCAACAAAATCAATACCGGGGTAATTTCCGTGGAGGTTACCAATGTAACAACTAGCGAGGTTACCGAAGTAGGAGATTTAGACCCCAGCCAAGATACAACAACAACTTTAGATTAAATAACAATAATAATAATTCCCAAGGAAGATCGCAAAATAAAAATAATAATAGACCCTACAATCAGACACGCAACCAGACACGTAATGTGCGCAGTTGCAACCAGCAGGAAAACCAGGAAACTCCACTTCAAAATCAGTAGATAGAAAAATATGTGTAAAAAATCGACACTTAAATAGTTATATATCTACAAAAACATCATTAAATAACTAAATTCCAAATTTCTTAGTAGAAAAGAATCAAATAGTTAATCATGCAAAAATAAATACAGAATAAATAACAGACTTAAAGGGCATTGGTCATGGTATAACCAGTACATTAGGCACAGTTAAAGCTGATTTAAAAGGTGATGACCTTCTGATTTACCATAAATTTCACGTCGTAGAAGATGACTTTCCAATACCAAACAATCACAATGTATCTAACAAATTACCTGTCTGCTAACACAATTACGATCTCTGCTAGATCTGAAGTCATTCGACAAGTTACAGTAAATACCGATAATAAAAGCATCTTCATACCCCACCAACAATTATCTGAAGGCATTTTCATAGCAAACACAATTACAGATAAAGATCAAACTTTCGTTAGAATTATCAATACCACACATAAAAACACAAACATTCAAAATTACAAAATAAAAACCGAAAATTTAGATGATTACACATTAATTGAAACAGCCACACACAATAAAAATAGCAACATTACAGAAAAATTAAAAGGATTAACCAAAAATTTTCCAAAATTTGTGAATTCTCAGTTAACAACATTATGTACAGAATTTATAGACATATTTGCATTAGAAACAGAACCGATTACATCTAAAAAATTTTATAAACAAAAATTTCGTATGAAGGATGATACCCCAGTTTATATAAAAAATTATAGATTGCCTCAATTACAGAAAGGGGAGATAAGCAAACAAGTAAATAAATTAATTGAAGACGACATAATAGAACCCTCAATATCAGAATACAATAGTCCAATACTACTAGTACCTAAAAAATCACTTCCAGGGAATACAGAAAAAAGCTGGAGATTAGTAGTTGACTACAGAGAAGTAAATAAAAAGTTAGCAGCAGATAAATTTCCACTTCCAAGAATTGATGACATTTTAGACCAACTTGGAAGAGCGAAATATTTTTCATGTTTAGACCTCATGTCAGGTTTCCACCAGATAGAATTAGACCCAAACTCTAGGATATAACTTCATTCACAGCTGAAGACGGCACATACAGATTCAAAAGGCTACCGTGTGGATTAAAAGTAGCACCTAATTCATTCCAACAAATGATGACCCTAGCGTTCGCAGGCCTCAAACCTTCCCCAGCATTTCTCTACATCGATGATTTGGTTGTAATAGTTTGTACTGAAAAACATATGTTAAAAATTCTAAGAGACGTGTTCTCCACCTGTAGGAAATACAACCTAAAATTACATCCAGATAAATGCCTATTTTTCAGCCAGGAAGTAACTTATTTAGGCCATAAATACACAAGCAAAGGAATATTACCAGACCCAAGCAAATTTGAAACAGTTCAAAACTACCCAACACCAAAAACAGCAGATGAAGTTAAAAGATTCGTAGCGTTCTGCAATTATTACAGAAGATTTGTACCAAACTTCGCAGAATACTCAAGAAAATTAACTAGGCTTTGCAAAGAGAATGTTTCCTTCGATTGGACAGAAGAATGTCAAAAAGCTTTTGCCTACTTAATGGAAGCATTGATTAGTCCAAAACTTTTGCAATACCCAGACTTCAATAAAGAATTCTGCATAACAACAGACGCTAGCGGGTATGCTTGTTGTGCAGTCCTTAACAAAGAACATGATGGCAAACAGTTACAAATTGCTTACGCATCGCGATCTTTCACAAAAGGTGAAATCAACAAAGCCACAATAGAGAAAGAATTAGTAGCAATCCATTGGTCCATAACCTGCTTCAGAACATATGTCTAAGACAGAAAATTCCTAATTAAAATCGACCATCGCCCTCTAACATACCTTTTTTCGATGAGGAGCCCTTCATCTAAGTTAACACGAGTAAGACTCGATTCAGAGGAATATGATTTTGAAGTGGAGTACATTACAGGAAAAGAAAACCACGTCGCGGACGCATTGTCTCGCATTAACATAACAAATTTAAAAGAAATGTCAGTGGAAGCATGCAAAATAATGAAAGCCACAACTAAATCAGCAGCTATAAATATTAAAAATAATGTTAAAATTGAAGAAAGTCACACAGAGAACCCCAAAATATATGAAACGCCAAATAAATTTGAATTAAAAAGACATGTCAGGCTCGTTTTCGATCGCCCGAAATTATATTTCAAAAAGGGAAAGAAAATTTGTAGCACTATAAATACAAGCAACCTAATTGTTGATGATTAAATTGACTTAGGACAATTCTTTATCAGGCTCGAAAAGAAGCCGCCAATTTAGGACTCGAAAAAGTACAGTTGTCCTTAGGGGACAAATTGTTTAAATATAATTATACTCGAGTAGGCAAATTTATAGAAGTAGGTACCAAGGTTCTCAAAAAGTTAACAATAGCACTAACCCCAGAGGTTATATGTGTGACAAATCCCAGGAGAATTAAAGAAATTTTGCACAAATATCATGACGATCCTATTAGATGGTTCTCCAGTTTTAGAATGATTTGCACAAGATCCACGCCGTTTGGCACTTGTATAATTCAAATTGGATGGAATTACGCAACGTGACCCCCACAGACGTAGAGCTTAGTGCTCAACCTACTTCCCGACGGAATACTTGACGGTGGTACCGGGGGTATATGGTACTCAGACAGTAGGAGGTTTAGTGCGGTTAAAGTCCCACACTGACTTTGAGGCTTTCGATGCTTCCTCCTCGTAAACAAAAAAAACACACACACATTAAATTCATTGTTCCAAAATCAAATCCTGGCTACGCCCTTGCATACAACTACTTATTGATAAAAAATTAAGCGCCATATTTATATAAATTAGACTGGGTCGATTTATTAACCTATATCGCGCCATCGATTTTTCGATAGGATTTGGGCTCAGGGAAAAAGTTCCACTACGCATACCCAAAAAAATAATCGTCAAGCCTTCGAAATTTCATTTTTTTGACTTTTTTTCGACTTTGATTTTTAAGGTTTTTTCATGACCTACTAAAAAATTTTCATTTAATTGTAAAAATTTCAATATCAATCAAAAATATTTTTTTTTCGAAAAAACTGTTATCGCCAACGTTTTTAGCGGACATTTTTGGGTCGGAGAGGGTATACATATGCAATTTTTTTAGTAGGCCATGTAAAAAACCTTAAAATGCAAAGTCGAAAAAAGTAAAAAAAAATGAAATTTCGCAGTCTCAAAAATTATTGTTTTGGGTATGCGTAGTGGAACTTTTTTCCTGAGCCCAAATCCTATCGAAAAATCGATGGCGCTATATCGGTTAACTTTCGTCCATACAAATCGACCCACCCTAATATAGATATATACGAATGAGCACCTCTCATTGATAAAGATCAACAGACATAATTATATACATACTAGCAAGTACCCGGCTTAAAGCGGAGTCATTGGTGCCGTTTGTCGTATCGCTGTAGTCGTATCCCTAACGTAACCATATACTATACATTGTTATCGATTAATGGTGCCTAAAAATCGTGAAAACTTCATAAAAATGAAGAAAACGCAAAATATTACAAACATATTCCACAAAAAATAAGTCTCCTAGTCATAACGTATCCAAAACAATGAATAAAATGTACAAAAAGTTATTAAATTCACCAACTCAAATATTTTTAGGTTATGGATATGGCGAAAAACCAAAAACCAATTGGTTGGCTACGATACGGTTATGACCTTAGCGTGACGATATGGCACCAATAATCGATTACATTGATTCCCATAAGGTTGGTCGAATCAGCTGTTATAAGGTTACCGATAACGCACCAATGTCTGCAGCTTTAAGGGCGAATTAATGGTGACTTATAACCATAAAGCCATAACCAGATAAAACAGCTGATCGAACTTACCTTATGGAAATCAATGTAATCGATTAATGGTGCCATACCATAACGCTAACGCCATAGCCAATCAATTGGTTTTTGGTTTCTCGCCATATCCATAACCTAAAAATATTTGAGTTGGTGAATTTAATAACTTTTTGTAGATTTTCTTTATTTGTTTGAATACGTTATGACTAAGAGACTTATTTTTTGTGGAGTATGTCTGTAATTTTTTGCGTTTTCTTAATTTTTATGAATTTTTCACGATTTTTAGGTTAAGGCACCATTAATCGATCAAATTGAGATGGTAATGGATATGGGTATGGTTACGACTATGGCGTTAGGGTTAAGGAAGTTTAATTTGGCTTTTACTTCGTTAACCCGCAAAAAGTAAATCTATTGGCCCGTAATCATAGTCGCTGACTAAAATACTGTTTACTTAAAATCTTGCTAAATGCGATTTAAAAGTCTGATCTTTCATAGTCATATTAAACACAGTTTTCAGCTAAAATAAGCATGAACAGGGTAACCGCATGAAAAACAGGCATTGATTGGCGCTATGAAGATATTTTTTAGAAGTTTTAAAAGTTCACCCTGTTCTTTACAACCGTGGTTACGTATAAAAAATGTTAATTTGTTACTTGACAAGAACTCTTACAATACCACAAAAATTGTCAAAGGAATACCTGAAGACGCGTTTTTATGCCAGAAATCATAGTCCGGTGGCGGATAATTGTCATTCAATTCTATTTAAAAGTTATTAGCAAACGTTTTGTAAAAATTCGCTGTTTTCTATCTCTGTTCTCTATCTTGTCTATTTAAAATTGGGAGCGCACTCTGTTAATTGAACATGAACATACTTATTTAAAGAAAATTTACATAATTTCGTTCTTAAAAAACTACATAAATCTCGCAACATAAAGGAAAATGTAGTTAAAGCGGATTGGGGCTCCTTAAAGCACAGGAAGTGACAAGGCGACTCACTCATACAATCGTATTCATGTTGAATAGTTTTTCCTAATGCATTATGTCACAGAAGTGATATCCGCAAAATGAGGATGAAGGCACAAAATTCGTTTTCAATTCAATTTGTACGCTGTTTAAAAATTCACGTACTTGTACATGCCGCACGTTGAAATTATGGTTGCTACAATGAACTTAATAATCAGTTACCGATTACAAAAATATAAAATTGAATATTTGTTGCTCAAAAGAACAGAATTTTTATAAAATTTTACGTTGCTGTTGCGTTGTATACTAGAAAGTCGTAAAGAAAAGTTGTTTGCATTAAGACAGTTGTGACGGCCAAAATGATGCAAACCTTAAATGTTAGTTAGCCCTAACCCTTAAAGCCGTTTAACTTAATACACCCGAAACCGAATAGGGATATGGCTAACCTCGATGTTTTATAAGTATGCAGGACGTTCAATGATAATCAAGTTAAATCAAATTTAGGGTTGTCTTCGCAAAATTAGCATAAATAAAGTTAGTTTAGTATAGTTTTCCATGGGTAGAAGTTACCTAGAATGTTGAGCCATTGTACATGGACCTGCAATGTGTAAGTCCCTTTTACACTAGAAAATCATTGAACTCCAGTCGGTCATGACATATACTAAGAGGGTGAAAAAGGATGGAAGTAGTACAACAGCGCCCGTACCAAGCAGGTCTTAAAATGTTTTGTTAGTTCTTGTAGTATTCCGTGTTTTATTTCACGATTTCTTTTAAGAGGAATTGGCAAATGTAAAGGGTATAGTGGGGGTAATGTAATTCAATCATCAGAAGTCGGAAATAAGAAATTGTTCTTTTATTAGTAGATATCCACAAAAAACTGAAAAATTACCCTCAAACGGCTGCGAAACTGGTGAAAATTGTATCCGCGCAAAACGCATTTTTAGTTAATTCTTTTCTGTATACAACATTATCACCAAAATTACACCTACCACATGAAAGACTTAAACTTTGTTTTTTTGCAAAAATCTCTTGACAGAGTAAAAGTGTTACTTTGCCGCCTTCGGATTTTTGCTTCCGAAATTAATACGCGTCATCTGCCACCTCTCCCGAAATTTTTGGACATATATTAAAAATCGACGCCTGTGGTAAATAATTCCTTCCATTGAATACTTATTTCTATATTTAATGCCAAAATCAATATAGGATGCTACTTTTTCCTCAAAAGATACTAAAATATCAAAACTCACAAATAGCTATGAATGCGGAATAATCTTAATTAAAGATTTCGCATATGTGGAGCCAAGTAACCATCGCACATTCTAAAATTGTGTAATTTTCGTCACAAATATAATAATACGCATTCTAGCGATAATAAATTAGTTCCTGATGTATATTTGCTTATCGGGGAAGCCTTTTTTCACTTCCATTTAAGTTCATGGCGTTTAAATAGCAAATTTTTAATTTCTCGCAACATTTGACAGCAGACCGCCAACTTAAAATCTATTTTAAAAAATTAAAATCGCGCTCATGTCATTTTAAATCTAAAATACTTTTTTAGAGATAAAATAGTGTTTAAGTGGATTATAACAGACTTGAAATGAAACTTAATTTAGAACCATGTTTAAATCAAAAAAACTCTACTTTATTTCGACTATGACTACGGGCCATTGAGTTTTTGCTATTTGGGTATAGTTTAAAAGAATAGATACACATACATATGTCATGTATTTTTTCTGCTACGAAGGTAATAGGGTAATACCCTCTGTTGGTTGAAATGCAAACACTTTTAAATTCGTTAGCCTTATAACCGATTTATTAATGAACAACTTTGAAAGAAAACAAAACGCAAAATGATACCAATTCAAATAACATTAGGTACTTAAGTAAATCGACTGCT
Organism: Eurosta solidaginis; assembly: GCF_040869045.1. Classification (NCBI taxonomy): domain Eukaryota; kingdom Metazoa; phylum Arthropoda; class Insecta; order Diptera; family Tephritidae; genus Eurosta; species Eurosta solidaginis. Next base: position 96,060,334 of record NC_090322.1, read on the forward strand.
GAATCTAATATCAATTTCAAAACGCTTTTCCAAAACGGCCCACCTCAAAACTCTTTTTAAAAACAACCTACATCAGAATTTTTTTTTCGAAAACGCCATATCTCAGAATTTGATTGAAGAACGCCCCATCTCAGAATTTATCTCAGCTCAAAATGTATTGAATTTATACCGAGAAGAAAAAAATTTTGAAATAGGGCGTTCTTCAATCAAATTTTGCGGTAGGGTCGAGTCAAATTCTCAGGTAGCACGTTTTTAAAAAGAATTTGGAATAGGGTGCTATTCCACTCAGCAGTCGAAATTGGATGTAGAACGTAAAATATAACATTCTTTGTTTTATTATCATTTAAAGGAATGAGAAAACTTTGGTTCTGTGGGGAATCATTTCTTGAAATAGCGACATACAGTTGACCGTGAGAAAACACTTCGCTACGAAGGTCTACGCCAACATAACTAAATGTTTGTCCTTGCGACCTATTAATTGTAATTGTGTTAGTCCAAGTGTAATAGGCGGGTATTTCGGAGTAACGCAAAGTCTTTGCAAAATCGTCAACTGAACAAAGGGAAAAAAATGCTGTCAAAGTGGTTTGTAGTGGTTCCTGCAGCACCATAAACCATTTGCCCATTTTCTAAGTGAACAGATAGATGTACAACCGTTGGGAATCGCTCATGAATCGAAAATCCCCGTAGTCTCGAAATACCCTGTGATGTGCTTAAATATCTGCCATTCAAAAAATTTTGCACTTCGTCCTTATTATCTTGAACGAAAAATGTCGCATGTCCTTGGTTGACATACATATTTACAAATACATATATTTTATTGCTTGCACTGAATAACAGTACTCTACATTAATGTGAGCGGAGAAACATCTGGAAAGAACGGGGCAATATGGACCGATCCATCGGCTGTTGACGTTGTGCCATTAGAAAGTACATGGGTATAGCCACCGTCCGCTGAAGACCTTTGTCTATATTTTGGATATCCATCTTCCCCGGTCTGCGTATGCTGTTGGAGCTCGCGATTTTTGAGCATCGTTCATTCAACATGTAGGGCGATGATAATGTCATGGCGCTCACTTGGTCGTTTATTAGGAACCAATTCGTTTTTTATTTCAATCCACTCTGGATTGCATGTGAATGTTATAAATAAGTCAGGCCTTCCATAATGACGGACATACAAGAGGGCGTCTTGTGTACGTTCATGCAAATATCGAGGCGATCCAGTAAATGAAGACGGCAACATTACTAACTGACCAATATTTCCAGGATTGCAATCCTCGTTAACAGCATTCCTTAGATGTATATAATTATCTGCACGCAACGTCTTTTGGTGTGCTCTTATAAAATTCAACATTTTTGTCATCAGTTTAGCAGCCATGTCCACATAGTATCGGTTAAAGAGATATCCATATATATGAAGCGCATTAAAGCTATTTTCTCTAATCATAATTTTATATGCATAAATTTGCATACATGAAACTGTTTTTTGTGGGTTAGGTGCCCCACTGCTTGGAGAAGTTTGCTATATGTTTATGCTGTAACAGTTCTCACCATTTAAAAATATGATAGGGTATTGCAAGGGGTCATATGAAGGATGAATTTCTGACACACGATGCGGAGTGTTATCGTGTTATCGACCAGCATTTTCGTCAACTATCAATACAGCGACCTCGACTGTAGTCGGGGCATTATATCGACGACGGTGTTCATTAACAGGGCGTTTGTCGGCATGGATTACAACCCCATAGTTATTCGGCGGCCACCGTGGTGTGATGGTAGCGTGCTCCGCCTACCACACCGAATGCCCTGGGTTCACACCACGGGCAAAGCAACATCAAAATTTTAGAAATAAGGTTTTTCAATTAGAAGAAAATTTTTCTAAGCGGGGTCGCCCCTCGGCAGTGTTTGGCAAGCACTCCGAGTGTATTTCTGCCATGAAAAGCTCTCAGTGAAAACTCATCTGCCTTGCAGATGCCGTTCGGAGTCGGCATAAAACAAGTAGGTCCCGTCCCGCCAATTTGTAAGAAAAATTAAAAAAAAGGAGTACGACGCAAATTGGAAGAGAAGCTCGGCCTAAAATCTCTTCGGAGGTTATCCCGCTTTACATTTATTTTTTTTTTTTAGTTATTCGAATTAGATAGCATACGCTTCATAGAAGTCATAAAACTTCGAACATACACATTATTTCCAAGCAGAATTTCTTGAATTAATTTCAAACTATCTCTTTAAAGAGGTGGTGCAGCATTTTGGCGCAACTAAAGCTGCACGTCTTGAGAAGAAAAATATATTTGTAAAAATGTTGGAACTATGTTGGGCGGTGATGATAAACTTCCAATAATATGGTACACTTGTCCATGTATTTTGAAAGTTGGCATGAAATTAACTTCTTTAATTTCATTACCGCCAAACGAAGTCATAGGGAAACAACCATTGTATTTTCTTATACATATTTTATTTAAAATGACTGAACGATGTATGCTCTCCTGTAAGCAGCGTTTTGATTGCTGGCGGAGGCTCACCGATATCACTTAATTTGACATGACTCTTACTACAGCACATACCTAGTGTTTCATTTGGCCACTTCCTAGCCTTACAAAAAACGCAAATTTCACTTATGCGGCCAATTAAAAGTGGAGAATTTTCCATATAATTCAGATGTGGTCTGTAGTTAAATGCTGACTTCAGACCAATCGCCCTTTGCCTGTTGTTCAATGCTCGCAACCTTTCACTTTAACTCTTCCCTTTGTTCCAAAAAGCATCATACTTCGCTAATAAATATCAGTATTGAAAATAAGGTAAAGGGAGGAAAAGACAGAAAGAGCGCGTTTATTATTTTCTTAAGCTAGGTTCGGAATTGACTGTTTTGATTTTCAGTGGTTGTCGCAAAACAATAACAAAGCAAAAAACTCGAGCATTTGCCAAGAGCGAAATGACGCACTCTCTTTGGTTGTGAGTATATTTATCTCTTTAGTGCAAATACAAATGCTCTACGTTCACTTCACAAACATAAATATTTTTTTGTCTCGCTATAGCTTGACCATCTGTTTCTACTGTTTTGCTTGCGATATTTGGGGGTTTTCATCAACTTTATCTTAAAAATAAAGGGCTTTAGTTTGTGAAAATGTGGGCATGCAATGATGCTGTCAGGGTAGTTATTAAGGCTAATCATTGATACTCTGCATACCCTCTCAAGTTTTTGTGTGTGACTGCACCAAAATAGAACCCCACAGTGAAATATGGGTGCAACCTAGCATCCTTTTGCATGCATAAAATGCCACGAAGGTTTTCTTCGTTCTCTCTTCCACATGGAGTTTCCATGATAACATACTGTCTAATAAAATCCTAGATACTTTGTGCTATATTTTTCTTGTAGGGTCACTCCTCCAAGCTTAGGCTTAGTCCAATTAGGGATCTTATACTTCCTAGTAAATAATACTAGATTTTTCCGATTTTTTCCGCATTGGCGGTTAACCCGACTCCAGATGCCCAGGCATGTATATCCCGAAATGCCTGATCCATTAGAAAGCTGATTGTTATTAGGCATCCGTCACTTATGATGACTGAAAAGTCATCTGCATATGCCGTAAGTTTGACTGGTTCTCCTTCGAACCAACTAAGCAATTACTTGTAACCAGCGCCCATAGTATTGGTGATAAAACCCCACCCTTCGGCACATTACTCAACGCAAATTTTCATAGCTCGAAAACGAGTTTCTTATTACCCGGTTTATCCAAAATTTTTCAAAACAAAGCAAATAAGAGTTCGATAGTTGACTTAGATACACTCCGGTGGAAGCCTCTTCTACATTGGGACAAACAGGCTAACAGAAACTTGATTTCCGTTGGGCTTTTTTAAAAGCGTCAGCTATTACTAGGAAGAGATTGCTGACTTGCTTTGCTGGGAACGGAAAAAGTCGTTTCTACCAGCATTGTAGACTAAAAACTTTGAGTCAACGAAATAAATAATATATACTCAACTAAATTAAAATCTATTCAACTTTCAACTTTTACTGCCAACTTCCAACTATTATTGATCATAATAATTATAAGCAACGTAAAAAATGATTGTTGACAAGTCCTTGATGTAGAAAAAATAAAAACTAAACGTTGACAAATAAAGCTGTGCGACACCAAAAAATGCCTGGGAAGACCTTTAAACTCTAAGAATGACTGCATACAAGATTTTCCCCGGTCACCCTAAACATCGTGAGTTATGTAAACTCCGCAAAATAGGAAAAATGCGACAAATTCATTACCAAAGGGCAATAAAGCGAAATCTATTTGTGATGAAAAATAGAAATTTAGTCAAATCTTGGAAAATTACCGTCTCATCGTCCACATTAACAAAATTAACTTTGAATATTTTGCAAGCCATTGAAGATGTCATTGAAATTTGGCATGCTGCCTATTATATATAGACTTAATCAAATTATTTATTTTCTAAATGTTTGATGAGTTTGACGCCACACTGTTTAGGTTAGGTTGAATTGGCCGATCCATGAGGACCTCACATAGACTAATTGAGTCCGTAGTGTTACCAGAAGTTTGTTTTAACGACCAAACTGAAAAACCCTATCAAAAACCGGGACCTTTGTTATAAAAAAACTCCGTCCTCTTGGCAAATACTAGAAGCTTCCTAGGACTTAAGCCACTTGCTGATTCTAGATCTGACAGCTGTATCACTCCTAATAGCTGGAGTCTTAGCCTGGCAAGTGCAGGGCACGAGCGCAGAACGTGCTCGATCGTTTCCTCCTCCAACCCGCACTTCTTACATCTGATATCACTGACCAAGCTTAATTTAAAGGCATGTGACACAAGAAGGTCCAGTCCAGTCCAGTCAGAATACCCGTCATGAGTTTACAGTCCTCTCTTTTTAACGATAGAACCAACTTTGTTAGTCTAAGGTTGTAAGACCTACACATAATCTTCGACACTTTACAGCCCCGCGCTTGAACCCACGCTTTTCCCGCTTGGTCGATAATGTGCACCTCTCGCCTTCGCTTAATCTCGCCCAATCTAATTGGGACGTCTACGGAACAAGCTTCAAGGGATGCGCCCTTTTTAGCTAATTCGTCCGCGTTTTCATTCCCATCTATTCCCATATGCCCTGGGACCCAATATAGATGTATGCTTCTCCCTGTCCAGATTCTCTCCAGAGACTGCTTACACTCTAACACGCATTTAGATGCTGTGCTATGCGAGATTATTGCCTTAATTGCTGATTGACTGTCAATATAAAAGTTAACACGGTTGCAGCTTAAGCTATTCTCTTCCAATGTTTCTACTACTTTGGTTACGGCTAATATTTCCGCTTGGAAAACGCTACAGTAATCCGGCAGCCTGTAGGATCTGCTTATTTCCGGATCAGCGCAGTATACCGCAGACCCTACTCCTTCCACTACTTTGGAACCATCGGTGTACACATGTATCGCCCCGTCCGCCATTTGCGCACCCTTGCGCAAACCGTCCACCCCTATTGTGGCCTTAAGATCTCCCTCGAAGCGCAGATAGGGAATCAGGTAGTCTTTTCGTCTTGTGATTGATGACGCTATACTACTATGGCCATATGGTCGGCGCTCAAGCTGTCCCGAAGCACCGAGCCTGGTTGCAGTTGTTAATGCTATGTTCTTTGCTACCAGGTCTACAGGTGGAATGTGCAGAATGGCATACAGTGCAGCCGTCGGGGTTGTTTTCAGGGCTCCCGTAATGCTAAGCATCGACAGTCTGCATACCCCCTCTAATTTTTTGAGGTATGTTGTTTTTGGTGTGGCTTTCCACCAAACAAGAACTCCATAGTATATAATAGGGCTTACAATCGCTGTAAAAACCCAATGAGAAAGAGAGGGCGATAGGCCCCACGTACACCCCAGCATTCTTTTACATGCATAGAGTGCCGTTAAGGCCTTCTTGAGCCTCTCCTCCACGTCGAGCTTCCATGACAGCTTACTGTTTAGGATGATTCCTAGATATTTTGTGCAAGGTTTCTCCTGTAAGGTCACCCCTCCTAACTTAGGCCTGGTCCAATTTTGGACCTTGTACCTCTTTGTAAACAAGACCATATCCGTCTTCTTCGCATTGACTTTCAACCCGACATTAGATACCCAGGTACGAATATCCCCAAGCGCTCGATCCATCAAAGAACTAATCGTTGGAAGGCACTTTCCACTTATGACAATTGCAACGTCATCTGCGTAAGCCGTAAGTTTTACTGGTCCCTCATCGAATTGATGAGCAGTTGGTTGATGACCAGCGTCCACAGCAGAGGTTATAGCACCCCTCCCTGCGGCGTGCCCCTGTCCACTGATTTCGTGGCCTCGTACAATCCCCATTGTGATGTAATCTTTCTGCAATTTAGCATGCAGCCGATTCATTTGATTAAGGCAGGATGTACTTTAATGTAATTAAGACCATCCATAATCGCCCATGTTGCAACATTATTGAAAGCCCCGGCAATGTCCAAGAAGATTCTTAGAGGATACAGTTGTTGTTGTAGCAATGCTTCGCCCCACCTAACAGCCGCGACCGATTACAAATTGTCATCCATATCCTCTAACGGGAGTCCAAGGAAACTTGCTGTTTCAACAGGGGTGGACCATAAGGAAAGGGGTGTTAGAGGCGTTGGTTCCGACGCCTGTTTATGGAGTTCACCAAGGACCTGCTTAGAAAGAACGAAAAAGAAATAAAGCATCTTCTACAAGCGGTGGAAACAGATTTCAGTGAAAGAATTAGAGCTATGCAAAAAGCGCAAGAATCGTGTGAAAAAAGTGTAAAAGAGGTTAATAAAATACGGGAAATGGCAGAAGGATTTAAGCGAAGCAGTGAACAGGTATGTGTCGAATTAAAAACTAACAAAGATGACAATAAGAAAATGATTGAAGCAATAAGCAGCGAAAACAAATAAATGTGCAATGAACTGAAGCAGAATGTCAATAATGTTGAAGCAAAAATATCATATGCGAATATATCAAAAAGTAGTAAACAAAAAAAGAAGCGTTGCCAGAGATAAAAAAAATCATCCACTAATAGTGAAACCGAGCAAAAAACAAGATGCGGAAAGGACAAAAAATTACCTTAATTCAAAAGTAGACCCTAAAGAGCTGCAAATAACGAACATAGTAACTAGGCAAAGCGGGGTAGTGATAGTTGAAAGTAAAAATGATCAAGAACGAGATAAAATTAAAAATGCCATCGAGACTAATCTTGGAAATACCTATGAGGTCAAGATCCCTAAGAAAGTTGTATCGGGTGTAAATTTTAAATATGATAGTGAAGAACTGGCGCAAAGAATTAAACGACAAAATGCGTGTCTTCTGAAACGGACATTAAAATTATAAAACAGTATGAAAAGAAAAAGGGCTCAAATGTGTATTACAACGCAGTACTGGAAGTGGACGTAGAAGCTTCCACGAATATACTAGCTGGAGAAAGGATAAATGTAGGCTGGGAACGGTGCAGAGTGTATGATGCAGTCCAAGTACTTTGTTGTTTTAAATGCAAAGGCTTTTATCATAAGGCCAGTGACTGTAAAGAAAGAGAAGTGTGCACAAAATGTCTGGGTGAACACAAACATACGCAATGCGATAAGGAACCAGTCGCGAAATGTATCAACTGTATGAGGGCAAATAAGGAACTGAATCTTGGGCTTGATGATAACCATGATACTATGGATAGAGCATATCCTGTATATCAGCAAAAATTATCCGCAAGGAAAAAAAAGATTGTTTATTAGCAACCAAAGCATAAAAAGTACAAAAATCGAAGTAGTGGGGTGCATAGCTTAGAATGTATATATCTCAATATTTGTAGTATAACAGCAAACAAAAGTGAACTGGAGAGGCTTGTCGAAATAAGAAAACCAAACATTGTACTATGCGCAGAAACATGCACAACTGATCTTATAATGGATACCGAATTAAATATTCCGACATACAAATGTATTCGTTGCGATTCCCATAGTAGACATACGGGTGGTGTTTTGATGTATTTTCATGAAAATTTAGAGTTTAGTATAGTCTGCAATATAGCCATTAACATGAATATATGGTGCATTATTATAAAAATCAAAAAATGTGCGTTAAAATGGCAAATTGGTGTACTTTATCACTCACCGAGTAGCAGTGACGCCGACTTTATTACGTTTTTAGATGATATCCTGACTGAAAACCTCAAGGAATCAGACAATAATATCATAATTGGAGATTTTAACATCAATATTAATGTATCGTCAACATACTCGAAACACCTATTAAGTTTATTCGCACAAAGGGCAATGATTCAAATAATTAATTTCAATACGAGAACAACAGAGAACTCGTCTACCAAAATTAACTTGCTCTTTAGTAATAATGATCAAGTTAGGTCGGAAAATATAGTTGAATATAGAATTTCGGATCATGAAACAATTAATTTCAAAGTGCCAACAACAAAGTTAAATAAGCTAAGAACAGCTCTCCATAAAAGAAAACTTGAGCAATATAATATTGCCACAGAAACAGGATACTGGGATGAATACAATGTATTAAAGAAAATATACAAAAGTACTATTATGTATAAGAAGAAGATGTATATGGAAGGCAGAGTTCAAAACAATAACGGAAACATGAAGCGGATGTAGAAGTGTCTGAAAGACCTCACAGATCTTTCGCTTCATACGGCTGGGTTCTCAGGTGCCGTATATCCTCAAAATGCTTACGGAGATGACTCCTTAAGCCACTGGGCGGTGTTGGCTCATCAATCAGATGTCTGTTGGGATGCCCAGGTTTCTGGGTATTCAACAGGAACTGTTTGGTCAACATCTCATTTCTCTCCCTCATGGGGAGTATTCTCGCCTCATTATGCAGGTGGTGTTCTGGGGACATAAGAAGACAGCCCGTGGCAATTATGAGAGCAGTATTTTGGCAGGCCTGTAGCTTCTTCCAGTAGGTAATTTTTAGGCTTGGTGACCATATGGGTGACGCGTAGCACGTAATCGGCTGGCTAATTGCTTTGTATGTAGTCATGAGCGTTTCTTTATCTTTTCCCCAGGTACTGCCAGCGAGGGATTTGAGGATTTTGTTACGGCTCTGAATTCTCGCAACAATTGCGGCTGCGTGCTCACCAACATGTAGATCCTGATCAAACGTCACCCCAAGATTTTGGGGTGTAGGACAGTCGGTAGCGTAGTGCCATCGACGTGGGTGCTCAAAATGGTCGACATTTGGGACGTCCATGTTGTAAACAAGGTCGCGGAAGACTAATTCGGTGATAATTCCAGGTTTCGCGAGGCGAAAAAACTGGAGAGGATACTCCTTATATTCCATGGATTTCTCTATGCTTATTACCACCCTATGCAATGCGGTGTCTACCGACTTGCCTTTGGTGTACGCATGCTGTGTTGTGGAGAGCAGCTTTTCACCCACGTTGGACTTTATGTACACATCTATCAGCCTCTCAAAGGTTTTGAGCAGAAATGATGTTAAGCTAATGGATCTATAGTCTTTGGGATACACGTGACCGATCTTCCCCGCCTTTGGTAGAAAAGCTACACGAGCAGTTCTCCAAGAGTGTGGTACATGATTCAGTCTGATGTACCCATCGAATATTATTTTAAGCCATTCCACGACCGCCCTACTTGAGACTTGTAGCATGGCCGGGAATATACCATCTGGGCCCGGCGATTCAAACTTAGAAAACGTCTTCACTGCCCACTCGATCTTGGTATCGGTCACCAAGCCCGGCACTACTAGCTCCGTAATCGAAATGTGAGTGATGTCTGCTGGCTCTTCTAAACCGTCTCCCGATAGGAAATGTGTATCGAGAAGCACCTCAAGGGATTCCTCACTATTACGAGACCATTCCCCGTTCTCTTTCTTTATTAGTCCCTGGACTATGTTTCCCTTTGCTAGGACTCTTTTCAATAGTGCTGTTTCGCTGGAGCACTCTATGTCCGTACAGAAACTTTTCCATGAGTTTCTCTTCGCCCTGGTAATTTCACGCTTGAAATCACACTGTTTAAATATGTATAATCTGGAAAACATAGCCAAAATACAAAAACCAAATATGTTTAAATTTATTTTAAAATGTATAAGCAGAATAATGCTTGCTGGATGAGCAGAAGTATGAGCAATTCATGAGCACTCAGGTGGAAAACGTTTAATCTATGCTCTGTATACACTTTTCTGCATTTTACTAATTAATTTGAGAATTCTTTTTATCGACATGTAAGAATTGAAATAGATAATGTCAGCGCAAAGAATTTTATCAAACGCCCAAGGCATGTCTTAATTGGGTGTGAAGTCCTGCCGTCACCGACACTCCATTTAACAACTCAGCTTACGAACATGTAAGAGTTGAGAGTAGATAATGTCAGCGCAAAGTATTTTATCAAGTGGAGGCCGCAAATTTACCGAAAAAACGTGACCTTATGAAGGGATATAAGCCAACGCATCAGACAGCTTATGGACAAACACAAGCGGTTGAAATGGGAGGAGCACATAAAGAATTGTTACCACTTTGCTGATGTAGGTAGGCTACGTTTTACCGTAAAGTCCCTATCGAACCCGACTAAGCACAACGAAAAAATATACTTAAATCGCCTTTGAGGATAAAGTGCTATCGGATACGAAAAAATGCGCGAGCGCTTTCTGCCGACAATACGTAATGCATTCTACGGTTGACAAAGCCAGATGGTGGGCCAACAGACACGCGAACAAGCATAAACACAGCGCGTGTTCTATTACCATCACAGCCAAAGAAGAAGGTTGAAGATAATATCGTTCATGCTTAACCTTCTAAAGCAGACAGAGAGGGATTTAAATATATAGCGCAAGTCATCAACCTGTCCTTTCCCACTTCACCCACCACAGAATAGTACTCTTAGCGTTAGACGTATGAAAAGCTTTTGATACAGTCAATCACGACACGTTACTACAGGATTTGGAACCCCACCTTCTTCCAAATCTCAAAAGGTGCACCCTAAGCTATCTGCCTGGTCGACAAGCATAGGTGCAATTCAGGAATGTAACATCTAAACCTAAAAGAATTGTACAGGGGGTACCACAGGGTGGTGTCCTATCCACGCTTTTGTTTGACTTATACATATCGAAGCTCCCTTCACCACCAGAAGGAGTAACCAGTGTGTCCTACACCGATGCTGCACGATAATGGCTACAGGTCAATGACTTGCACCCAAAATACTGGGTGTGACACTCCATCAGGATCTACATTTTGGGGATCATGCAACCGCAATTGTATCTTAAATACAGAGCCCTAGTAAAGTCCTCAAATCTCTTGATGGCAGCACTTAGGGTAAAGACAAAAAGACGCTCATTACCACTTACAAACATTTGGCTGGTCGCTTGCATGCTACGCGTTACCGATGTTGTTGTAGCAGTGCTTCGCTCCACCTAATAGTTGCGACCGATCACAAATTGTCATCAGTATCCTCTAACGGGAGTCCAAGGAAACTTGCTGTTTCAACAGGGGTGGACCATAATGAAAGGGGTGTTAGAGGCGCTGGTTCCACATTACAATTAAAGAGATGGTTGGTGTCATGTGGGGACACATTGCAAGCGGGGCATACATTTCGTATGTCGGGGTTGATTCTGGATAGGTAAGAGTTTAACCTTCTACAGTATCCAGAACGAAGTTGAGCTAGAGTGACTCGCGTTTCCCTGGGGAGTATGCGTTCCTCTTCCGCAAGTTTGGGTACTGTTCTTTGAGTACTGGATTCACCCGGCAATTTCTGGCATAAAGGTCCGACGCCTGTTTGTGGAGTTCACCAAGGACCTGCTTGTGTTTTTTTGCTTCATACGGCTGAGTTCTCAGGTGCCGTATTTCTTCAAAATACTTAAGGAGATGACTCATTAAATCCCTAGGCGGTGTTGGCTCATCAATCAGATGGCTGTTGGGATGCCCAGGTTTCTGGGTCTTCAACAGGAACTGTTTGGCTAGCATCTCATTGTTCTCTCTGATGGCAAGTTTTCTCGCCTCGTTGTGTAGATGGTGTTCTGGGGACATAAGAAGACAGCCCGTGGCGGTTCTGAGAGCAGTATTTTGGCAGGCCTGTAGCTTCTTCCAGTGGGTAATTTTTAGGCTTGGCGACCATACAGGGGACGCGTAGCATGCAATCGCCTGGCCAATTGCTTTGTATGTGGTAATGAGCGTTTCTTTGTCTTTTCCCCAAGTTCTGCCAGCAAGGGATTTGAGGATTTTATTACGGCTCTGGATTTTCGGTACAATTGCGGCTGCATGCTCACCAAAATGTAGATCCTGATCAAACGTCACACCCAAGATTTTGGGTTGTAGGACAGTCGGTAGCGTAGTGCCGTAAATAAGGTCGCGGAGGATTTAGTCGGTGATAATGCCAGGTTTCGCGAGGCGAAAAAACTGGAGAGTTCAGGGAGGTAGCCGTTTATTCTGTTCAAAGCTCATCGATCTGTGGGCCTGGGCCTGTGGCCATTATTGTGCACTCATCGGCGTAGGAAACGATAGTAACTCCTTCTGGTGGCGAAGGTAGGTTAGATATGTAGAAATTAAACAAAAGTGGGGATAGGACACCACCCTGTGGCACCCCTTGTTTAATTATTTTAAGACATGGGGGAAGGGTAGACCCTTCCAGGTCTTGCAGTAACGTCCCATGGTTGACCGTATCAAAAGCTTTTGATAGGTCTAGCGTAACGAGTACTGTTCTATGGTGGTGGTTTTGATTTAAACCGCAATTTATCTGGGTGCTAATGGCATTTAGTGCGGTGGTGGTGCTATGGAGTTTTCTGAAGCCATGCTGATGACAGGCTAGCTGCAAATTTGTTTTGAAGTAGGGGAGCAAAATGGCTTCAAGCGTCATGGCTACTGGCGATAGGAGAGATATCGGGCGATATGACTCTCCTATGTTAGCTGGTTTCCCCTAAACTTGCGGCCTCCGCCGGGAAGTGGGGCTGAATTTCGGGAATTCTACCGGCGGTAATGAAACGAGCCGAGGCGGATTCAATGACCTTGCGGAAAGCACGCTCCCCTTGGCGGGCATCAGTCGGGATAGGGAGGGCAGCAAAGCGGTTGTCTGTAAAGGATTTGTATTCGTCCCAATTTCCTTTTTTAAAGTTAATGAAAGTGTGTTTTTCTGTGACGATGAAGTCGGCGGTACGCTCGAGCGAAATAAGTATAGGCAGGTGGTCGGATGCCAATGTTACCATCTGCTGCCAGTTGACGCAGTTTACGAGTTCTGCGCTCACGATTGAAATATCCGGCGAACTGTGACAGCTTCCTACCATACGTGTGGGGGCGTCTCCGTTTATTGTGCAGAACATCGTTTCTTCTATTTGATCCGCCAACATCTCACCCCTATTATCCGCCCGCAAGTTTGAATGCCATAGATCGTGATGGGCATTGAAATCACCTAAGATAATGCGATTGTTGCCAGTGAGTAAGGCGCTGATATTAGGGCGGTGTCCACTGGGGCAACAGGTGGCAGGAGTGATGTAGATGTTGATGATTTCTAGGTTTGCATCGCCTGAACGGACAGATAAGCCTTGACGTTCTAAGACACTGTCCCTGCGATCGATTTCGGGATCAAATATATGATATTGAACAGAGTGGTGTATGATAAACGCGAGGCCGCCTCCATTTCCGCTCTCGCGATCTTTTCTGTGGACATTATACCCAGAACAGGTCTGCAGTGCAGATCTTGCTGTGAGTTTAGTCTCTTGAATCGCAGCAATGCGGATGTTGTGGCGCTTCATGAAATCGACTATCTCCGTGATCTTCCCAGTTAATCAATTACAGTTTAACTGCACAATTCTGAATTGCACCGGGAGAGACGTCGTCACTCTGGGAGTCAGTGATGAGTGACTACGCCTGGGTTGTGGAAGGCTAGGACGCGACTGCTGTTGTGGCCCTGGGACTGGGCGTCCTTGGGTAAGCATTAGGGTACCCGGTGTATTTGGGTATGCGGCCTGGCAACATGGCGCAATGAAGTCCGTCGGGGGGTTGCCGTCGCGGAGACCAGAACATCTAGGAAAGTGGCACCGTCCATGGCAGGAGCTGCATTGGGCGGATGTCGCAAACATATATATTCTGTGCTGGCAAACGGTGCAAAGGGAGGTAGGGACTAAGAGTCTGTTCCCTGACCTACACAATTGCTGCCGGAAAAAAGGGAAGAGGGGGGGGGGGGTGCCCCAGCGGGTTAGGGGATCAGAATATACCCGCGGTAGGTATGCCTGTCGTAAGCTCCTCATGGAACTTGGGGGTGGGGAGGGAGGGAATGGCCTGAAGGTTTAAGGCAGACACACGTCTCTCTAGCTCAACTTCGATCTGGATACTACAAAAGGTTAATCTTAGCTATCCAACATACATAATGTATGTCCTGCTTGTAATGTGTCCCCACATGACACCAACCCTCTCTTTAAATGCAATGTGGTACCAACGCCTCTAACACCTCTCTCACTCTGTTTCACCCTTGTTGAAACTACATTTTTCCTTGGACTCCCTTTAGAGGATACTGTTGTTATTGTAGCAGTGCTTCGCCCCATCCAATACGTGCGGCCGATCACAAATTGTCATCAATATCCTCTAACGGGAGTGCAAGGAAACTTGCTGTTTCAAAAGGGGTGGACCGTAAGGAGAGGGGTGTTAGAGGCGTGTTAGAGGCGTTGGTTCCACATTACAATCAAAAAGATGGTGGGTGTTATGTGGGGACACAGTGCAAGCAGGGCATACATTTTGTATGTCGTGTTGATTCTGGATAGGTAAGAGTTTAACCTGTTACAGTATCCAGATCGAAGTTGAGCTAGAGTGATTCGCGTTTCCCTGGGGAGTGTGCGTTCCTCTTCCGCAAGTTTTGGGTATTGTTCTTTGAGTACTGGATTCACCGGATGCTGATGACAATTTGTGAGTGGTCGGACCTATTGGATGGGGCGAGGCACTGCCAAAACAACAACAGAATTCTTCTATTTTTCTTTATCGTCTTAAAAAATTTATTCACATTTATAAAATAAAAGGTATTCATGAAAATAATTCATTTTCGAATGGATTTCCTGGACATGACTAATTGGTGAGCAATGTCCCAACTTGAAATCAAGTTGATGGCTTCGAGCTGTGCCATATGAAACCATGTCTGCTGATGTTATGGATGATATTGTAATTGTATATTTTTATTGTATCTCCAAAAATACAGGTTTGTTAATGCAGCATTAGGGTAAGCTTACCAGCCACCGATTTTGATCGCCCGATGCCGGTCGTAATCGTCCGATAAAAATAAACACATGTATTTAGATGAGCATGTGTGCATTTCAACCGGTTACCGAATTGTTGTCGGCCATTGTAGTTTTTCACTGCCGATAAATTCGCGCGTGTTCAGTTTTTTCGTCCGATAAATTGCGTGCATTTACTGTAAAAAATTTATTATTTGTGCGATAGAGTGAAAAATAAAAAAAGCACACAATAAGCACATAAAAGCATAAACGCCAGCGTATTTCTGCAAAAAAGTAAAAAGTAAAAAAAAAAGCTGCCGTCCGATAATCGGTTGCCTTTTTAAGACCATCCCGGCCGATTTCATCAGCTGATTACAATTTTTCGGTTTATCCGTGGCTGTGTCAGCGTACCCTTAGTGTATTTGTACATATAAATCATGCAATGCAAGTAATTTTGTATGTTTCGGTATTAATACTGGCGTATGCAGAAATGAACATTTAATTATACTGGCATGAATACACAGTTATAATTCATGTCTGATATAATGATGTTGCATCAATACATTTCCAACTGGGATATTTAAAAAAACTTCAATATCGTACTTTATATTAAACATATACCTATTTAGGGTTTATGTAATTACAAACTTCATGGGTAATTTTTCGTACCACAAGTGTAAAAATGTTGCACCACTTGAATCAAACCTGTTCGCCGTGTTAGGGATGCCCAGGAACCGGTTAATGAATTGAAGCAAGTTTTGGCCAAGTGGTTCAACCACAGAAGGCCTAGATTTTTGATTCGGTTTGCAGCCCTAGTTATTATATAAAGCAACTATAATAAAAAAGATATTTGCACTTACTTTCCTCAGCAGGTTCAATCAAAACTTCTCTGTAAGTGCTGCTTTGAGCTTGAGGTTGTTTTCTATAAAACTTCATTATATCCATAAAAGTCTTGAATTTTATTTCTTGTACCTACAAAAAATTCAAGTAAAGAATTAGTCATAACAATGCTTTTTTAACAAACCCTTATGTATAAATATATTCCACACATGAGCATTTGATCAAGATGTCGATCCTGCATCAACTCTGTCCTATGCGTTATTGAATATTCAAATAGAGTCCATAACTTGTTCAAGTGTAGTTCTTCTGTCAATTTTAGTTCACGACAAAGCTCCTTTAGTCTTATCCAAGCAAGTTTGTAAAACTGAAATTTCTCCGGAGTCATAAATATTGAAAAAACACCCTTTAACACTTACCTTCCTACAAAATATAGTTAGGGAGGCGGCTCTTTTGTTCCCATCCAGTGAATTTTTGATTATCGGAATAGCGTCATTTTTCTGATGACTCCCTAAAATGTATACATTATTACCTTATGATATATATCGTTATAGAAACTAAACCTTTAGCGCTGTTGAAGAGATCTCGTCGTATAGACTCGCCGATAATAGTGGGACTAAAGGTTTCATATGCTGAACAATTTGGAGATTGCACTGTTAAAAGAAATATTTTAAGTGTTTATTAATTTGCATGACACAGGAAATATAAACATTTTTTTCTCTGTTTATAAGCTGTTTGCAGCATATGTAGTATTGTTTTTGCATATACTTCCATTTGGCTTCCGACGAAACACTAGCTGTATTTCGTTGCTAACTATTACAATTAAAACACTAGCTAGCTTACCGAACTGCATGGAAAGCAACAATAAAAAGAAGTAAGGACGGCACTGTCTTCGGCTGTGCCGAAGACTTCATACCTTTCATGTATGGGGCTGAACAATAATCTTATCCCGTTCGTAATCTCCAAATAATCGGATGTATAAGATAAGAAATATATAGTGAACAGATGTACATACCTAAACGATTTTTAAGACAAATATAAAATAAAAAATGGCAAAAAACGCCCTTATCTGAACGATCGGTTGTATGTGATATTTATTATATATAGCTCCGATCGAAATGATTTTTACAGAAAATCTTCTATGATATATTAGAATATATATCACCAAGTTTCACGTTTTTATATTGGAAACTAAGGGAGAAATGGCCAAAAATCTTTCTATATGAACGACCGGTTGTATGGGATAGATATTATATATAGCTCCGATCGAAATGATTTTTTCATGAAATCTTCTATGATATATTAGAATAAATATCACCAAGTTTAACGTTTTTATATTGGAAATTAAGGGAGAAATTGCCAAAAATCTTTCTATGTGAACGATCGGTTGCCTGGGATATATACTATATATAGCTCCGATCAAAGTGATTTCTTCTATGATATATTAAAATATATATCACCAAGTTTCACGTTTATACTTTCTAAATTAAGGGAGGAATGGTCAAAAATCTTTCTATCTGAACGATCGGTTGTATGGGATATAACTATATATAGCTCCGATCAAACTGATTTGTTCAGGATATCTTCTATGATATATTAGAATATATATCGCCGAGTTTCACGTTTATATTTTCTAAATTGCGGCAGGAATGACCAAAATCGTCTTATCTGAACGATCGGTTGTATGGGAGATATATGTTATAGTGGTCCGATCCTACCGGATCCGACAAATGTCTAATATAATACAAGAATACATCCTTGTGTTAAATTTCATTGAGATATCTCAAAATTTGAGGGACTAGTTTGCGTTCAAACAGACAGACGGACGGACAGACGGACATGGCTATATCAACTCAGTTCGTCACCCTGATCAATTCGGTATATTTAATGGTGAGTCTATCTTCTATATTTCTCAACGTTACAAACATCGGACCAAAGTTAATATACGATTTCATGTTCATGAAAAGTATAATTAATCGAGTTGAATTGGCTAAGCGGTTTACCGCTTAGGTAATTGTCGACCTAATTGATAGTGTTGCATATTCAAAAATAGGGTACTATTGTGAACGAGCGAATGAAATGAACATACGAATGTGCAGATAAACAAAATAACAGCGTGGCGGCAGGGTGACATACATACCAACAAACACATGCATTTCATGTATTTTGTTTTTGTAATTCTCTGGTTGAGTGTCAAAAACATACTGTGCTAGAAGTAGAAATGTCATAGCAGCTAAAAAAAGTAACAATTAGCTGATAAACTTTCACCATCTGTATGGTTTGCCATAATGAAACTGTTTAGCTAGTTGAAGCGTTTTTTTTTTTTCAAGCTCGCTTGCAAAAAAAAAACAACTACTATAGATTTATTCGATAATTGATAACACCGGCATCCAAAAAGGAAAGGGGAACTATATAGTTTGCCGGGTGGAACATAATAAATATTGGTTTAAAAATGAGCAATGCAAATTTTCACTCGAATTAGATAACTCCCATTTCAAAAATTTTAAAACCATATTCATTCAGGGTGCAACAGTTTATATTAATTATTTGACAAATGTTAATTTGTTAATAATTTATTACGTCAAAAAACCCTCAGAATTAGATTATTAAGTTAAAAATCAGTAAAATTATATTGGGTCTGATTTTTCTCCAAATTATCGTACGCTAATATAACATCACGGGGGGAAAGGCGATTTAGTCGCAAGTACTTCGCATGCGCATTTCTCTGCGCTCCCTTTCAACATGCATCAATTGCGTCATAACTATAAAGGCAATCTTGCTCGTAGCAGTCCAACAATATATTTGTCTGCACATTCGGGGAACTAAAGTCCTAATGGAAGGCTCCTCTCCAAAAACTCTGTGTACAGGAGAGTCTTTAGCAGCGAAAACGAGGGCAGTGAAACATTAGGTGTTCTGCGCTTTCCAATTCGGAGGGGCAGTGTGGACAGAAAGGATCCTCCTCTATCCCACGCTTATGTTGATATTCCTTGAAGCCGCCGTGTCCGCCCAATATCTGCGAGAGGTGGTATCTTAGATCGCCGTGTTTTCGCTCGAACCATTCCGCTATATTCCGAACTAGCATGAAGGTCCAGTGCCCTTCAATTCTTCCCACCGTTCTTGCCTCCCAACTATTTTTCGTGACCTTGCGCTTTTCTTGGAATCTTCAGATGATCGGCTGATTCCAATGCCATACAGCTCGGCCATTTCAGCTGAGAGTAGATCTACTGGGATTTTTCTGGATAAAACATGGATCGCGTCGTCGGACACCGTACGATAAACACATGGTATTCGTATAGCTGTAAATCGGTAATCTGCTAGTATATCTTTTTGGTGGACCATTTATATCCGTGCCATACTGGTACTGCATATAATATTATCGAGCTCGTTACGTTGGATATTTGCTGACGTGTAGCTTCACCGCTTCTGTCTTATTGCTAGCCATCTCCAGCCCCATGTTCATCAGTCATTCCCCTATTCTTCCCACGGCGTCATTACATAATGCTTGGAGCAGATCATGTTTCTGACCACAGCTTATATCATCTGCATAGCCGAAAATTTCCGTGCCGCCGGGAAGGTGGATTTGTAGCACACCGTCATACATCGCATTCCTTAGCGTTGGACCTAGAATATAACCTGAGGAACACCGCCCGTGATGTTGTGCTTTCATGGTCCGTATCAAAAAGGAGTACTATGTCGCTTAATTAGCGTGTTCTGAGCAGGTAATATCCAAAGTTATCAGTGCACAGAGCTTCCTTTTACTTTGCCCTCTGGTTAAGGCTCCGAGGGCTATATTGACAGCTGTTTGAATTACATCTATCGTGGATCTCGATTTTCGATATCAAAAGTGACTATTTGAAAAGACACCTGGGCTTTCCAGAGTCTACTGCAGACGCTTACTGATAATATGTTCGAGAATCTTTTCTATTGAATCCAATCTAAAAAGTGGCCTGTATGAAGATGGCTACAGGTACGCTTACACAGCCACCGATTTTGATATCCCGATAATATCGGTTTAAGGGTGATATTTCATTGGCAGCGTCTGTCCACCACGAGGTGCGGCTGCAAGCGGGTGTGTGTCTTGGATCAAGCGGCTCGCATAAAAGCAAACCTCTTTTTAATATATCATTCATCTGCGCCCATGCAGCGACAAAGGATGATGATGCGCGGCTAAAACCAAGGAACAAAGAACACAAGGAAAGCTAGCCGTCGAAAGGCTGCAATCGCAACAGACTGCCATTTTTTCGCAACTCGACTCTCACACCTGCTCTCTGAGAGCACAACTCAACCCGACGGAATGCAGGAGCAGTGGGAGCATGTCTACAAAGCACTTCGTACTGCCGCCGAGGAAAAAACTGGTTACCGGCGATCACGGAAAAACAACTGGTACGATGAAGAATGCCGCATTGCAACCGAAAGAAAAGACGGTGTCTACAGGGCTACGTTAAAAGCGAGCGCAACAAGAGGAGTGTGTGAACGCTACCGCGAGTTAAAAAGGGAAGCGAGACGCCTTTTCAGGAAGAAAAAAGCAGAGACAGAGGAGCGTGAGTGCGAGGAGCTTGAGCTGCTAGCCACCAGGAATAACGCCCGAAAATTTTACCAAAAAATTCAGCGACATACGGAAGGTTTTAAGACCGGGGCAAATTCCTGTAAGAACGCACACGGCGCCCTTATAAATGATGACTAGAGAGTACTTAGATTACGTAGGGAACGCCTCTCTGCTCTCCTAAATGGAGACAACGATTTACAGCACAGAGATGACGAACCCGATCCCGCAATCGATGATGATGGAATAAATGTCCCACCACCTGATTATGACGAAGTCAGAATAGCAATAACCATATTGAAAAACAACAAGGCAGCGGGCCCTGATGAATTGCCTGCGGAGCTATTCAAATACGGCGGCAAGGAGTTGGTAAGGCGCATGCTTCAGCTTCATAGCAAAATATGGGCGGACGAGTGCATGCCCGACGATTGGAATCTAAGTTTTCTTTGCCCAGTCCACAAGAAGGGGGATACTGCAAACTGCACCAACTATCGCGGAATCAGCCTTCTTAATATCGCATATAAGGTGCTGTCAAATGTATTGTGCGAAAGATTGAAGCCCCCCGTGAATCAACTGATTGGACCGGCTTCAGATCTGGTAAATCTACCATCGACCAGATTTTCACGATGCGCCAAATCTTGAAAGAAACCCGCGAAAAACGAATCGACACACATAACCTCTTCGTCGATTTTAAAGCCGCCTTCGACAGCACAAAAAGGAGCTGCCTATAGCAGCTATGTCTGAATTCGGTCTCCCCGCAAAACTTATACGGCTGTGCAAAATGACGTGAGCAACACCATCAGCTCAGTCAGAATTCGTGCGATTTCTTTAATTTGATGCTGTAGAAAATTATACTAGCTGCAGAACTTAACCGCTCTGGAATAATATTCTATAAAAGCGTGCAATTACTGGCGTATGCTGATGGCATTGATATCATCGGCCTAAACAGCCGCGCCGTTAGTTCTGCTTACTCCAAAGATGGGTTTGGTGGTGAATGAGGACAAAACGAAGTACCTGCTGTCATCGAGCAAAGAGTCAGCACATATGCGCCTTGGTAACCACGCTACTGTTGGCAGCCATAATTTCGAAATAGTAAAAGGCTTCGTTTATTTGGGAACCAGCATCAATACTAGCAACAACATCAGCTCTGAAATACAGCGAAGAATCATCAAGAATTGCCAATAAATGCTACTTTGGACTAGGTAGGCAATTGAAAAGTAAAGTCATATCTCGACAAACGAAAATCATACTCTACAAGTCACTTATCGTACCCGTCCTGTTATATGGGGCAGGAGCATGGACCATGACAACAGCAGATAAAGCGGCTCTGGGAGTGTACGGGATAAAAGTTCTTCGAAAGATTTATGGACCTCTACGCGTTGGCGATGGCGAGTACCGAAGAAGATTTAACGATGAGCTGTACGCGCTATACGCAGACATCAACATAGTCCAGCAAATTAAAACGCAGCTGCTGCGCTGGCTAGGCCATGTAATGCGAATTAAAGATGACGCTCCGGCAAGAAAGTGATTCTATCGGAACCCGCCTATGGAAGCAGAGGAAGAGGGCGGCCTCCACTCCGCTGGAAGGACCAGGTGGAAAACGATTTAAATTCCTTTGGTGTGACTAATTGGCACCGATTGGCAGAGAGAAGAAGCGACTGACGCGCCCTGTTGGACGGTCATAACCGTTTAAACGGTTAAGCGCCAATTAAGTAAGTAATAAAGAGTTTGTGGTCAGAAGTGGCAGCAGAGCTGGGTGTAGATCCTGATGAAGCAAAGAAAAAATGGGGCGATTTGAAGGACCAAGTTAGAAAAGAATTTTGCAAGGTCAAACAATCAGGAAGATCACGTGACGGTGCAGACACAATTTTTATTCCGAAGTGGATATATTATTGTTCTCTATTTTTTCTTTCTAACCAAATTGCTCCAAAGAAGTGTCAGAGCAATTTGCCTGCAGTTGCCAACTACACATATTCTTATGAAGTGAGAATAAATTGATACCAGATTAAAATATTTTATATTCTATGCATATATCTAAATTTTTAGGAAATGATACATACATTCCGGAGTTGCCATTAGAGTCACAGCCGCTGCAAACGCCACAAGTAACACCTGATGCACAGTCCACGTATCAAAGCCCCCAACCAACACCTGTTTCCCAATACCTACCGCCAATTCGTTTCAAAGAAAACAAGAAATGACATAACTAGATCAATATCTGGACATCGAAACAATTGAAGCTATTCGAGTCTAGATCTGAGGATGCAAGTCATAGCGACCCTGAAAAAAAATTTTTGGTGAGCTTGATTCCATACATGAAGGCGGTGCGCGGTGGCAGAAAAATTTTAGTACAACAAAAGTTATTGCAAGTCTTTCTAGACGAACAGCAAGTAGCACCTATTCATCCACGAAGATTACAGGTGCCTGAATATTGGGATTCTCGGGTGTCAGTGTAGAGTTTTGTGGTAGAATGTTAATGCATTTTATCATAAATTTAGCAAAATGACGTTGAGCAACACCATAAACTCAGTCAGACTTGGGAAGGACTTCTCCGAGCCGTTCGAAACTAAACGAGGTTTCAGACGGCGTGACCCCCTATCATGCGATTTCTTTAATTTGATGCTGGAAAAAGTTATACTACCTGCAAAAGTTAACCGTTCTAGAACAATATTCTATACAAGCGTGCAATTAGTGGTATATGCTGATGACATTGATATCAACGGCCTAAACACACGCGCAGTCAGTTCTACTTACTCCAAATTGCAAAAAGAAGCCGTAAAGATGGGTTTGATGGTGAATGAGGACAAAACGAAGTACCTGCTGTCATCGAGCAAAGAGTCCGCGCATATGCGCCTTGGCAACCTCGCTGTTGGCAGCCATAATTTCGAAATAGTAAAAGACTTCGTTTATTTGGGAACCCTGTAGCATGATACGCCAATGCATTTTTACTGACTCAAATAACCACTTGAGTTCATTCGCGTTGACCAAACCATTCAATATGTATGAATCATACATTGAGTTCATTTGCATTGACCCAATCATTCAATATTATACCGATAAACCAACTTATGCATGAATCACATTAACGGTATGTGGGTCACTACACATTATGCTGACTAACCATTATTTATTATGAAACTATGTACATTGTAGTATGTAAGCATTTATGTAATTATGTATGTATAGGTTAAGAAATTGTGTATAAAAGAAAAAATTTCTTTAATAAAGAATCAATCATCAATGAGCAATCAAACAATCATCAATTATCATTTATCGACTGATGAATTAAGTCACAATTCGTTTTCATTTAACGTTTAATATTACATGGCGATCTTGCTAGGAGGTCAAGAATTAGCAAAACTGCTGAAGATCTAGATGGTTAGAGATCCTGCCAGTTCGCGTTGTTTAATAAACCATTAACTTCGCTCAAGGAAGACTCGGTTAAAATTTAAATCCTGACAAAAAGAGGATCAAATATTTCCTTGAACAACGGGTTAAACTATTTTGAATCCATCGAAGATGATTAAACATAGCGATATGAACAACTTACATTCAGTAATACTTGGAGAATTGGCCATTGGTCTCAAGGAACAATAACAACCATTAAATGACTGGCACACAAAGAAGCAAAATATTGACACGGTAACTAGCAGCAAAGGAAGCAGAATATTACCTGAAAAGAAGATTTCCATTGACGACATGACCGCATAACAGGGTGGAATATTACATGAAAAGAAGATATTGATTGGCAACATTCTGACAGGCAGTAAGACGGCGTAAATTTTTAAGTACCATAATTAATTTAAGTTCTAAAATCAATTGAGCGGCCTTATGGACGCTAAACCATGAGCAAAAACTTGGTTTTTGCTTAGGAAATGTTTTTATCAGCATTTTTAGAATAAATTCTGTCACAATAGGACTAGCTCAATAGAAATGTCATGAAAAAAAAATAAGTAGAAAGAAAATTAAAACTTCTTATTTGAAAAAAAAATTTTTAATATTGTAGTTGAAAAAAAAAAATTTTTTTAAACGCTATCATTGAAAATGACAGAAATTAATTTTTAATATTTTGTAAATCAAAAAAAAAAATTTACATTAAAATGCCAAAAAACTTAAATTAAACAAATTTTTCCAACAAAATTTTTCTTAAACTTTTATGTCTACTAAATAAAAATGAAGTTTAGTTCATTTCTCACAAAAGCAGAAAAATAATTATAGGAAAATTTCAACATGGCTTGGTGGACAAAAATATCCCAAGGCATTATGATAGCCATAGCTGGCTACGAGGTAGGAAAAGGAAACTCTGAAACATCAGAGGAGAAGAGGATAGCAAAATACGAACCACCAGCAGAGGTAGAAACAAAAATCACCCCAAAAATTCCATATGTTTGGCTAGGCGCAATGATTTGCGTAGTCGGCTATTGATCATTGCATGGCCACAATACTAAGAAAATATATGAAAATCAAATATATGCAATTGAAAAACGTGCAACAGCGCGTTTAAAATTTTTTTCTCTCCTTCTCAAACATCTAAATTCCTTTTACCCAAACTGCGGAAGAGCAATAGACAATTAAAAATAGATCTTCACATAATAAACTCCAAAATTTTGCAATCAACAGTAAAGGCAGACTCATTAATTAAAATTTGCATAATTTCTTTGAATGCTCCTGACAAAGATGGTCATGAAGCAATAGGAAATTCTAGGACAGTGGAAATAAGCAAAACCTAACAAAAAAAATAATAATAATACCAAAATTTTACAACCAGCAAAACAAAAGAATGAAGATAAAGTCACAAAGAGAACAAATAAAAATATATGTGAAGCGCTATATAAATTTGCAGCAATAAGACATGTCGCGCTCCTAAAATGGTAGCGTAAGAAATACAAGCAACCTGATTGTAGATGATAAAATTGACTTAGGACAATTACTTATCAGGCTGTACACATATTGTACAAATGCCGCCAATACAGAACTTGATATTAAAAAGGAAAACACAGTTGTCCTGAGGGACAAATTGGTGAAAAATAATTGAATATTTACTCGAGTAGGCAAATTTAAAATAATAATTGATAGTTCCCTAAGATCAAATAAATGCATTAACCAAAGAGGTTGTGCATGTGACAAATCCCGGAATAAAAATAATTCATAAAAGTCATGACGATTCTGTCTTGGTGGCCGCCGCAGAAATCGCATGACAAATAAGATCAAAGAAATTGCTGGAATGTATAAAAATATCGAAAACATAAAAAGAACACTTAAAGATATGAAAAATTTTTGCATCCACTGTACCTTACTTTTACCCTCCTACCAATACATAGCTACCCCGCTCTTCCGTCAGCAACCCCTCATTTGTATATGTAATTAGTTACAGATTTAACTAAATAATATGAAAAAAAATCAAGTGAAAATTTTCTTTTTGCTTAATAGGAATAATATGTGGAATCAGTTTAAGAAAATAAAATAAATACAAACATTTATTGGCCCGGGTTCACCCAGGAAAACCTCGCTTATTAAAGAGGTCATAATTTTATATAATAGGAAAAAATTTTTTTTTAACCCCCGGTGGAATAGAAAATATTAGTAGGAAAATATTTTTACTCTAACCCTCGGCAGAATAGGAGACTTAACTAAAACAGGAAATAATAGTCCATAAGAATATGCTTAAACACATTTAAGATATCTCTTGATAACTCAAAGGAATAATCTAAAAATAAACATTCCAATTTACTCAGTATCTAAGTAATTGAAAACAAATTTTTTTTTCTCAGCTTCATATTTGTATATAAATATTAGAAAATAATTTCTAGAAGACAAGCGGATTTTAAGTGGGTGCACACATTTAAAATCCGACTGTGTAATAAGTCAAAGAAGTAAAAAACATTATTCATATTCAGCACTTTTAAAAACACACAAAAAAAAAAACTAAAAAAAAAAATTGTTGAGTACAAATAATAGCGAAAAACAAAAAAAGGGAGAATCAGCATAATGTGTATAGCATCAAGTTACCACTATGACATAAATTACAATTGAAAAAAAAAAACAGAATGTGAAATTTGGTAACACCAAGCAAGTTGACTGAATCATTAAAAGTAAAATGAAATAGCATGGCACACTTCTGCGACAATAGGATGACCGTATGTAGTTAAGGGCTCAAATTATATACATACGTTCCTCACTTAAAACATATAAAAAGTGGGCACATGAGCAAAAAAAAAAAAAAAATACAACAACATGTTAGATTGAAAAATGTCAGCAAAAAATCACACATGTTAAGCAAATGCAAACAGATATAAGACTAGGTAAACAAACTATTCAATCGCAATAAAATTACAATAGAAAAAAAGGGAAATACAATTTTATAAACTCAAACAAAGAGTCTTACACAATTGTCCACACAATTATATAAGCCTCTTTTTCTAAGGCGGATGGTGTAGCATGATACAGTATGCCTTGTACGCCAATGCCTTTTTACTGACTCAAATAACCACTTGAGTTCATTCGCATTGACCATACCATTCAATATGTATGAATCATACATTGAGTTCATTTGCATTGACCAAATCATTCAATATACCGATAAACCAACTTATGCATGAATCACATTAACGGTATGTAGGTCACTACACATTATGCTGACTAACCATTATTTATTATGAAACTATGTACATTGTAGTATGTAAGCATTAATGTAATTATGTATGTATAGGTTAAGAAATTGTGTATAAAAGAAAGAATTTCTTTAATAAAGAATCAATGATCAATTATCATTTATCGACTGATGAATTAAGTCACAATTCGTTTTCATTTAACGTTTAATATTACAACCCGGGTCAACACTAACAATAACATCAGCTTTGAAATCCAGCGAAGAATCACTCTTGCCAATAAATGCTACTTTGGGCTAGAAAGGCAATCGAAAAGTAAAGTCCTCTCTCGGCATACGAAAATCATACTCTACTAGTCACTTATCGTACCCGTCCCGCTATATGGTGCAGAAGCATGGACCATGACAACATCAGATGAAGCGGCTGGCTCTGGGAGTGTTCGAGAGAAAGGTTCTTTCAAAGACTTATGGACCTCTACGCGTTGGCGAAGGCGAGTACCGAAGAAGATTCTGTCAAATCAACCAAATTTTTGTTACTTCAATGGAATTTACTGTTACAACAACTGCACTGAACTGTTGAATGAACAGTAGTAAAACTGTTAATACTTAATTGACAAAATTCAGTCAAGTTGACAAAGTTTTGGTTGATCCAACAAGACTTCTGTCATTTTAAATTATTGCATTATTCAATTTTCAAACAAAATTGTGAGCCATAAAACACACACAGAAGATTGCGCATTCACTAGTTCAAAATTGCTTCGTTCTGCGCATAAATGTCACACTTGACTGCTTGAGCGAATCAAAGAAAGAGAGAAAAAAACATGAGCTAAAGGAAAATTACGTAAAAATTGCCCATAAAAAACAGCTGATCTTTTGTTTACATGCGCAATACACAATCTTGTTTGTGTGATTTGTGAGTCGCCATGATCACAATTTTACGCTAAACTTCGGGGAATACCCGATATAATAAATATCCTGATTCACTATTGAAAGCATTGCCCAAACACACTTGCTTCCAAAGGTCATAAATAAATTATTGAAGCTTTCTTACAACGTGTAAGCCACAATAGCCACTGATTTTATTAATGCTAAAACAATAGTTACATCGTTCCAGGTTGCTATTGAAAATAGCTTTTTCGAAGCTGTAAAGTCTTTGGTGCAATTTATAGCACCAAGAATAAAGAATGTAAAAAAACATTTGCAGTTGAAGTTGGCGATTTTCATGTGTTGTAATCTTGGGGTAGCCACACAAAAAAATTGTGAACATAAGTGTTTTGCGCGGATATAGTTTTGGTCTCCAAACCGGTGTTGGACCCACCCAGGGCAATTTTTTATAAGCGCGGCCTAAGGCCGCCAATGCACAAAGGTTTTCTGCGCAAAAACACTATGAGTTCCACCCGGTTTCAGAGGGACCCGCGGGTCATTTTTCGGTTTTTCGGTAATATCTTTTGAACGAGTTAAAGTTTTTATTTTCCGTCTTCGGATTATTAATACTGATGTCAAGACGCATCGTTTGACACTTCTCTCGATATTTTTGGGCGCATATTAGCAGGCCACCCCACAACTAGACTATTACCGAAATTAATAGAAGAGCTGGGTAATTCTATACGACAGCATGACACTGCTAATACGAGTCCAGAAATATCGAGAGATGTCAAAAGACGCGTATTGACCTCGACAGCAATAATCCGAAGGTGGAAAAGAAAA
Organism: Eurosta solidaginis; assembly: GCF_040869045.1. Taxonomy (NCBI): domain Eukaryota; kingdom Metazoa; phylum Arthropoda; class Insecta; order Diptera; family Tephritidae; genus Eurosta; species Eurosta solidaginis. The sequence continues at coordinate 96,089,188 of NC_090322.1, forward strand.
ATTTTTATCTCTGTCTGGAGATATTTGCAGTTTTCATGTGTTGTAATGTTTGAGTACCCACAAAAAAAAAAAAAAAATTGTGAACATAAGTGTTTTTCGCGGATATAGTTTTGGTCTCCAAACCGGTGTTGGACCCACCCAGGGTAATATTTTACAAGCGCGGCCGAAGACCGCCAACGCAGAAAGGTGTTCTGCGCAAAAATACTATGGATACCACACCCGGTTTCGAAGGTATCGCGGGTCTTTTTCGGTTTTTCGTTAATATATTTTGAACGAGTTAAAGAAAAGGTGTTCCGGTCAGGAAAACTATGCATCCGACCCCCGGTTTCGGATGGACCTTGGGTCATTTTTTCGTTTTTTGCGGATATCTCGAGAAGTATCACAGATATCAGATTTACGCCCTCGGATTCGAAATCCTGGGGCCAAAACGCTTCTCTGGATACCACGTTTGAATTTCTAGCTATATTTTTAGCGCTCGGCCGCGATCCTAGAACATTACCGCGATTACTATACGCATCCGAGCACGAAAATAGTAGTAAACATTCAAATATCGCATGCATATTTTTAAACACTTCCCGAATTTTTGTATTTTTTCGCAAACGTTTTTGAAAATGGTTTGCGTAGTTTTACTTACACATTTCATGGAAGTAGAAAATAACTGATGAAATTTGTTAGAAAAAATTTACTGCTATTTTCGTCTTCGCAGCTGTAAGAGTGAAAATTATAATTTTAAAAACTTAAAATTTTTCAGAAATGGCAAAACCCGAAAATCTCTTAAATCTCGTGAAGGTGTGGGGGCTGGAAAACCCCTTTTCTAAACTACAAGGTAAGTTACTTTATAATAATTTTTTTAATGTTTTAATTGCATATAAATGTACCTACTATAACACAGAAGCCGGCATTGACTGGGAAGAAATTGGGCTTTTGACCGAATGTGATCTGGACAAAATTTTCCCTAATATCAAGGATGTGAGCCTAAAGGCTAGGTTTCGATTCGAATTGCGGCTACTGGAAAACGTGAGTTTTTATGAATTTCATATCAGACCCTATAAAAAAAGGCAGATTTTGAACCCGAACACCTCAGATTTTGATGAAATTTAATTTAAAAATTTGTCAGTGATAAAAAATGTTTACAGTGTATGTTTTGGAAAGCCGTTGGGAATACCTTTCCAATGGTACCAAGATCTTTTAAATCTGTTGAGCCATTCCGTAGCTGTCACAGCTCAAAAGTACCTATCACCACCATTTAAAAAAAATTCAATTTCTAAAACTAAGATTGTGTTTGTATAGGTAAAATGTACCTGTATGCAAAAATTCATCAAAATCTGAGGGGGTCGGGTTCAATGTATATCGGCTTTGATATAAAATTCATCTTTTATTAAATGTATTGTAAATACATAACTTTTCAGAATTCGCTGGGTTGTAAGTTGGAGTCTCCAATTCTTCGAAATTGCGGTCTTAATTCACAGGTATTATTTTCAGTGTCTGTATGTATACCTGTAATCACAAAAAAAGCAGTCAAAATTATTGAAAAAAAATCTAAAAATCAATGTTGACTTTTACAAACTTCAAACTTTATTTTTGTTTCATTAAAATTGATCCAACTACAAAACTGCTTGCCCAAAAATGTTCTGAATATTCCTAGTACAAATTTTTGAACTTTTATGAATATTGTCAAAAACGTCTAAAATTTCTTACTTTTTTCAACCACGTTTTAAAAATTAGTTCGTTCAGTTTTCGGTATACAATTTATTCAATTGATAACCGAAAACATGTTTAAAAAGTTGTGACTGCTATTTTTGTGAACAGGCCGTTCCTTATGTACACTTGGATGTGATGCATTTTGGTCAAAAAACTGCTACGGTGCATTATATTCCGCCCGGCAAAGTAAACCTTTTTTAATGGACGGCTTTATTTATTTATTCATTTATAAGGATTTCAGAGCTATTTTGATAAAAACACCTGCTGTTCAAGACGCTTTGGAATACTATGACAACAACAAAACACAGGCCCGACGAGGGGGGGGGGGGGGGGGGGGGGGGGCTGAGGGGGGGCTGAGGGGGTCATTTAGCACGGGCCCGGGCTTTGGAGGGCATCTCAAAATGCTATCCAAGCTTTTTGCCTACAGAAATAAACATACCACACCTTTAATCACCTTTCGTAGATAGCAGACATTTTAAGTTTCAACAAATTTTATAAGTTGAGGCAGTTAAGCCTTTTGCAAATTATAGCCAAGGTTTGAAACAGGCACTAAACGAGTTAGTTCGGCTAAATTTGACAGCGGAAACATATGGTGATGTTAATGGCGTTCTTCAATACATCAGCAAGTTTGGATGTATTTTGTTTTCCTCCATTTGGCTCAAAATTTTAACAGTTATTAATGAAAGAAACATTATTCTGCAAGCCAGGGATACTACCATCGATATCGAAGTTATAAACTTAGCAACTTTGATCTCTGATTTAAATCTGATCAGAAATCAATGGGAAAACATTTTATGAGAATACAAAACAGTCGTCACTGGATTGGGAATCTAACCAAAGTTTCCTTACGTTCGAAAAAGGAATCGCAAAAGACATTTTTATGAATGTGAAGAGGAAGAGACGATCAACGACCATCACAAGGCTGATTTCGAAAACAATACCTTTTTAGTGATAGTTGGTTCGGTTATTGCAGGTATTACCGAACGATTTGCTGTTATGAAAAATTTGAAGAACACCTTTTCTTTTTTTGTGGCTATTTGGATACATGGATGGGGTTTCAAAACGAGAAAATGCCGTTCAATTTGTCAGCAAATACAATTCAGACGTTTCCGAGAGTTTAGGAGATGAAATGATCCACCACATTTACTCAGCAAATTTTAACGAAAATCTGTTACCATTTGAATTGTTGAATGTTATCTGTGCTATAAATCCAGCTACAATTTTTCCTAACATGTGTGTTGCTCTACGTATTTTTTGCACCATACCTGTAGCTACTGTAACAGTAACTGCTGAACGTTCCTTCAGTGTTCTTGCAAGGATAAAGAACTTCCGTCGATCTTGTTCAACTCAAGAACGCTTTACAGGACTTGGCATGCTCTGTATAGAAGCACCAACAGCGATACAGTTGGATTTTGACACTATCATGGATAATTTCCGAGCTGTAAAGGCAGGAAAGCCCACTTGTGTTAATTAAACTCTTTTAATATACCAAATTACTACCAAAAAATGTTTGTATTGCAATTTAAAGAAATTTACTTCATACAATTAATGAAATATTTAAATAAAACTCTATAAGTAATAAACTGTATTTATTATACTCAGCTGAGCAGAGCTCACAGAGTATATTAACTTTGTTCGCATAACGGAAATCCGTAACGGCATAAACTAATCGAGATAGATATATACTTCTATATATCAAAATGATCTGGGTGAAAAAAGAAATTCATTTAGCCATGTCCGTACGTCTGTAAACACGATAACTTGAGTAAATTTTGAGGTATCTCGATGAAATTTGGTAGGTAGGTTCCTGGGCGCTCGTCTCAGATCGCTGTTCAAAATGAACGAAATCGGACTACAATCACGCCCACTTTTTCGATATCGAAAATTTCGAAAAACCGAAAAAGTGCGATAATTCATTACCAAAGACGGACAAAGCGATGAAACTTGGTAGGTGCGTTGACCTTATGACGTAAAATAGAAAATTAGAAAAATTTTGGACAATGGGCGTGGCACCGCTCACTTTTAAAAGAAGGTAATTTAAAAGTTTTGCAAGCTGTAATTTGGCAGCCGTTGAAGATATCATGATGAAATTTGGTAGGGACGTTACTCCTATTACTATATGTTTGCTAAATAAAAATTAGCGAAATCGGATGACGAACACGCCCACTTTTAAAAAAAAAAATTTTTAAAGACAAATTTTAACAAAAAATTTAATATCTTTACAGTATAAAAATAAATTATGTCAACATTCGACTCCAGTAATGATATGGTGCAACAAAATACAAAGAGAAAAGAAAATTTCAAAATGGCCGTAACTCCCCCTTTTTCATTTAATTCGTCTAGAATACTTTTAATGCCATAAGTCGAACAAAAATTTACCAATCCTTGTAAAATTTGGTAGGGACATAGATTCTATGACTATAACTGTTTTCTGTGAAAATGGGCGAAATCGGTTGAAGCCACGCCCAGTTTGTATACACAGTCGACCGTCTGTCCTTCCGCTCGGCCTTTAACACGATAACTTGCGCAAAAAAGGATATATCTTAACTAAACTTAGTTCACGTACTTATCTGAAATCACTTTATCTTGGTATAAAATATGGCAGAAATCCGACTATGACCACGCCCACTTTTTCGATATCGAAAATTACGAAAAATGAAAAAAATGCCATAATTCTGTACCAAATATGAAAAAAGAGATGAAACATGGTAATTGAATTGGTTTTTTGACGCAAAATATAACTTTAGAAAAAACTTTGTAAATGGGTGTGACACCTACCATATTAAGTAGAAGAAAACGAAAAAGTTCTGCAGGGCGAAATCAAAATCCCTTGGAATCTTGGCAGGAATACTGTTCGTGGTATGACATATATAAATAAATTAGCGGTACCCGGCAGAAGATGTTCTGGGTCACCCTGGTCCACATTTTGGTCGATATTTCGAAAACGCCTTCACATACACAACTTAGGGCTACTCCCTTATAAAACCTTCATTAATACTTTTAATTTGATACCTGTTACGGATAGAAATAAAAACACTCTGATCTAGTGTACTGCTCAAAAGACAATGATTTTATTAAGACGAAAATAGCGGATAACTGTCCCTGCAATGGACATATTTATGTATTCAAGTTAGAATGGCATGAGTTTATGCAGTCATATACTTAACTGCACTATTATAAAAACAAAAATAGGTATGCCATGTACGTAAATATAAACGTATGCTTGTATATTAGTACATATGTATGATTAGCCGGTGAGCGCCACTCAATAACAAAAATATAATGGATGATGGTTATTTAGGTAAACACATAATGAGTGAGCTCTATGAATTTAGGGTGTATCCACACTGTGCATATCCTGAACATCCTGCCCGGTCGAGTTCTTGGACTCGAAATCCTCGCTATCAAGTAATCTGCACAGTTTTTGTACTGCACGGGTGATGGGACCGTTCATAGTCTGTAGGGTAACATTGCGCACTAGACCATCGCTGCCCGGGTGAATGGTGGTTATGCGCCCTAATCGCCAATGCGTGGGAGGCAAGTTCTCATGCCTAACGAGAACGATATCTCCTACCTTCACGTCTCTTGATGGTTTCTGCCATTTATTGCGGGTTTGCAGGGTTGCCAAATACTCCCCACTCCAACGTTCCCAAAATCTTTGATGCAGTTGTCGGACCAAAAGCCACTGCTTTATGCGGTTAAGCGGGATTGAGCTGACCGTTGCTTCAGGAACCGCTACTAGTGGCTCACCAATCAGAAAGTCGCCGGGGGTCAACGCTAACTTGTCGGTTGGGTCATCGTACAGAGGTGTAATTGGGCGTGAATTTAAGCAGGCCTCAATGCGTGCTGCTAGTGTCTGAATCTGACTATACCATAGTGGCTGGGCCCCAACCAGACGCACCAAATGATATTTGGCAGATTTTGCCGCAGCCTCCCACAGGCCACCCTGGTGCGGGGCGCTAGGGGCGATGAAGTGCCAGCATGTTCCAATATTTGCCAAAGATTGCTGAGATCACCGAATTTTAGATCGCTTTCGACGACTTGACCCCAGGTATCAGCACCGATCAGAAGGTCGACGTTACTGGGTATTCCAAAACGAGCATCAGCCAGTTCCAGGTTACAGAGATGTGGCCACTGCGTCATGTCAATAGGCACTGATGGGATAGCCGTAGTGATTGACTGTATGACAAGTGCGACGATCTGAATCTCGAAACTGGAATGCACTGACTTCAAGGTAAGTGACACACTGCCACGCGTACGAGTAAGAGAGTGAGCACCAATTCCCTGGACGGGAACGTCTAATTTGCTTCTGCGAAGAGATAAAGAATTAGCTAATTTATTGGTTATAAAACTGACCTGTGACCCCGGATCACAAAGAACTCGGGCTAATTGTTTATTTGTTGGGTCACCATATGCATAAACGCAGGCAGTGGCTAACAGAACGGTAGGGCTAGCATTGGCAAAGTGGGTGACCGCAGACGATGCTAGTCAAAGATTCGGGGGTTTGGTACCTAGATGTAGCTTCCAGTTGAGGAAGTGGGGCCGTCACTGTTGGTGTAGACGAAGCTGCGCTGTTAGTTGATAGCGCTTCATGACATAGCAGTGTATTGTGTTTGTAGCCACAGTGACGACAGTTACCCGCAGGACATTGTTTCACCGCATGGCCAGGCTTCAAACAGTTGAAGCAAAGTCGGGCAGATCTCAACGCTTCGGTTCGTTCTGCTCGGTTCATCGCAAGGAATCGTGGACACTTTGTTATACGATGCAATCCCTGACATGATGCGCACTTGGTATCTCCTGACGTCGCGACGTTAGCTTTGACAGCACGTTGACCACTACTTCGTTTTGGGTTACGAGGCACTGCTTCTGCCCCGTTGGTCCATGGAACTAGTGCCGTACTGAGACTGTGAGCACGCTGGCTCAAGAAAGCAAGTAGCTCATCTAACTTAGGAATTTCAGTGGGTGAGCAGTCCATGTTCCACTCACGCTGGGTGATCGTTGGTAGTTTCGAAACTATTATCGGTACAACCACTGCATCCCATTGGGAAACTGGCAGTCCCATTACACGTAGAGCTCGAAGTGACTCGTGTACCGAATCGACAATTGGTAATAATGCCTTTGAGGCATCCTCCACTGCAGGCTTGATGTTAAGAAGTCGTGACACATGTGTCTGGGCTAGCAATTTTTTATTATCAAACCGCTCGATGAGCGCTTTCCACAACTCTGCATATCCCCCCGAGTATACGCTTCCAACGAGGGGTACTGCACTTGCACTCACTGCCTGTCGTAGCTTGCCTAGTTTGTAGGCTTCTGGATACTCCGTATTGTGCACAAGTACCTCAAAGGCGTCCTTGAACGCCAACCAATTTTGAAAGGTTCCGTCGAAAGTAGGTACGGCCAGTCGCTCCAACTTAACTTCACCTTCCCGGGTCCACTTCGGTGCTGATATGGCATGCGATTTGATGCTCATAAGTGCCCGGTTCAGCATAGTGCAGGTGGTGTTGAATGTGGTTTCAACCTCTTCCCATAACTCATCATGTGCCTGTAGCTCGTCGTTTTCAGCCGCACTCACCAACTGGTCATGGTTTGCCGTAAATCGATCAAAATGTGTTGAAAGCGATCTTAGCTCTTGCTCCAGTTGGAATTCGTCATGCGAACCCGGCTGAAATGTGCTTACTCGATCATGAATCCGCTTAATAGCATTAATTGCCGACGTGCGCAATCTTAATTCCGCCATTGCCAAACTAAAATTAAATTAAGTCCTCACAGGAGGCACCAAAATGTTACGGATAGAAATAAAAGCACTCTGATCTAGTGTACTGCTCAAAAGACAATGATTTTATTAAGACGAAAATAGCGGATAACTGTCCCTGCAATGGACATATTTATGTATTCAAGTTAGAATGGCATGAGTTTATGCAGTCATATACTTAACTGCACTATTATAAAAACAAAAATAGGTATGCCATGTACGTAAATATAAACGTATGCTTGTATATTAGTACATATGTATGATTAGCCGGTGAGCGCCACTCAATAACAAAAATATAATGGATGATGGTTATTTAGGTAAACACATAATGAGTGAGCTCTATGAATTTAGGGTGTATCCACACTGTGCATATCCTGAACAATACCCATATCGTACAAACACATTCTAGAGTCACCCCTGGTCCACCCTTATTGCGATATCTCGAAAAGGCGTCCACCTATAGAACTAATGCCCACTACGTTTTAAATAATCATTAACACCTTTCATTTGATACACATGTCATACAAACACATTCCAGGGTTACCCTAGGTTCATTTTGCTAAATGGTGATTTTCCCTTATTTTGTCTCCAAAGCTCTCAGCTGAGTATGTAATGTTCGGTTACACCCGAACTTAGCTTTCCTTGATTGTTTTTTCATAAGTTTTCACACCTCTATTCACGAATTTTAAAAAATGTAATATTTTTCGCAACCAATATAATAATTTATTTTCTACAAAAATGAAGAATATGTATATTTCTATGTAAACATATTTACTCATATGTTGATCTGTATGAATGCGTAGATAAATTAAAGTTCGTAACTATATATTCATTGAATATAATATATACATATGCATGTATACGCTTAAATATACATGTACATATATACAAATGCATATAAATATGTAAAAGATGGTAATTTTGATTTTGAGAATTTGTTCATTTTAGTATGGGGCCCGTATTTTTTTTTTGCCCCCGGGCCCGGATTTTCTCTCGGCGGCCCTGATAAAACACAAACGTCAAAACATCAACAAGACGTTGTGAATTGTGCAGAAGCTATTGATCAAAGATATGGAGGCTTTGGCAGATTGTATTTGCTCACAATTTCGAGGAGAAAATGTGGTGAGTTCACAAAATCTAAAGCTGGATATATGTAGGTTCGATTTCATTCGAACTTCGACTTCGCCAGTTTTCAATTATTTCTGTAATATTTTTTATTCAATGTTTAATAGGCTACATATTTTTGTCGTCGTGGTAAAAAACTCTCGGGAAAGCTTTACGACCGCTATTTCAATGCCCGTAAAAAGCGTAGACTATCACTAACAAGTTCATCTAGCACCATAACGGGCACAGAGTCGTTTTACGAAGACAGTGAAAGCTCCTCCGATGAAGTGGATGACGTTTTAGAAATATTTAAAGCTTAGCTAAAATATAACGACTCGCCACTAGAGGAAGTTCAGGAAAAGTGGAGACGATCCTTCACGGCAAGAAGAAAGTCCATAATAAATTTAGATATTGTGGACGTAGTTTCCGAGTGGCCGCTATTAAAATGCCACCCTAGGACCGATTCTGGTAAAGATTTTGAATAACACATTATGATTGTTATGGTAATATATCGTCGCCCGCTAGCCAGAAGCATGAATACACAACTTTTCCGAGTTTGTGTTAGAAGCCTCTTTGGATTACCCTTTAGATTATCTAGGTTCTACTTAAATCTAGAGCTTCCTACGTACATGGAAACCCCAATAATTTGCAATGTCATTTTCACGAATGTGTAATTCAATCACACAAAGTTGAGCCAGAAAAATGAATGTGGCACATTGTATGACACATTCGTTGATATGGCTAAACAATTTTTAGAATTTTTGAAAAAAATAAGAACAGCACATATTCGTATGTTCGATCGTTCGGGTATACGTGCCTGATATTCTTCAAAAAAAATTATACGATGAAGAATTTTTAACAGCTTAATATCCTAAAAAAATAGTTGTTTAATTGAAGGCAAACCGGTTTATTCCAAACCGTTGCCTCTTTCCGAATCAAAACTAAAATACTTGGAAAAATTGTGTAAAAAACTGGTTATACCAAAATAATATCATTCTTTTTATAAAAATCTTGAGGGCAATGCTTTTCCGAACCCGACATTTCAGAAGATTCTGATTCTAACGAGAATAAGAAATAGTTCTTATTTGCAATAATATCTTAAATAAAAACACATTAGTGTATATGAAATTGAATTGAATGTGTAACTTTTTTCATTTACATACATACTTTCGATAAGTCAAAGCCGCGGATGTTTTCCCAAGTACTGTGATGCTCGAATCTGAAGCCGCCGACGGAATTGGCCGAGCAGGTCTTGGCTTTGCCCTAACGTTATTTAAAAATTAGTCTGTAGTGATTTTTTTACGTCTGTTGAGGTTAAGGTCATACCATGACCAGTTGGGCCAAATCGTATAGCTTATTCGGATTCAGCGCATAAAAATGCATAGAAAGCATGAGCAGATTAACCTGATCCGACTACTTTTAATTTTTTTGTATAGATGTGTTAACAAAAAATATATCAGCCTTTTAAATTTTTGTTGTGCCAGAAAAATGAATATGCTAAATCTCGGAGAATAGTAGGGATGCGAGCAAAACAATTATCTCAGTTAAAAGAGCATAGTGTGAGTATAATATATAAGTACATTTTTACACTAGAAACTAATTCTTCTAATTTTGAGAGAGCAATAAACGTTGAAACTTGATTTCCCAACATTTTCATTTTGGCACATTCATGCTTCTGGCAAGCGGGCGACGATATGTTTAATTGAATTTTATTTTAAGATTGAATCCGATTTCAACATGATTTTTAAATATACAGAGGTTTCATTTTTTGCAATGTGGGAGAAAGTCTTACCACACGTCCCCAAAATATTTAGTGACGAGATAAAGGACAAAGCATCCAGGGAACTATGTTCCAAGCTAGACTACAAAGCAATAGACGACAGTGAGTATATTTTTTTGAAAGTGGTTCTAGAAAAAAAAAACACTAATAATTTTTTTTGCTTGTATCTAGATTCAAGGAACTGCATTATACACTCTTACTTAATGCAGTTATCACTCCTACAGCGAAATATAAAAGTAATGGAAAGCTGAAGAAAGTCACCATAAGTGAAGCTATGGACTGTTTTGTTTTACGCATTTCGTCAACGTCAACTTTAGAGGAAGAAGTTTTGAATATGAGGCAACGTTTTGAACGCCAAAACGGTACATTGCAGGCAATAATAAATGTAGTTGGTGAAAATCCAATTGAACTTACAGAGTTTTTTGTATACTGTGACGGGCTAAAGTTTAAGTTCTCATCCTTCGTTAAGTGCTTAGATATGTGCTTAAAAATTTTTCACGTTATATTGCAAAGGCGTTTGGAACTTCATAGACATTTTTTTTATAAGATTAAAACTCCATACTATGAAAACTCACCAAAAGTATCAGGTCTAGTTTCGCACTTAAACACTCTATTAGCCGATAATTAATTGTTTTACTAAAAACGTTTGTATGTTTCGTGTGCAGTAAAAAGTTTGAAAGTGTTAAGGAAATCTTGAAATACTTTAAAGACTTTCATAAATTAAAAAACTATGGAGTTTTAAATGTTGTCAAAGGAATTGTTTTCAGCATTTCTCCAGCAAATACTAGTTTGCAAAACACTTAAATTTACATGATGAGGAGAACGATAACTTGAACTTTTCCAATGAGCCGAAAAATTACAATAAAACTGCCTTAGCATCGCTGCCAAATGCTTCCGAATCTGTAAATGACAATCTAAGCAATGTAAACTTTAACTTTTCGGATGAAATTCATAAATCTGCTTTAAGCTTAAAATGTGAGTTGTATGCAAAAGATAATTTCTCGCGTAATTTAAGTTAAGATATTGCATAAGAAAAATGTTTGAAGTTGGCACACTTCTCACGGATACAATAGAAAACATAGAGGTTTTAGAGAAAAGTAAAAATTATTCAAGCTTTGTTAACGGTTCCTTAAATAAAGAAAAAAAAGCTGTAATAGGTATTAACAAAATAGTAATACCATACTTTTTATACGCAGATGGCTTTGAAATAAAAAATCCACTAGGAAGTCGTAATTCTAAAGATTCCATATGCGGAATATATTTACATTTTCCTACAATTCCTGATCATTTAACTGCAAATCTTAACTTTATATTTGTAGCAAGTCTTTTCAAACTACATTGATCAAAGCTTACGGAAGTAATAAAACGTTGTATGCACTCAAAGAAGAATTAAGGCACTTAGAAGAAGAATGAATCAAAATTAATAGCAGAGGAAGTACTTATCATGTTTATTTCATTTTAGGTTTAATATTAGGAGATAACTTAGGTCTTAAAACGATTCTCGGATTTTCTAAATCTTTCAGTTCCAACAAATATTGCCGTTTATGTAGCAGAAAAAAAGAAGATATGCAGAAACATGCAAAAGAATAGCCATCATTTTTGAGAAATGAAGATAGTTATAAAACTGACTTAGAAATTAATAATTCAAAGGAAACCGGCATTTCTGAAAACTCAATATTTAATGAGATCAAAACTTTTCATGTAACTTCTAATTAGCAAAAGCATTTTATATTTTGTAGAGAATAAATACTTTAGATTTTTTAAATATGCGAATAAGTTGGAAGTTAAAATTTCGTGCCCGTTGACTTTGATTAATCTGAAAAACGGATGTATTAGAATGACAGCATCGGAGGCAAAAACATTTTTACATATTTTCCCTTTAATGATTGGCGATAAAGTTCGCCGAAATGACAAAGTATGGAAACTACTAACCCTTCTTATAAGATAACAGATTTGTGCCTTCTTTCTTCTTTGAGTGATGAAAATTTAGAAACTTTACAGCAAACCATATTCAAACATAACAAACATTATATCAAATGTTTTGGAAAATTAAAACCATAGCATCATTTTATGGTGCATTATGCAAGTATTGTTAAAATGGCAGGGCCATCAAAAAAAAAATGTGGTGTATGCGATATGAAGCAAAGCATAAATCACTAAAAAAGTATATGAGTAATATTACTTCAAGACGTACTGGCGCATACTCACTCGCTAAAAAAGTTTCTTTTCAATTTTCTAATTTTATATTTAAGTGTAGCATTCCGATTGAATTTAAATATAATGTATCTATAAGTTATGAAGAAATTTCAAAACGTGTACAAATTTTCATAAAACTGCATTTTGATGTCAAAGCCCTTTAATTTTCAAAAGAAATTGTACACAAAGCAACTTCATATAAAAGTAATTTCTATCTGTGCTTGTTTTTCAATGATAAGTTGTATGTAAAAAAGTATATATTATTTCATCGGAAATAGAAGTTCACAGTTTTGATGAACACTATAAAGCTTTCCTTTCCAGAAAAAATACTAAAGTACTTGCTGTAAATAAAATTGAAAATTTTATTAGTTTTCCTCTTAACATTCATACAATGTGTAATGGTTCATCTTATAAACGACTGAAACCATTATAAATTTTATAACTAGAATAAAATAAAACAAAGTTATAGTAAATTGAAATATAAAATAAAATAACAAAGGTATATAAAATAAAATATGATAAAATAAAACAAACCGAAATACAATAGAATAAATTACAATAACATAAATAAAAGAAAATAAAATAAATAATGTAATAAATAAAATTATAACATAAAATAAAATAAATAATATAAAAACAAAATAATTAAACAAAACAAAGAGCAATACAATACTTGTACTTTATAATAAAATAAAACAAGATAAAATACAGTTAAATCAAATTAAAAACATAATATAAAACAAAATGAAATGAATAAAATAAAATACAATTAAAACAACACAAAAAAAGAAATAAAATGCAACAAAATAAATAACAATAAAATAAATTAAATTAAGATAAGATAAGATAAAATAAGCATTAAAATAATCAATAAAATGAAAAAATAAAACAAAATAAACTGAAATAAAACAAAATAAATTAGAAAAAAGTAAATAACAGAAAATAAAATAAAAAACATAGTAAATAAAATTATAGCATAAAGCAAAATAAAACAAAACGAAATACAATACTTGTACTTTTTAACAATATAAAATAAAATACAATAAAATAATTAAAAATATAATAAACTAAAGTAAAATAAGATCAGACAAAATAAAATAAATAATAGATTTTTAAATAAAATAATAAAAAATAAATAAAAAACAGTAAGTTAAAACATAATGAAATAATATAAAATTAGATGAAAAAAAATAAAATTAATTAAAGTAAAATGAAAATAAAATATAATACAACAAAATAAAATAAAATACAATAAAACAAAATTCCTATTTTTTCCCATAGCGTCATTGCTCATTTGGGCATTATTTCACGACTAATTATATTAATTCAATTAGCGTAAATCGTGCAGGCGTACAAGGTGCATTTCATTTCATTTATATATTTAACAAATTTGTACAACTAAGAACTTAAATTCTTTTATATGTACATCAACTGACATTAAAAACTTATGTTAATACATTTTATGTAAATGGGAAGTTCACAATATAAAATTTAAAGAAAATTAAAATTTACGTACTGACATAAAAGTATGCGTGTTATATATGCATTTACTTTAATTAATCTTATAACTACTACAAATTAATCAAGACACATGAATAGCGGAGGTACAGAAAACAATGAAAGGAGAAACAAGGAAATTAGATGACATAAAGATTATTTTAGAAAGAGTATTTTAGTCAAAATATAGAAGAAATATCAACAATAGCGAAGTATATCAGTATAATGCTTTTGAATTTGCTATTATTCAGCCCTACTTTAATTGATTCGGGAATTGAGTTCCAAAGTCTAACACCGCTAATAAAAAACAATCTGCTGGACGTTAAGTATTTAAACATTTGAACCACCAATCTAAGGTTTCTTTGAGACCTGGTAAAATGCAGTTTGTCATAAAGATACTTGGGGACCTTACATTCTAATAGTTTAAACATGAACATGCAGTGTCTGGCAGCCAAGTAATTAAGGATGTTGCATTCCAGAATTTTATCCCTCCAGGGTGATATGTGATCGCAACATTATTGAAGGTTACATTGATCTTGTTGGCGGACTCCGAGTCAAGTTTAGTATATACAAGTTCAAAGTATGTGAAGTGGGGTACAATTAGCTGCATTGCAAGCTTGCGACGAGTTTCCTGTGGTGTGAATGGTGCCGATATGCGTAAGGCCCTCAGGATTACATAAACATTGCGGACTACTTTATTAACATGATCGAAAGATGTTAATTTGTTATTTAATACAAAGCCTAAATTTTTAACTTTGTCAGTGGTACTAACGGCATGCGAGCCTATCTTTAAAGATGGAATACTTTCAGGGTCAATTTCATTTTTGGATATAGGCATAACGTACGATTTTGCAGCGTTAATACATAAGGCGTTGTTTTTAGCCCAACAGAAGGAAGCAGACAGATCAAAGTTTACTTTGAAGCACAAGTCTTCAACGAGGTCAACACGATTAGAAAGGTACAACTGAATATCATCAGCATATGCGTGGACGTTAACATACTTACACACGGATCCCTGAGAAACACCTGCTTTAATGGATTTGAATTCTGACGAAGCTTTCTCTCCTCTGACCTTTTGTTCCCTAACTTGGAGATAACTAGCCATGACTTTAATGGAACTATCAGAAAAGGAAAAGAAGTGACGAAGTTTCCAGCACAATAGCTCGTGGTTGACCAAATCGAATGCCTTAGAGAAATCCAACATGCAAAGAATGGTTAGATCGCCATTATCAAATGGCCCTCTGATGTCATCCATGATTTTTAACCAGGCATGCTTAACCAACGAACCGATATCATTTCGTTACGATAATTAACGTTAATTAACAAAACAAAGTCAGTTTCTGCCATATGAAAACGAAATCAAATCGTTTATGTTGATTATTAATTTCAAACTATGCTGGCAAAGCTGATTGATGGCGGAGTCATCAAAGGTAAAAGCATTAGCCAAGCTGATTGCAACTTTTCTCATGAATTTTGATAGTACGAACATTTCTCAGAGTATTTTTGACATTACCACCAACGAATTACACAAAAAACAAATTACATGGAGTGTATGTATGAGTGTGTGTATGTCCGTTCGCTGTTACCACCTTACGGCTTCACCATGGCTATAGAATTGCCAGCACAATTCAAACATAACGTATCACGTTTTTAACGTTAACGAAAGCTTTTCGTTTCGGTTTAAAACGAGATACAATTTTTCTTGATAATTTCTTTATCGATAATAAGTTGTTTTCTCTAACAAAATTAGATATTTGTTCAGCCATTAAAGATTCCCACACTTTTGAGTACGGTGGTACGATACTAATCGGCCTGAAGTCCGAAGGATCCGCAGCAAGCGGTTTCTTAGGGACAGGCACAACTCTTGCTTTCTTCCAAGCAGAAGGAAAACAACCACTTGTAAAACAATGTTATAATGTGGATCAGATGATTTACAATAAAAGGAAGAACAATTTTTACGAATTTTAACGAAACCCTCTCATTACCCACGACACACGATTTTATAGACAAAGTACACTTTATTACGTCACACTCACTAACACACTTAAACTCAAACGTGTTAATAAAAGTATTGACTAGTTCAGGCATCTTCTCAGGAGAGACAGAGCTGGAGTTGTTGCTGAAACCGATGAAAAAATTATTTAGTATGTCAGGGTCAATACTGCATTCCACCTTATTTCTCCCATGGACCTTAGGGTTTTAAGGTTACGGCATAGCGCTTTTGATGGCAGAGAAGGATCCTATTTGCTATGAAAGAAATTCTTTTTGGCCTGCCTAATTACGGCAGTCGCTTCGTTGCGAGCAACTTTGTACAAAGCCCATGAAGCATCATTTCGGGACCTTCTCCATTTGGCGTGCAGCTTAGTGCGCTTTTTTATTGCACAAATAACTCTTCTACTAAACCAAGGACACGATTTATTCAAAACATGGACAGTACGTGTAGGGACGTGACGATCAAATATGACATTTATGTTTTGGTTAAGATGTTCAAGTTTCTTATCTACCGTATCTAGATATCAGCAATCCTTTCAAGGAATACAAGAACAATCACTGAGCCACACTTTGGTATCCACAGAACGGAAATCACGATACACATAAAAATATGGCTCAGGACGATTAAACCCAACGTTAACAGTACTAAAAATTAGGTCATGGTCTGATAGAAAACAAAATTGGTCGAATTTAAGAATATATGTCAAGTCAGATATCATAAAATAGTGTAATAAGCTGGGATTGGTGTTGTTGGCATACTTCGCAGGCATTGTGTCATTTACTATGACTAAACCAGCTGTTGAAACATGATCACACAGTTTTTTACTATGCGAGTCATTTACAAGTAAATTAACATTGAAATCGCCACTAATGACGTAACATTCATAATCAATTAGATACACGGACAGCGCAGTAAAAAAACAATCTAACGTGCAACATATAGGCGAGTTATAAACACAAGAAACTAAAGCTTTTTTTACACCATCAGATACCTCAGAAATGATAAACTCAACATATGAGTCGACAGACATACTAAGAGGCTTAATGCTAAGATTTTTCTTGCAATAGATCGCCACACCACCCCTTTCTTACATTTCCTGTCATTCCGGACGACGTTATAGCTACTAATACAGGAATGCAGATCAGAGGTATTTTCACTAAACCATGTTTCGCTTACACAAATAACATCAACCAACGATTCCTCAAAAATGTACATAACATAATCCATTTTATCAGAGCTTAAGCTGCGTGCATTAAAATGAACCATGTTAAGACCAACAGATTGTTTACACAAAATATTCAACAACAGCTTATGATTACCATTAGCGCCGGTAGTTGAGTTAACAGTTATCTTAATATATAAAAAACACGTGTCACAAAATTGAGGCCCATGCAATACTGAGGGGCCCGCGATTTAGAGGTACTATGACATTTTTTTTTAATACAGGAGAGTCTTTAGTTGTTCCATGTGCAATTTTTAAGCCGAATTTCAAAAGCAACGAAAATCTGCATTTCGTTTTAATATTATAGTGAAGTGTGAAAAATAAAAATCTATATATATAAAAAGAAAGGCTAAAATGTGTGTTAGTTGGTCGCCGGGTTTTGAAAAGATGCGTCGGTCGATTTTGTTCAAACTTTCCCACAAGTTGCGTAAACCTCACGCGGTGGTTACTACAGGTACAGGGTCTCGAGATATAGGCCAAAACGTGGGCTAGTGAATGCCTAGACAGTGTTTATACAATATGCATATCAAATGAAAGCTGATGATGAGTGCTTTGGTACAGAGTAATATATTATCCAGAGACGGACTGGGACTGGGATTAGGACTGGGACTGAGACTCGGAGTGGGATTGGGACTGAGACTCGGAGTGGGACTGCGACTGGAACTGGAATAAAATACATACCACCCTCTGGGACAGGCAATAAGGGAGACAAAGATGGAGATAGATGAAGCGAAAAAGACGGAGGGAGGAGTGAATAAAAGGAATAGGAAAAAGTGAAGAGGGGGGAGGGCAGAGTCAGACGGAAAAAGCTTATTAAAATGTATGCAGATAGGCCAAATTTAGGGCGGGACAACGTCTGCCGGGTCTTCTAGTGTTAAATAAAATATTGTGGGCTGACATAGAGACATCATTGCATTACTACGAAATACATATCTTTGACAAAGACTTATATACGACTAAAACAATTGTAACTTTTTTAATATGTACAATAGTATTCCCTAACATTATTTAAAAATTGCAATAAATATTTGTATTTTACTATTAAAGACTTTATATAAATAAAATAAAACTCAAAACAGTATTTAACTGCGTTTTGTTCATTCAACGGGTATTATGGTAGATTAGAAATTGCATTAAAACCGATATCTTCACCGGGTCCAAAATCACGAGCTCTTAGTTCACAAACTTGATCTTCTGGGCTCTCCAGCGCCTTTACTAAGTTGGATTTCAAGTTATCTTGCAAATAGGACTCAGCGAGTTTTCTTCAACAACAATCTTTCAAAGTCGTTTGATGTAACTTCTGGCGTGCCCCAGGGTAGCCATTTGGGTCCATTACTTTTTACCCTGTTCATTAACGGCTTACCAAAGGTTATCTTACATTATAGAGTTTTTATGTACGCATGTTCTGTTTTAATCAGCTTCAGGCCGATCTAGACTCATTTCAAAGCTGGTGTACTGCAAATTTACTTTTTTTGAATTGCTCTAAATGTAAGCAAATAACTTATCACCGTGTGAAGCCGGTCTGACATCTTATATATTTAACGGCAACTTTTTGGAGCGGATATCTGTTGTAACTGATCTAGGTGTTATTTTTGATTCGAAATTAAGTTTTACCATACATATTTCAACCACTATAAACAAAGCAACTGGTGTATTAGGTTTTATCAAACGTTGGGCTAAAGAGTTTGATGACCCTTATTTCACAAAGATCCTTTATACCTCGCTGGCACGTCCTATTCTCGAGTACTGTTCATGTGTTTGGTCTCCAATCTATCAAATCCATATAGATCGGATTGAGTAGTTCCAGACACATTTTTTAATTTTTGCATTACGAGGTCTCAACTGGGAATCAAGTACTCATCTTGCACCATACAGGAATAGGCTCCTTCTAATTAATTTGCCATCTCTAGAGAATCGTAGAGTATCACTCGGCGTTATGTTCATTCACAAGCTCATCATTTGCGTGATTGACTCCCCTGACCTAATCAGTCAACTAAATTTTGCTGTTCCTGCTAGGGCCTCCAGACATTTTGTGCCTTTTCATTTACCTCTATGCCGGCAAAATTTTGGTAGAAATAGTCCCCTGCGTGATTGGTGCTTGCGTTACAATGATTTATATAAATGCATTGGCTTTGAATGTTCGTTTGCCGCTTTACATACTGCTATAATATATAATAATATTAGCCTGATATTTTAATTTTATTTTTTCTTATACAATGTGATGTCAAATTTTTATAACATACTAATTTTCTATGTACCTCTTTTAAACTTTTTAATTTTAAGGATGACTCTGTATTTACATATATATTTATCTATTACAATAGTTAGTCGACCGCTTTGTGTTTGCGTCGACTTTAAATAAATAAAATAAAATAAAAGATATGGCTGTTATTTTAACAGTATTCATTGTTGTTTTAAAACTAACAGCATATCTGTTATTTCAACAACATTCACAGGTGTTTTACAGCTAACAGACTATCTGTTATTTCAACAGTGAAAAATTTTATTTTCAAGTCGACAAGAATCTCTTTTAATTTAACACAAATACTGTTGTTTTTAGGACAACAGAAATTATTACTGTTGTTCAAGCTGTCAATTTCAAAATTACGAAAATATGTTGATTTAACAAGGTCACTGTTAATATGAAAACAAAAGATGTTTCGTTGTTTTAACTGCCAAATACTGTTTATTTAGGTTTAACATTTTTGATGTTGCTGAATTAACAGCTTCGATTGACAGTAATTGATGGTTGATTCTACCCATATTTTGGTTGATTTTCCCAGCTTTTTTCTCTGTGTAGTCCAGCGAATTAAAACGCAGCGGCTGCGCTGGCTAGGCCGTGTTATGCGAATGAAAGATGACGCTCCGGCCAAGAAAGTGTTTCTATCGGAATCCGCCTATTGAAGCAGTGGAATAGGGCGGCCTCCACTCCACTGGAAGGACCAGATGGAAAACGGTTTAAACGCCCTTGGTGTGACCAACTGGCACCGGTTGGCAGAGAGAAGAAGCGACTGACGCACCTTGTTGGACCGCCATAACCGTTTAAACGGTTAAGCGACAATTAAGTAAGTAAGTAATAAGAGTTTATGGTCAGAAGTGGCAGCAGAGCTGGGTGTAGATCCTGAAGAGAAAAGAAAAAATGTGGCGATTTGAAGGACCAATTTAGAAAAGAGTTCTACAAGACCAAACAATCAGGAAGATCACGTGATGGTGCCGTCGCAATTTCTATTCCGAAGTGGATATGTTATTGTTCTCTACTTTTTCTTGCTAACCAAATTGCTCCAAAGAAGTGTTAGGCAATTTGCCTGCAGTTGCCAACTACACATATTCTTATGAAGTAAGAATAAATTGATACCAGATAAATATGTACAACTGAGCCCAAGTTTACAAAGCTTCTCATTCGCAAGGAAGAAGAACTTTACAAAAACAAATCTACATGGCACACAAATTAATATAGCGAGAAAATGTCTCAATTGTGTTGTTAGTGTAGAAATGAGAAAAACTGAATTAAGCATGAAAACAAATACCAGCAGGATGGCCTAGTGGTTAAAGGCTACTGCAGTTTCACCATGTGATTCACGGTTCGAATCCCGGTGAAACCTTTGATAACATTACAAAATTGCCTGATGATGATTACGTTGCCGGTTTTCGAAATGGGTCCATCGCAATATGCCAGTAAATGTTTCTTTCTTTTCAGTTTCTCTTAGAAAAACATTATAATTGAAATTCAATTATTATAAGCCGGTGTTAAGCTCATGAATTCTTAAATATAACCAGATAAAAATAATTTATATTCCTTGCATATATCTAAACTTTTAGGAAATGATACATACATTCCGGAGTTGTCATTGGAGTCACAGCCGCTACAAACGCCACAAGGAACACCTGATGCACAGTCCACGTATCAAAGCCCCCAAACCAACACCTGTTTCCCAATACTACCAATTCGTTTCAAAGGAAAAAAGAAATGACATAGGCCAATATCTGGACATCGAAAAAAAATTGAAGCTGTTCGAGTGTAGATATGAGGATGCAAGTCATAGTGAGCTTGATTCCATACCTGAAGGCGGTGCGCGGTGGCAGAAAAATTTTAGTACAACAAAAGTTATTGCAAGTCTTTCTAGAGGAAGAGCAAGTAGTACCTATTCATCCACGAAGATTAGAAGTGCCTGAATATTTGGATTCTCGCGTACCAGTGTATTCGTCAGACGACGGTTCACGTGAACAACATTTATACGTTATGAGCAATCAACTATTTTAAAAGGTGGATCAACCACCACCTAGCCCCAATAACATACTGTTTGGTGGATTTGATAGTTATGTCGGGCATATAGTATTATAAGTCAAAGCCCTGTAAAAAACTTGTATTGCATTTTTGGTTGAAAATCATCCTCGTACTTAAAGGCAGTCGTGCATATTTTAAACAAATAAACTGCTTAAGGAATTTAACTAGTTGCGATCGACCGGTGGTGCGATATAAAAGTTGTATGCGACTCAGTTGCATCGGAAACAGTAGTTGGATCTACCAAGGCGCTAGCGAACAGAAGGTAAAATTTGCCATTAAGCTACAGCGTTAAGCCGCAGCCAAGTTAACTAGCCGCCGGAAAACCTTCTTTTTGGGAAGAACGGCGACCACACCAGTCAGAAATTTAAGCCGACAAATTTAGCGGCATCTTATTTGCACTCAAAAGGTGGGATCGCAAGAACTGAGGTAGACACAACCCGGCGCCTGAAAAAATAAAGATTAATATCGGAAAATATTGGGAATTGACGGCAACGGAGACCGCGTCAAAAGGTAAGAATGATAGTTAATATTCCTTATTATGGTGGAGTTTAATGGTGGTTGATCCTCAATAGGTGTGCTGGGGGCCCAGTTCCACAAAATACCGCCCAGAATGTAAGAGTGGTGAGCCGGAGGAGTTCGGTGAACAAGCAGCCGGAGATAGAGTTGAATGCCATAAAACGAGTTTGCAAGGCGAACGTTAAGGTAACACGCTCTTGTTTCTGTAGTTGTAGTTGGGGGAAATAAAAGGGATATAAGGCGGTGGTCCTCCATAGACACCTGAATGACGTAAATAAAGAGTGACTGGTGGCTTCGAACTTCCACATAACTTTTGAATTAATTTTCCGGAAAAGCTCACGCTTAAGTCCATCCGCAAAGGAGGCCTACAAGGATAGCTGCACGCCCTACCTTGCTAACCAATGCAATATAGGTCAAGCCCCAAAAGGGTCAACTTACAAACGAAGGAATAATCCCGGCCGCGAATTATTACATTAATTATGTGTATATTACTTATGAGTTCGCTGTGTGAATTCGGTGTAGCCTAACAACCCCATAAGTATCATTAAGGGGTGTCAAAAACACCTAGCCTAAAAGTGAATTTGTGCTAGTGAAGATAGTTGTTATGGTGGACTATGCCTTGCTCCGAATTGACACAACTAGACCTCCAGGCTACGTATAAACCTCTGGGAGAGTCAGATCTTTCATCTGTATAGTTATTTTGACATAAGAAACATAAACACGTATATTTTGGTAATTCGAATTTGAGTTAACAAGGTGAGGTAGAATCGTCTACAGCAATCTGTGGTGAATCAACTCAAGTCAACAAACGCGCGTCTACACTCTAATTGAGTCGCGGCAGTGTGACCTCTCGTCGAGAGTCATAATCTTGAGTCACATCAGGTTGTTTTGGTCAGACCTCTCCCACCTTCATGGATGTATCCAAGTTAAGAGTTTTGTGCAAATGGGGCATGAACGCCCAGTAGGAGCCTGCATACATTTAGATTGTATGTATGAATATAATTTGCATAGATATACATATATATACACGGGAAATGAATTCCCTGTAGGAATCTTTATACTTTTAGAAATACCAATTTAAACCAGTTTAGTTTATTCCTACGAATAAATGGGGCATGGATGCACAATAGGAGATGCAAATCGGTTCAGGCAGGTGCTACTATCCATAGGGGGCCTCACAAAGGTTCGAAATTAAATGTAAACAAATGCATTAGTCTGAAAGCCAGGGTGTTAAACTGGGACGTACTGGGGTAGGCTTCTGGGTTTTATTTTGTTTTTTTTGGATTTTGGTTTTGGAAAGGCGATTTTAGAACTCGGCTCAACTGTGTCCACGCACGAGGGTTGCACCGATTTACATTGTTAATTTAAGTTATCATGTTTCATTGAATGTTTGAAATAAAGTCTATGATGAATTATTGAAATTAAAGTGAAGGCGTGGTGAACAATTTCCTTGACGTGGTCATGACGAACGCGGACGGGATGCATGGGGAACTGGTAAAGGGCATGAGTGTGGGGAGTGACTCATGAATACGGGGTGTAGGGAATTTTAGGGGCCAGCCACAAGGGCCTAGGTTGGCAAAGGTTGAGAAGGGGCAGATTGGCCGGCCTCATGGAAAGGAGGCGAACCCAGACTTGGACAATGAGGGTACGAAGGGGACGGACAAGGGCAGTTAGGGGTATTGAGAATTAGAAGGGGTGATGATTCTAATTGGCCGTGGCTGGCCAGATGCTACGAGGGTGGGGTGATTACTCTGGTGTCACTTAAGCGTATGCTTTTTTTTCCTATTGCGGCTGCTGCGTGGACTGTGGAAAACGAAACCCATCCATATCCGACGAGTTAGTTCGTGCTGAAAGCAAGCATACCCGAATTCCGCGATAAGTCCAACGCAGCCTAGCGGAGGCTAGAGTAGGTTTCGAGCTCCATCAAACCCGCATGCAATAATTGGTTCACTGATTTCCCAAAATAAAATGACACATGAAGATTTGTTACAATAATAAAAACAAATTGTGTATAACACAATGCCGATTTACGAATCCCGAAGTGGAATGGAAAAAAATATGTAAAGTTGCACTCTCTATGGTCCAATCCTGTCGACTGCCATTAGATATTTCCTCCGTAGAGTCCAATATATCGAGACCGAGATACCTACGCCTCGTTTTCGCAAGCTGTCCAGTATGCATAAAGTGACTGGATGATTCCACCTCGTTGTCCTCCATACAGCAAACACAACTGGGGCTGTCCACAATGTTGAGACGCACAGCGTGGCTTCCCATCGGATAGTGCCCTGTTGACACACAATTACCATGGAAAGATTAATTTTAGTAATGCGTAATAGCTCTGACGAGCGCTTGGAGTCAACAACTGGCCAGAAGAGCCGTTAAGATACTAGCCCGACAATCGCGGTAAAGATTTGATATGACCACATAGAACCTTGTACATTATCTCACCCTGCATTCGTCTCTGCAACTGTAGGAAATTGTATATTGCATATAATGTGCATCAATATTAATGGAAATTCATTCGCTTCTATACATTTAGCATTCCCGTTTCGTTATGCAAATGATGATCAGGCGTCTTTTGGAGATATCCCGTGGAAGTGTCCTAACAGGCCTGTAGCCTTCTCCAGTGGGCGTCATTTAGGTCTGGGTGCGCGTAGCACTGGCTGGCCAATTTTATCTATCAACACCTGTATTTGAAAGCAGAGGAAGCGGGAAATCTCCACTGAGTTAAGAGGGGCAAGTGGAGGAAGACGGCCAAAATTGGCTAGGCGGTTAAGCGCCAATTAAAGATGATGATGAGGTAGCAAATTGTACGTCTATTGTGCGCTCATTCTTTTCACATTACCTGATTCAAGTTAGGCACTCTCAGAAAATACAGGGAAGATGAAGTGTATTTGCCTGTTCTCCAGCTTCAGCGAGTCAGCGATGTTTTGTCTGAATTTCACTAACTATATAGATTCTCTCATTTCAGATGTATCTCTGAGCACCGACTGAAAAATCCTTGGTGAAGAACTCTCTAAATAATTAATCGAGCACACACTTTTTGAACAGAATGCTATTTATTTAGTAGTTAAAAATATATTGTAATATAACAATAATATTCGAGATTTGACGTTTCTAAGGTTTTGTGAAATTATATGAAAAAATCTTCAAAATTTAAGTAATATTCTTGTTTTTTTATTCACCCGGGCAAATAATAAGCTCGCGCAACGAATGAAAGAAGTTTTGTTGTGTATGCTCCTAACGTTGTGTTTCAACTTCCGCACAGAAAAAGTCTTTAATAAATTGTTCACGTATAGTACAAGCTTTGTGGGTGCTTCTATTTGTATGACGTGAGTATCTAACATCTCGAATCCCTGATGAAGCATGCCCTGCAAAAATCGCGAGTAATCCATGCATGCATGTATGGAGTACTCGCTATGGACCAAGCGAGTGCTCCAAAATTAACCGCATCATACAAAAAATATGGTCCAATTAACATTCCGATGTCCTAGGACTGGACCAGCTCCACATTACATCAGAGTAATCCATGGAGTACCCACAGTCCACTAAACATCGTGTAGTGATTACAATCGTTAAAAACGAGCAACGATCGGCTTACAATATGTTCGTGTAGAAACATGAGTTGGTCCATTGCTGCATTACAGTGGAGTATAATGGTAAGTACTCCAGTGGACTACATGATCCAACGATTTTTGCAGGGAATATGTTCGTGTAGAAACATGAGTTGGTCCATTGCAGCATTACAGTGGAGTATAATGGTAATTACTCCAGTGGACCACATGATCCAACGATTTTTGCAGGGTGTGAGCTTCGTTCGTGAAATTGTCTTTCTACAGGGCATCCCTCTAAATCAACAATTATATTTTGTAGTAAAAAAGTACATTTAACAATATGTTCAGCATTTTCTGGAGTGGTGTCAATTGCTTTTGTTAGTATTCTCCATTTTTGTGCGATAGACCCGAAAACACATTCCACCACTACTCTGCTATAAGATAATCATTGATTAAATATACATAGTTTCCTGTATTACAATATTTGATCGTGAATAAGGACGCATTATGTTTTTTTTAGAGGATATGCCTTATCAGCTACAAGCACTAGAGGTAGGGCTATGTCAGTATTAGGTAGGCTTTCAATTCGTTAGACTCAAAGAAATTGTTCTCTATCAGCCCAATTCTAAATATTCCCTCGGAATTTTGTTCTCGCAGATTTCTTTTATTCCCGCGGAAAAATCCCTCCATTTCTTTTCTCCTAGGGAGAACAATAATTGGGGAATAGGAATTTCGAATTTTCGAAGTCAGCTGATTTGCCAATTGAAATTTTGTTGCGCATTTCTATTTCTATTTAACAAATTGAAAAATTTAGTTATTATTGCGAATTTGTTTTAAATTGAGAAATACAAACAAAAACAAAGCGCACAGTATTGCATTTCGTATGGTATTAATTAAAATGTGTAACGAATTGGTGCCATAGCAACACCAACAGAGGGGCATAAGAAGAAGACTACGGGATAACACAAATCCACTGGAGTTGCCTGCTTCCATTCAGAAAAACAATATTCTGGCGGCCAAAGCGAGTTGAATTCCTCTCTCATATACATATGCCAACTCGATTAAAGCCTTCTCAAAAAATACTCGCGCAATTTATTGATGACTGCATCAAATTTGCTAATCTATACTAATTATATAAAATCTATACTAGCTATATAAAAATGCTTATATGAGAAATATTTGAAACGGCTAATCTCAAGAAGTACCAAACCGATTTTTATGATTTTTTTAAGGAAGTATTAGCGCAAATAAGCACCCTGCGCTTTTTATTTTTTCCATTTTCACAAACTAAAGCCCTTTATTTTTAGGATAAAGTTGATGATAACCCCCAAATATCGCAAGCAAAACAGTTTTCGATAGCCAAAGTCAAGCTATAGCGAGACAAAAAAATCTTTGTGTTTGTGAAGTGAACGTGGACAATTTGTATTTGCACTAAAGAGATACATCTAATCACAGCCAAAGAGAGGCGTCACTTCGCTCTTGGCAAATGCGCGAGTTTTTTGCTTTAATATTTTTTTGCAACAAACACTGGAAATCAAAACAGTCAATAAACACGCTCTTTCTGTCTCTTCCTCCCTTTGCCATATTTTCAATTCTGATATTTATTAGCGAAGTAAGATGCTTTTTGCAAAAAGGGGTGAGTTGACCAGGTACATTTGCACAAGCTGCGTACGTTTTTGTTACACAACGAGCTGATGTACATATGTGCATACAAAAATCAAAGAACGTAGGTATGTATATCTTTTTCAAAGTTCATTGTATTTATGATTGTATGCTGCAAAACATTGCCTAGAAGTTACTGAATATTGTTCTTAAATTAAATTAAAAGGTAAAATTTTAAATTAAATAGTTAATTATAAGATTATCATTTTGTAAAATAATCCTTTAGACGTGCCAAAAGCAAAATCTCAGCTAAAAATACCCTCTGTAAATAGGCGGAAAATTAGGTTCCGCAGAAATGAAACGGCCGATGAGCGTGTAAGGCGTGTTGAAAATGAAAGGTTGCGAGCATTGAACAACAGGCTAGGGGCGACTGGTCTGAAGTCAGCATTTAACTACAGACCACATCTGAATTATATGGAAAATTCTCTAATTTTCATTTGTCGCATGAGTGAAATTTGCGTTTTTTGCATATATGTAATACTCCTATATTGCTAATAGAAAATGCTCGCAATGTGATTTGAATTCGAAATCAAAACAAGACAAAAACAAAAACGTTTAAACAGCAAAATATCTGCACTCTGATGTTTGGGAATGTACTTAGCTTTTTGTAGCAATATAGGAGTATTACATATATGGTTTTTTGTAAGGCTAGGAAGTGGCCAAACACCAGGTATGTATAGTAAGGGTCATGTCAAATTAATAGCATTTTCTTTTCTTAAATAAATTGTTGCCTAAGTAAATGGTAAAGCCTTAATAGTGTTACTCCTACCCCAGAAATTTGTCAACATTTATAGTGCATACAAAGAACATTTCATCTCATCATATTCACTCATATCACAAATCACACAGGAAGATTGCGCATTGCGCATGTAAACATTTGATCATCTCTTTTTTATGGGCAATTCTTACGTCATCTTCCTTTAGCTCTTGTTTTATTCTCTCTCTCTTTTTCCTTCATTCGCTCAAACAGTCAACTGTGACGTAGCTGCGAAGAACGAAGCAATTTTGAACTCGTGAATGCGCAATCTGGTAGGTAATCTGCACTCATATTAACAGAGTATATGCGGAACTCAAGAGCGAATTGAGAGTTTCACAGAGTTGCACTGCCACACCGCCATATTATACAGGGTAAAAGTGTAACGCTTTTGCGTTGCGAGCAGGAAACAATTTTCACAAAAGAACGAAATACCCCGTAAAGGCGTTGCCTGTTTTTTAGAATAGAACAACAACCCTTCCGCGGCGTACAAAAAGCCTAACACTATAGCCAGAAAAGAAAACGCTATACGTGATTTCGGTGAGCCTCCGCCAGCATTTAAAGCGCTGCTTTATTTGCAGAGAAGGTAATTTCATGCCAACTTTCAAAATACATGGACAAGTGCACCATCTTATTGGGAGTTTATTACCACCGCCGAACACGGTTCCAAACTTTTTACAAATATATTTTTCTTCCCAAGAGGAGCAGCTTTTGTTGCGCCAAAATGCTGCACTAACTCTTTAAAGAGATATTTTGAAATTAATTCAAGAAATTCTGCTTGAAAATAATGTGTATATTCGAAGTTTCATGACTTCTATAGAGCATATGCCATCTAATTCGAATAACTATAGGATTGTAATCCATGTCGACAAACGCCCTATAAACGCCCCGCGATATTGTCCTACAGTCCCGCGATAACACTCTCCATCGTGTGTCAGAAATTCATCGTTTATATGACCCTTACAATACCCTATCATATTTTTAAATGGTGAGGACGGTTACAGCATAAACATATCCCAAACTTCTCCAAGCAGTGGGGCACCTAACCCACAAAAAACAGTTTCATGTATGCAATTTTATGCATATAAAATAATGATTAAAGAAAATAGCTTTAATGTGCTTCATAGTTATGGATATCTCTTTAACCAATACTGTGTGGATATGGCTGATAAAATGACGACCGCAGCGGCAATTCCAAATAAAGACGAAGATCCGATGTTATATGATATAATATACAAAAAATATGATCCTCGGCCCACGTGGGGTGGATAATTTATCATCGCCCTGTATGTTGAATGGACGATGCTCAAAACGATACCCACGCGAGTTCCTACAGCATACGCAGACCGGGGAAGATGGATATGCAAAATATAGACGAAGGTCCCCAGCGGACGGTGGCTATACCCATGTACTTTCTAATGGGTACAACGTCGACAACCGATGGATCGTTCCATATTGCCCCGTTCTTTACATATGTTTCTCCGCTCACATAAATGTAGAGTACGATGCAAGCAATAAAATATACTTGTAAGTATGCGAACAATGGTAGCGATGCAGCGACATTTCCCGTTCAAGATAATAAGGACGAAGTGCAAAATTTGATTGAAGAACGCCCTATTTCAAAATTTATTTCATCTCGGTATAAATGCAATACATTTTGAGCTGAGATAAATTCTGAGATGGGTCTTTTGGAAAAAAATTCGGATGTAGGGTCTTTTTGAAAAGGGTTTTGAGGTGGGGCGTTTTTTGAAAAGCGTTTTGAAATAGAGTGATATTAGACTCAGCAGTCGATTTAATTAAGTACCTAATATTATGTTTATTTATTTATTTATTTATTTAAAGTCGACAACAAACGTAAAACGGACGACTAAACGATATAAATGATATGTATATATGTATATACAACTCAAAAATTATACTTTAAATACATCGAAATTTCAACAATTTTATATTAGAAACATAGAAATATATTATTTAACATTACAATTTAATTTCACAATATAATAATAAGAAATAATTTAAGAATTTATACCTATATATAAGAATTTATATAAGTGTGCCAAGTGGGGGCCATCGTGAAAAGCTCAGAAGGGAGCTTACGCGATGTGCTCATAAAAGAGCTCGGTGCCCATAAGGGTGCTAACACGACGTGCTCATAAAGGAGTCGGATTCCCAGCAGGAGGAACACGCGAACTGCATGCAACGAAGTTAATAGTTAATTGTTTATTTATTTCGTTTAAAATATCAGACCAAACACAAGAGTATGGCAGTATGTAAAGAAGCTAATACAGTTGTACAGGTCGTTATATCGTGAGCACCAAACCCACATATGATTATTTAGTTATTTATTTATTTAAAGTCGACAACAAACGTAAAATGATCGACTACATGAATAGAATTGACATACATATTTATGTATACATTTCAAAAGCTCTCAGGTTAGATAGGCGAGTATTGCATTACGTAAAGTGACAAAAGTACATTCAAGACTAATACAGCTTTACAAGTTATTGTAGTGCGAGCACCAGATAAGCAGAGGATTATTTCTAGCAAAGTTTCGACGACAAAGGGGTAAATGAAAAGGTAAATAGTTTCTGGGTACTCTAGGAGGGACAGCAAAATTCAAACGGTTTAGAAGGTCTGCGTAGTCGATTTCTCGAATAATGAAAATACCCCAAGTAATATTCTGTGATTTTCTAGAGTGGGTAAGTTAATAAAAAAAAGCCTACTTCTTTGTGGTGGTAGGTGAAGATTTGAGTCCCAATTAAGACCACGTAATGCAAATATCAGAAATTGCTTTCGTAAATATTCAATACGCTTTATAGGATATTGAGAGACAAGACACCAAACGCATGACTCAAGTATTGGACGGACCAGCGATGTGTAGATAGTCTTAGTGAGGTACGGGTCATCAAACTCTTTAGCCCACCTTTTAATAAATCGAAGTACACCCAACGCCTTGTTGGCAATAGATGAAATATGCCTGTTAAAACTCAGTTTCGGATCAAAAAGGACACCTAAATCATTTGCAATAGATATACGCTCCAAAGGGCTGCCATCTAGTGTATAAGGATTCAAAACTGGGTTCACACGGTGAAAGGTCATATGCTTACATTTAATAAATAAAAAAATGTAAGGCGCGATAACCTCCGAAGAGATCTAAGGCCGAGCTTCTCTTCCAATTTACGTCGTGCTCCTCTTGATTTTCCCTACAAATTGGCCGGACGGGATTTACATGTTTTATGCCGACTCCGAACGGTATCTACAAGGCAGATGAGTTTTCACTGAGAGCTTTTCATGACAGAAATACACTCGGAGCGCTTGCCAAACACTGCCGAGGGGCGACCCCGCTTAGAAAAATTTTCTTCTAATAGAAAAACCTTATTTCTAAAATGTTGATGTTGCTTTGCCCGGGGTGTGAACCCAGGGCATACGGTGTGGTAGGCGGAGCACGCTACCATCACACCACGGTGGCCGCCAACATTTACTTACATTTAGAGCAATTTAAAACTAGTAAACTTGTTGAGCACCAACATTGGAACGAGTCTAAATCGGCGTGAAGAAGGTTTAAGGAACCCGTATCGGCAGGACAATAAGTGTAGCAAAGTTGTACATCATCCGCATACATTATAGTATGGGAATGCAATATAATCTGTGGTAAGTCGTTTATAAACAGCGTAAAGAGCAAAGGGCAAAGGTGACTTCCTTGAGGTACACCGGGGGAAACTCCGAACGATTCGGAAATATTACATTTGAACAGGACTTTTTGGGACCTGTTACAAAGATAGTTATCACCCAGATTAAAAGGCGAAACAGAAAGCCCAATAAATATATCTTATGAATTAGTAGCTCATGGTTGACGGTGTCGAATGCTTCACTGAAATCAGTATAGATGACGTCAGTTTGCTTGTTACCTAAAAATCCTCCCGTAACTATAGACGTAAATACGAGCAAGTTGGTAGTGGTTGACCTTTGACGTATCGTTAGCTTAATGTGAAAATGTGCTAAGTCACTTTTTTGGAAAATTGTATTTTAATGCAGTTTTAAAACTGAATTCAAAATACACCGATCACAAAAAAAAATATTGAAATTTTTCATTTTTACGTGCTGTGGGCAATGATGTGTAAATGTGCTAAGTCGTCAGCTGTTAAAAAAAAAATGTGCAAAGTCAACCTGTCAATAATATCAATCTGAATTACTAGTTATTTCTTTGTGCGCGCATTTTATTTATTTAATTCATTCAGTCTAAAAGTACATGCTTTGTTGTTTTTGTTGTATGAACGATAAAGACACTCCCCGAAGGCTTTGGGGAGTGTTACCGATGTTGATGGCCCTTTGCCGGATATAGATCCGGTACGTTCCGGTAACAAAGCACTATGTTAGGTGAGTTGACAATTGGGTTGGAGAAGCTATATATTGTGCTGGAAACCCCTTGAGAGGGTTGCGAACACAACCCCTTGAAATTGGATTTACCCAACTGAGACATGCCTTTGGTGTATGATAAATGCTTTGCGCTGACTATAATCTACTTCAATTCTTACATGTCGATAACTACATGCTTTCTTACAGACTAGTTAAAAATAGAAAACATTTCAAGATTAAACTTATATAAGCTGTTATTAAAGTTAGTAACACTACTGAATTGATTTGCTAGATGTATAGTCCTAGTTATAGGTTCATTCATGGCATAATTCGTTTTATGAGTTATTTCGATAAATAATCTACTACGCCGAAGATCACACAGTGGAAAATATGGAATGAACAAAGTAAATAAATCAGAGCAATTCGTGCTAAAGTTTATCACATTATAGGCAAGCATGAGTGAGATAAAAGTCTTCTGTCATGCAAAGCCTGACTATGATGGGAGGCCGTCTGGCCAGTGAAGCATACGTAAAGCAATTTTGTAAAATTTTTTAGAACTTTCTCAATTTTATAGGAGTTAGATTCATAGAAAGGATTCCATATTATTGAGCAATATTCAACACCACTTCTGACCAAGTATATATAAAGTGCCTTCAACGTCATAGGGTCCTTAAAGTCACTGGTGTTACGTCTACTGAACCCAACAATTGCAAAAAATTTTGAAACAACGAAATCAATGTGACTAGAAAAAGAGGGTTTGGAGTCAAAAATTACACCCAAGTTTTTACTCTCTTGACAACAATTAAGAGATTTAGCATTTAGTTTGTAGATAAAGTATGTGGCAGTTGTCTTTATGGAATATGACACAACACAGCATCTGTTTGAATTTAAAAATAAATTATTGTCTGCGCACCATCCGGCAAAAGAGTTCAGATCAGAACCGTTAGAAATAAAATAAATAAATAAATGTAAGGCGCGATAACCTCCGAAGAGATTTTAGGCCGAGCTTCTCTTCCAATTTACGTCGTGCTCCTTTTATTTAATTTTTCCTACAAATTGGCAGTACGGGACCTACTTGTTTTATGCCGGCTCCGAACGGCATATGCGAGGCAGATGAGTTTTCACTGAGAGCTTTTCATGGCAGAAATACACTCGGAGTGCTTGCCAAACACTGCCGAGGGGCGACCCCGCTTAGAAAAATTTTCTTCTAATTGAAAAACCTGATTTCTAAAATTTTGATGTTCCTTTGCCCGGGGTGTGAACCCAGGGCATTCGGTGTGGTAGGCGGAGCACGCTACCATCACACCACGGTGGCCGCCAATAGTTTGACAAATAAATAGTATTTTTTGTGAAATATATAGTTTTAATGTTATATTTCAATCATTAAAGGGGAGGAGTGATGGGAAAACATATTGAGTAAAAAGTGCTAGGTTAGGTTAGGTTACAAGGGCTGAGCTGAACACTATGGTAACAAGCTCACTACTTAGGCCACCAATGGGCCCATTGTAATACCCTGTACGGTCTCAAAAAAGGACCCCTACCCTGCCTAGAGCGGGTCAAACCACCTCGTGGAAATTATAAATTTTGCCAGAGCCTTTACTTCATAGCAAGAGACCTCAGCGAGGTCAAGTAGAAAAGGTTTACCGAGGATAGCCATCCTACGCCTACTAAGCGTTGGACAGTGACAGAGAAGGTGCTGGACGCTCTCTTCCTCTTCTGTACATCTGCAGCTGCGACAATAGTCGAAGGTCGCTACCCCCATTCTAGCACCGTGCTGGCCTATTAAGCAATGCCCGGTTAGAACCCTTATCAGGGACGATAGAGCTGATTTGTTTAGAGTCAGAAGCGCTTCTGTGCACCCCTTGTCATATGAGGGCCAGGTTTGCCTGGATGTCTCACACGAAGATATGGCTGACCATAGTCCATTTGCGATTCTTAAAGTGCTTGTGCTCACACGAAGCCTGAAAGTGGCCATGGGTATGCCTACCGAATCATTTCCCGGAAGGATATGGTCGGTGGTGCCTCTTCTGGCCAGCTCGTCTGCTCTGCAATTGCCTCCAATATTCCTGTGCCCAGGTACCCATATAAGGCTGATACTGAAGTGCTGAACCATCTCGTTAAGAGATCTGCGGCATTCAGTGACCGACTTTGCGTTGTCGACGAATGAGTCCAGGGCCTTTAATGCGGCCTGGATGCCAGAGATTATAAAAACCCGTTTACCATCCTTAGGCATAGACCCGAGATGGTTCACAGCCCTGTGTATTGCCAGCATTTCCGCTTGGTAAATAAAAGTAAAAAAAGTGCTAAGTCAAGAGAAAAAATTTGTTTTGAGTGAGGAAATTGTGCTAAGTCATAAAATAGCTGCTGGGTTAGCATACATGATTTTTATTTATCTTTTTCAAATATTCTACACTCAGAAGTATTGCAACTAAGGTATCCCCATTCACAGTTTTGAAAAAAAGGTTATTACAAAAATTATTCAGTTTTTTTCGTCTCCTGTAAAATTCGTAAAAAGTGACTTAGCACATTTTCACATTAAGCTAACGGTATGAAACCGTGTTGGCATGGAGATAAAAGGGAACTGCACTGATATTAAAGTCTACTGGTAACAATATGTTCAAAAACTTTAGGAATATCTGAAAGTTTAGCAATGCCCCTGTAGTTCTCGACGTTCGGCCCACTACCTTTTTTATGCAAGGGTATAATAAAAGACTGTTTCCAAAGTGTCGGGAATGACGCAGATCCCAGAGATAATTCAAATAATTTTATAGTAGGCTCATATATATTTGAAGCGCAGTACTTAAGCACGAACACCATCTGGCC
Source organism: Eurosta solidaginis (assembly GCF_040869045.1). Taxonomy (NCBI): domain Eukaryota; kingdom Metazoa; phylum Arthropoda; class Insecta; order Diptera; family Tephritidae; genus Eurosta; species Eurosta solidaginis. The sequence continues at coordinate 96,124,389 of NC_090322.1, forward strand.
CTCCCGGTGAAAACGTGGGTTTAAAAGATTGAAGACTCTGAAAAACAATATTGCTTTCAACAGCAGCATTCAGAATTGAATTCCAGCTGTATAAGCGATACGGGTAATGACCGGAATGAAAACTGCTGGAGGAGTACGTTGACTTAAAGAATTCTGAAAATAGTTCTGCAATGTCGACATCAGTGCTAGCTTTTTTATGTCCAAAAATAAATGAGATAGGATACCTAGAAGTTTTCCGTTTGGAATTTACAAAACCGTGAGACTTTTTTGGATTTTTAAAAAATTGAGCTTTAAAACAACTTAAGTATTCTTTATAACGAAGCTGATTAAGACGGTGAAAATTAGAACAAGCTACTAGATATTTTGAAAAGTCTACAGATGCTCCAGATTTCTTGAATCTTTTATAAAGCCTTGATTTAATATTATTAAGTCTAAGAAGTTGCCTTGAAAACCAAGGCGGTGAGTAATGGCTTTGTATTCTCTGCATTTACTTTTTTCATATTCACGCTATCAATCTGTCTCTATTCTCAAATCGCCTCTTAATCTCTTTTATTTGCGTTTTTTTCTATCTCCTTATGCTTTCGTTTGCTTGAGTTTCATAAGGTATGTAAGCTTGTTCGCTGTCAAAGCGCAGTGTCTATGTTGTTCTGAGCTGCAACAGCTGTATGCGTTCTAAGGGCTATGACAGCACATACAATATGATACGTTTACTAAGCAAGCAAAGGAACGGCTCACCTTAATGCACAAAGCCTATCACCTAAAATAGACGAGTTTCGGCATATTTCTGAGTCATCTGAGTCATCAGAAATATATGTTGTGTGCGTTTCCGAGACTTGGTTCTCTCAGTGGCACAGTGATGCAGTGTTCTGCGTTGATGGGTATAAACTTTTTCGTGCAGATAGAATCGGACATGGTGGTGGGGTTGCTGTATTTGTTAAACATGGATTATGTTGTAAAACTGTTTGTACATCTGAATCCTTTTCTTCTATAGAGTACATTTTTGTTGAAATAAATTCCCATCATGACAAAATACTCAGAGGTTGTGTGTACAGGCCAAACAAATACGTTGCTTTTGATAACTTTTTAGAAGATATTCACGACTGTACCTTAAATAATAATAATATTGTAGTTGTTGGAGATTTCAATAGTGACCTGCTTCGTGAAAACAAATTTTCTTTAGCTATGCAAACCCTTGCACTTTTCCCAGTAAATACCATAACGCCAACACATTTCACTCAAACTAGCAGTACTCTTTTAAATATATTTTTTGTTAATGAATTATCGAATATTCAACTCTACGACCAGCTTTCAATGCCAAACTTCTCCAATCATGACCTAATTTTTATATCATTTGACTTCGACCGCACGTGTGAAGCAGTTGCCTATTCATACCCGGATGTCGTGCATATTAATCATGTGCAACTCGAAGAAGCTGTTGATAGTATTCCTTGGGAAACTGTTTATATCTTAAATACTACCGACGAGCAGATCCGTTTTCTTCAAAATAATATCGCTTCACTTTTTGACCAACCTGTGCCTATTGTAGTAAAACACTCAAAAAATCGTAAGCGGCCTTGGTTCAAAAACTACATAAAGAGGTTTATCCAAAAGCGCAACATAGCTTATCGGAAATGGAAACGATTTAAATGTACTGTAACATACAATGTTTTCAAGGGTCGCAAAAAAGAAGGTACCAAGGCTATAAAGCTGCAAAAGTACAGCAATAGGGTAGAAGAAGACTTGGAAACACATTCGGGATATTGGCATCGGTAGCAAATGTAGCGATATCTTTGAAAATGTAGATGTAAATAAATTAAATGAGCAATTTGTTCAATCATCTAGCTGTGACAGTAACTTATGCCATGAAAGGTATGACGATTATTTGTGTGGTGCGATACCCGAATTCTCTTTTTCGAACGTTGATGACTGTGCAGTCGTTGAGTCTGTCCTTGGTGTAAAGTCCAATGCTATTCGTCTAGACGGAATTCATTCAAAATTTTTTAATGTCCACTCCCTAAAATTTTACCGTTTGTTACCTATGTTTTTAATACTATATTGACCACGTCCATTTTCCCTGATTGTTGGAAAGTTGCGAAGATCATTCCGAAGAAGAAAACCAACGGAAAGTACAGACCCATCGCTATATTGCCATTCCTGTCCAACGTCCTTGAACGTATAATGCATAACCAGATAAATTCATTTCTGACCCGCATCTCACTTTTAAATCGTAACCAGTCTGGCTTTACAAGCGGTAGAGGCTGTACCACTGCTTTAATTAAAGTCTCTGATGACATCAGGCTAAGCATTAACAACAACCTTGTTACTTTTCTAACGCTCCTGGACCACTCCAAAGCATTCGACACTGTAAACCACAATCTTCTTACTCTAAAGTTAAAAAACTTGTTAAATTTTTCACCTCCTACTTTACATTTAATAAACTCCTACCTCAGTGAGCGATCGCAAGCTGTGTGAAATGGGAGCTACATATCAAATTATCTACCGATTTCCAAGGGTGTTCCTGAAGGCTCGATTCTTGGTCCATTATTGTTTCTGTTGTATGTTAATGACCTTCAACGTGTGTTGAGGTACTGTGATATTCATGTTTATGCAGACGATGTGCAATTAAATGTCAGTTGTCCTCTTTTATCTGTTAATAGTTGTATTAGTTATCTTAACATTAACTTAGAACATGTAAACAAGTGGGCAAGTGATAATGGCCTACTTTTAAACCCAAATAAATCACAGTGCATAGTAATCTATAAGAAAATCATATCGCTTGATAGTTTCAATTAAATAACTCAGTCGTAGGATATGTAAACACCGCAAAAAATCTTGGAATGATTTTTAATAGGAATTTGACATGGAATAACCATATTTATAGGGCAATAGGCAATGCATTCCTCGCTCACTTTGGACTACCCAACACTTTACCCCAGTGAAAATTCGACTGCTGTTAGCTAAAACATATCTGGGTCCCACCTTATTGTATGGATGTGAACTTTATGCCAATTGCGATAGCTTGTATCGTAGTAAACTAAATGTCCTCTGTATATTCTCGCACGGTGCGTGGTAGCACGGAGAATATATATATATGGAAAAAGAAATAAAAGGCAAATGGTTGTATTAGTATAATGACAATAACTGATTTATTGAATGTTAATTTGGTACAATATTTTACCTTTGATGTTTGATGTGGCGTGGCAGCAGCAGCAACTTTCTTCCTCCGTGGTTGAAATGGAACAGAAAACAAGAAAATGATCTCCGTTGTGTCAGACCGGAGATCGTGCGGGGGTTTTCCAAGGGATATTTGTTATCCGATGGAAAACTCAGTCACCCGTGTTATGCTGCTTATATGCGTGAGTGACTATAGGGTATATGCATGTGTGTTAGCAATACATGACAGTGTATTTATGTAAATACATATGTGCAACTAAATGAATTATGCATTGGGGTGGCCGTGTAAAATAGATATAAATATTTAGGTTCTGACCTAACATGCCGGCCCCTTGCGTTAAGGAACATCTGTTGGAGGAATTCCATGCTTCAGCTGTCACGCACAGTAGTACTTAAAAACTAGATTTAATTTTTTGTTTATTTTGAATAAATATGTGTTGGCTGATCGCGCCCGTACTTCATCGATAATAGAGGCCGCTGTAGGAAGAAAAGAAGCAACATATTAAAGCTGGAAACAAGAACGGGTTACAATTCAACGCACTTTATTAGAATAAACCGCGTTTGGATTTCGTGTTCTTCGTAGTCTGAACGAAGAGGGCATGTCTCCGTTCCAGATTTCGACTAATGTAAGATTATTTTCCATCTGGACAAAGAGGCCAAGTCTCCGTTCCAAATTTTAACTTTATGAGATTTAAGGTTATATCCAGACGGAAAGAACGGGTCTCCGTGCCAGATTGGATTTATTTTGTTATTTTTGGTTTTAATTTTGATAAAATGTTTTATTTTAAAATGAATATTGGTTCGGTGGCGAACGCTTTAATAATTTTGAGTTATTTCGTAAAGTTATATTGACCCTCTAGCATGCCTTTATGTGGCTGGCAACTCCACTTTCTGTGCTAAGGCCGAAAACTTGTAATTTGGACTACGACCGAAAAATTTGTATTTCGAATTGGTCGAAAGTTTGTAGCTTTATTTTTATTTTGTGACTACTTTTGTCACAAGATTCCTGCCACCCAAGAAAGGTTTCACATTTCAGGCTAGTTTTTGTAGTATTCTACAAAAACTCTTGTTCCGGCTCGAAGGACCAATATACATTCTCGTACGGTGCGTGTTAGCACGGAGAATATATATATATATATATGGAAAAAGAAATAAAAGGCAAATGGTTGTATTAGTATAATGACAATAATTGATTTGTTGAATGTTAATTTGGTACAATATTTTACCTTTGATGTTTGATGTGGCGTGACAGCAGCAGCGACTTTCTTCCTCCGTGGTTGAAATTGAACAGAAAACAAGAAAATGATCTCCGTTGTATCGGACCGGAGATTGTGCGGGGTTTTCCAAGGGATATTTGTTATCCGATGGAAAACTCAGTTACCCGTGTTACGCTGCTTATATGTGTGAGTGACTATATGAGGGTGTATGCATGCGTGTTAGCAATACATGACAGTGTATTTATGTAAATACATATGTGCAACTAAATGAATTATGCATTGGGGTGGCCGTGTAAAATAGATATAAATATTTAGGTTCTGACCTAAACATCCTCTATAATAATATAGCCAGATATCTGTATAGTGTTGGTCGTTACGAGCACATCTTCATTTTCGCCAAGCGGATTTTTTCTATTAAATTCGATAACCTGTTACAATTAAAGTACCTAACACTGCTTCATAAGATCATCGCATCTCGAGAACCTGAATATCTCATGGACCGCCTTAAATTTAACAGATCACCTCGATCGTTCAACTTAACTACTATGAAGTACAACTGCCTAGTTACTGAACGTCAATTTTTTGTCTACGCTGTTCGCCTTTGGAACGCTCTGCCCCAAAAACTTACCGCCATACAAAATGCGCTGCGCTTCAAGAATGAGCTTATAAACTACTTTCGTCAATAACAAGTAAATAAGGCTAAGTTCGGCTGTAACCGAACATTACATACTCAGCTGAGAGCTTTGGAGACAAAATAAGGGAAAATCACCATTTAGCAAAATGAACCTATGGTAACCCTGGAATGTGTTTTGTATGACATGTGTATCAAATTAAAGGTGTTAATGATTATTTAAAACGTAGTGGGCCTTAGTTCTATAGGTGGACGCCTTTTCGAGATATCGCAATAAGGGTGAACCAGGTGTGACTCTAGAATGTGTTTTTACGATATGGGTATCAAATTAAAAGTATTAAGTAATTAGGGTTTTAAAAGGGAGTAGCCCTAAGTTGTATATGTGAAGGCGTTTTCGAGATATCGACCAAAATGTGGACCAGGGTGACATAGAACATCTTCTGTCGGGTACCGCTAATTTATTTATATATGTCATACCACGAACAGTATTCCTGCCAAGATTCCAAGGGCTTTTGATTTCGCCGTGCAGAACTTTTTCATTTTCTTCTACTTAATATGGTAGGTGTCACACCCATTTTACAAAGTTTTTCTAAAGTTATATTTTGCGTCAATAAACCAATCCAATTACCATGTTTCATCTCTTTTTTCATATTTGGTACAGAATTATGGCATTTTTTTCATTTTTCGTAATTTTCGATATCGGAAAAGTGGTCGTGGTCATAGTCGGATTTCGGCCATATTTTATACCAAGATAAAGACTTCAGATAAGTCCGTGAACTAAGTTTAGTTAAGATATATCGTTTTTGCGCAAGTTATCGCGTTAACGGCCGAACGGAAGGACAGTCGGTCGACTGTGTATGGCTTCAACCGATTTCGCCCATTTTCACAGAAAACAGTTATCGTCATAGAATATATGTCCCTACCAAATTTCACAAGGATTGGTAAATTTTTGTTCGACTTATGGCATTAAAAGTATTCTAGACGAATTAAATGAAAAAGGGCGGAGTTACGCCCATTTTGAAATTTTCTTTTATCTTTGTATTTTGTTGCACCATATCATAACTGGAGTCGAATGTTGACATAATTTACTTTTATACTGTAAAGATATTAAATTTTTTGTTACAATTTGACTTTAAAAACATTTTTTTTTTAAAGTGGGCTTGTTCGTCATCCGATTTCGCTAATTTTTCTTTAGCACACATATAGTAATAGGAGTAACGTGCCTACCAAATTTCATCATGATATCTTCAGCGACTGCCAAATTACAGCTTGCAAAACTTTTAAATTACCTTCTTTTAAAAGTGGGCGGTGCCACGCCCATTGTCCAAAATTTTTCTAATTTTCTATTTTGCGTCATAAGGTCAACGCACCTACCAAGTTTCATCGCTTTATCCGTCTTTGGTAATGAATTATCGCACTTTTTCGGTTTTTCGAAATTTTCGATATCGTGGTTGTAGTCCGATTTCGGTCATTTTAAATAGCGATCTGAGATGAGCGCCCAGGAACCTACATGCTAAATTTCATCAAGATACCTCAAAATTTACTCAAGTTATCGTGTTTACAGACGGACGGACAGACGGACGGACGGACATGGCTAAATGAAATTCTTTTTTCACCCATATCATTTTGATATATAGAAGTCTATATCTATTTCGATTAGTTTATGCCGTTACGGATTACCGTTATGCGAACAAAGTTAATATACTCTGTGAGCTCTGCTCAGCTGAGTATAAAAAGGCAATGTGCACTTTCTCTTACATTCTTCTTCTTTGCATTTTATTACATCCTCAGACTTGTTATTCTCTGTTAAACAAATCTGTTAAGCATATTCACTTGTCAAGTTTATTTTTTAATGTTATTTTTTAAGTTAATTGTAAGCTCAAACATAGCCGGCTGGAAGAGGACTGGGATGCCTACAGATGTAGCTTTAACAAATACAAAAGGCTGCATCAGGAAGGCAAAAAGGATATCATGGTAAGAATACTGTGAGAACTTGGTGACGACAAATGAGGCATCAAGACTTCGCAAAATACTATCAGGATCTAGTTCAGCCCCTAGTAGCCTTGATGGATACACACTTTCCGGGATGCACGGATACGATAGGCAAGACGATGCCAGAAAACCCCGCATACCCTCCGAAAACCGACGTCACGGACATAAGGTCAACTATAAAATATCATGGGCTATAAAATCATTCGAACCCTACAAATCGGCGGGAAAGGATGGTGTGATATGGGTATGTTACAAACCGCTTTCGACGAACTGATACCACATCTACACGGCATCTTCTCAAGATGCCTACAAGATGGTTATGTACCCGAAGCCTGGAGAAATGTACCGGTTTTCATTCCCAAAGCAGGAAAACTTAACCACTCGGAAGCCAAGGACTATAGACCAATAAGCCTCTCCTCCTTTAACCTTAAAACACTGGAGAGACTTATCGATCTACATATTAAAATCAATGCCAATCTCTTGCAGATAGATGCAGCTCAGCATGCATACCAAAATGGCAAATCAGTTGAAAGCGCCCTTCATGAGACAGTCAGTGCGATCGAGAACTCACTAAGCTGCAAGGAATACACGTTGGCAGCTTTCCTCGACATTGAGGGTGCCATCTGCAAGGCTCGATTCTATGCTTAGGAGTAGAGTTGCCAACGCGACTTTAGGGACTTGTTCTATTGGCAAAATGACCACCAGAGGCAACCCCCAAGGCGAGGTGCTATCGCTTCTTCGCTGGATACTTGTGGTCAACGAAGTTCTTGAAATCTGTAGGAGAAAAGGAAGAAAGGTAGTTGCATACGCCGATGACTTAGTGATTCTGACCACAGGTAAATTCTTGTAAACTATCAGCGAACTCATGGAATCGGTACTTTGCGACATTTCGCGATGGGCAGGGCAAAATGGGCTGGAGGTAAACCCAACAAAAACCGAACTTGTCCTGTTCACGACAAAGACAAAGATACCCTCCTTTAACTTACCGAGGCTAAACGGCACAACTTTAGACTTCTCTTCTGAAGCGAAATATCTTGGAATTATACTCGATTCCAAATTAAGCTGGAGAAGGAACGTTGAGATGATATCTAAGAAAGCTTTAGCAGCACACTACGCCTGCAAAAGGGCTTTTGGGCGGAACTGGGAACTGGCACCATATGTCATTCATGGCATGTACAGTACAGGCATTCGACCGATACTAACATATGGAGCTCTGGTCTGATGGAAGGCGCTAGACAAAAAGAGTAATCCACAGAGGATCGGGAAGGTACAAAGGCTGGCATGCCTTATAATACATCCTTATACGATATCGTGCCTGTTTTTTATGGAAGAAATAATGCCGTCATATTAAACAATAAATTAACTTGTATCTCTTAGGTTAGATAGGCGAGTATTGCATTACGTATAGTGGCAAAAGTACATTCAAGACTGATACAGCTATACAAGTTATTGTAGTGCGAGCACCAGATAAGCAGAGGATTATTTTTAGCAAAGTTTCGACGACAAAGGCGTAAATAAGAAGAAACGTAGTGTCTCGAAATCCTAGGAGGAACTCAGGGTTCAGGAGGTCAGCAGAATCAATTTCCCCAATAATGAGCTTATGGATGAACAATACCCCCAGTACTATTCGCAGGTTTTCCAGATTGGGTAAGCTAATAAGAAGAAGTCTACTTCTATATGGAGGAAGGTGGAGACTTGAGTCTCAATTAAGGCCACGAAATGCGTCTGTGTCTGCCGAAAAAAAAAAAATAGAAATACTTAAAATGGTCACACTTTTGTCTGATGTCCCGTGTAAAGCGTAGTTTCACCAAAGAATATTTTCTGGGCTAACTCATTATACTAGTAATATATATATATGTATTTTTAGTATTTCTTATGCTTTTTTCTAATTCAGTTGAACTGTTGTAAATGAACGAATTTGCATGCTTTAGGGTGGTTATAACCCAGCATTCGTTCATTTACCGCAGTGCAACATGTTCCTGGAAAATTTAAAAAGTAAATAATTAATATTTTTGTTAAGTTAGGATTTATTTTAAATGTGGAAAATTTATTGCGAAGTTTAGAATCAGTTTTAAGTGAGCGGTTGTATTAAAAAAAATGTAGTAATAATACTTTTAAAGATATGTAAATATATAAACCTAAACGCAAGTAATAGATATACATAATTTTAATTTTGTTTTATAATTTTTTTTCTTCATAGCATAATTACAATCCACTTATTTATTTAATCTTTACTATTCTATTTTTGTGAACAATCTTATTGGCTTTAGTAATTTCATCATAAATTGTAACATTAGGGCCATCTGTTTCCTTTATTATGTATGGGACTTGATATATATTTTCATGTTTATCTTTCGGTTCTTTTTCTACTAAAACTTTATCATTTATATTAATTTCTAAGGTCTAGCTGTTTTATCATGCAATTATTTATTTCTAATTTTATGTTTATTAATTAAATTATAGCCATTTTATGAGATTTTTGCATTCTAAATTTTAATTCTTTTACGTAATTTTCTACATTATATATCGGATCAATTTGTTCTCTTTGGAATTCATATGGCAAAGTAGATTTTCTGCCAAATATTAGTTCAAAAGGATAAAATTTATTGTCAAAAACCGAGCCAGTTGTAGTATTGTGTAAAAACGCGAAGTGTTTTAAATATGTATCCCAATCTGAATACGTTTCATTTAGATAAGCACGTAAGTATTCGTTAAAGACTCTTTGATGTTGTTGTTGTTGTTGTTGTAGCAATGCTCGCCCCACCTAATAGCCGCGACCGATCACAAATTGTAATCAATATCCTCTAACGGGAGTCCAAGGAAACTTGCCGTTTCAACAGGGGTGGACCATAAGGAAAGAGGTGTTAGAGGCGTTGGTTCCACATTACAATTAAAGAGATGGTTGGTGTCATGTGGGGACACATTGCAATCAGGGCATACATTTTGCATGTCGGGGTTGATTCTGGATAGGTAAGAGTTTAACCTGTTACAGTATCCAGAACGAAGTTGAGCAAGAGTGACACGCGTTTCCCTGGGGAGTATGCGTTCCTCTTCTGCGAGTTCTGGATATTTTTCTTCAAGTACTGGATTCACCGGGCAATTCCCGACATAAAGGTCCGACGCCTGTCTATGGAGTTCACCAAGGACCTGCTTGTGTTTTTCCGCTTCATACGGCTGGGTTCTCAGGTGCCGTATTTCCTCAAAATGCTTACGGAGGTGACTCCTTAGGCCCCTAGGCGGTGCTGGTTCGTCAATCAGATGTCTGTTGGGATGCCCAGGTTTCTAGGTATTCAACAGAAACTGTTTGGTCAGCATCTCATTTCTCTCCCTGATGGGGAGTATTCTCGCCTCATTATGCAGATGGTGTTCTGGGGACATAAGAAGACAGCCCGTGGCGGTTCTGAGAGCAGTATTTTGGCAGGCCTGTAGTTTCTTCCAGTGGGTGGTTTTTAGGCTTGGCGACCATATGGGTGACGCGTAGCACGTAATCGGCTGGCTAATTGCTTTGTATGTGGTCAAGAGCGTTTCTTTATCTTTTCCCCAGGTACTGCCAGCAAGGGATTTGAGGATTTTATTACGGCTCTGAATTCTTGGAACAATTGCGGTTGCGTGCGCACCAAAATGTAGATCCTGATCAAACGTCACACCCAAGATTTTGGGATGTCGGACAGTCGGTAGCGTAGTGCCATAGACGTGGATGTTCAATATGGTCGACATTTGGGGCGTCCATGTTGTAAATAAGGTCGCGGAAGATTTAGTCGGTGACAATGCCAGGTTTCGCGAGGCGAAAAAACTGGAGAGATCAGGGAGATAGCCGTTTATTTTATTGCATAGATCATCGATCTTTGGGCCTGGGCCTGTGGCCATTATTGTGCAGTCATCGGCGTAGGAAACGATTGTGACTCCTTCCGGTGGTGAAGGTAGCTTAGATATGTAGAAATTAAACAAAAGCGGGGATAGGACACCACCCTGTGGCACCCCTTGTTTAATTCTCCTTTGTTTTGATGTTTCGTTTCTGAATTGCACCGATGCCTGCCGACCACCCAGATAATTTGCGGTCCACCTTTTAAGACATGGGGGAAGGGTAGACCCTTCCAGGTCTTGCAGTAACGAGCCATGGTTGACCGTATCAAAAGCTTTTGATAGGTCTAACGCTACGAGTACTGTTCTATGGTGGGGATATTGATTCAAACCGCAATTTATCTGGGTGCTAATGACATTTAGCGCGGAGGTAGTGCTATGGAGTTTTCTGAAGCCATGCTGATGAGGGGCTAGCTGCAAATGTGCTTGGAAATAAGGGAGCAAAATGGCTTCAAGCGTCTTTGCCACTGGCGATAGGAGAGATATCGGACGATATGACTCACACGTAGGTGCTGGTTTCCCAGGCTTTAGTAGCGGGACCACCTTGGCCATTTTCCATTTCTCGGGTATTGCAAAGGTGGAAAGAGACAGGTTGAAGACATGCGCTAAATATTTGAAACCCTCTTTCCCTAGGTTTTTAAGCATCGGCATGGCTATGCCGTCTGGGCCCACTGCTTTGGATGGTTTAGCGCGACCAATGGCGTCCTCAACCTCTCTAGCGGTGATGGTAATTGGTGACGCGCTGAGTTTGTGTTTATGTGCGTGTCTATTGGCTCTCCGTCTATCTTTGTCGACCGTAGGATGCATTATATATTGTCGGCAGAAAGCGCTCGCGCATTTTTTCGCATCCGACAGCACCTTATCGCCAAAGGCGATAGAAACTTTGCCTTTGTGCTTAGTCGGATTCGATAGGGACTTTACGGTGGACCAAAGTTTACCTACACCGGTAGAGAGGTTACAACCTCTTAGGTGCTCTTCCCATTTCGCCCGCTTGTGTTCGTCCACAAGCAATCTGATGCGTTGGTTTATATCCCTTATTTGGGGGTCGCCTGGATCAAGCTGTCTTATAAGGTCGCGTTCCCTCGCTAAGCTCGCGGCCTCCGCCGGGAAGTGGGGCCGGATTTCGGGAATTCTCCCGGCGGGAATGAAATGTGCCGAGGCGGATTCAATGACCTTACGGAAGGCACGCTCCCCTTGGCGGGCATCAGTCGGGATAGGGAGGGCAGCAAAGCTGCTGTCTGTTGCAGATTTATATTCTTCCCACTTTCCTTTTTTGAAGTTTATGAAAGTGCGTTTTTCGGTGACGATGAAGTCGGCGGTACGCTCGAACGAAATAAGTATGGGCAGGTGATCGGATGCCAATGTTACCATCGGCTGCCAGTTGACGCAGTTTACGAGTTCTGCGCTCACGATTGAGATATCTGGCGAGCTATGACAGCTTCCTACCATACGTGTGGGGGCGTCTCCGTTTATTGTGCAGAACGTCGTTTCGTCTATTTGATCCGCCAACATCTCACCCCTACTGTCCGCCCGCAAGTTTGAATGCCATAGGTCGTGATGGGCATTGAAATCGCCTAAGATAATGCGATTGTTGCCAGTGAGTAAGGCCTCGATATTAGGGCGGTATCCACTGGGGCAACAGGTGACAGGAGGGATGTAGATGTTGATGATTTCTAGATTTGCATCGCCTGACCGGACAGATAGGCCTTGACGTTCTAAGACATTGTCACTGCGGTCGATGCCAGGATCAAATATATGATATTGCACAGAGTGGTGTATAATAAACGCGAGGCCGTCTCCATTTCCGCTCTCGCGGTCTTTCCTGTGGACATTATAACCAGAGCAGGTCTGCAATGCAGATCTTGCTGTGAGTTTAGTCTCTTGAATCGCAGCAATGCGGATGTTGTGCCGCTTCATGAAATCGACTATCTCCGTAATCTTCCCAGTTAGTCCATTACAGTTGAACTGCAGAATTCTGAAGTGCATGAGGGGTGACACCGCCACTCTAGGGGTAAGTGAGGGGTGACTACGCCTAGGTTGTGGAAGGCCAGGACGCAATTGCTGTTGTGGCCTTGGGACTGGGCGCCCTTGGGCAAGCATTGGGGTACCCGGATGATTTGGGTTTGCGACCTGGCAACATGGCGCGATGAAACCCGTCGAGGGGTTGCCGTCGCGGAGACCAGAACATCTAGGAAAGTGGCACCACCCAAGGCAGGAGCTGCATTGAGCGGATGTCGCAAACCTATATATTCTGTGCTGGCAGACGGTGCAAACGGAGGCAGGGACTAAGAGTCTGTTTCCCTGACCTGCACGATTGCTGCCAGAAAAGAGGGGGGGGGGGGGGGGGGGGGGGGGGAAGAAGACGGGGGCAGGGGCTGATGCTCAGCATTGCTACCAGCTCTACTACGAAGGTAGTAGTTATGGTATCAGCTGTTTGAGTTGTTGGCGCCGTGGGGCGCGAGCAGCAGCGGGCACTTGTTGTGGCTGCTGGGAGGATGACAATTTGTGGGAGGGACGAAACAAATTAAATGGGGTCACACTGAAATGGCAGTCCTTGGTCGGGAAAAATCCCGAGTCGCTCCGGTACATAGAACCGACTGCCTTGGGAAGCGAAGACTCTTTGATATTTTTTTTTTTTTTTTGATATTTTTCAACAGTACCAACAGTTTCATGGTGGCAAGCTGTTGAGAAATCATGATTACTTAATATTTAAAAGTTTTTTCAGTTCAGAGAATAATTCATTTTTGTACTCGGTGCCTAAATCAGATCTAATTGCTTTCATGGTTCCATAAGTTAATATGAAACTTTCAAAAATAGCACATGCAGTTGTTTTTGCCGATTTGTCTGGTACGGCTATCGTCACCAAATATTTTCATAAATCTCAAATCATAGTAACAGCGAACTTGTTACCATATTTGGATTCTGGAAGTGGGCCTACTACTATGTTAAATGGTTTACAGGGTGTTGGAGTCAGAACAAGATTTTCCTTTGTTTTTGGCTTAACTTTATTTAAAAGGCATTTACTGCACTTTTTTACAAATTTCGCTATATCACGCGTCATGTTTTTCCAGTAATATTTTGTTCTTAATTTTGCATATAGTAGCGTCTTTATTATGTAATTCCGTTTGTTTAGTCTGTGATCGTGTTTTAACTGCTAAGACATGTGTTGAATTTTCTTCCTTTATGCATTTGATTTGTCCGAAATCATTACCTTTAATATACTCGACCTCGAAGTCAAATTCTTCAAGGTCAAGTCTCATTCTAGTGAGTTTGGAAGATGGGGTTTTCATGGCAAAAAGGTAAGTAAGTGGTTTATGGTCACTTTGATCCGAAATTTCGTACCATAAATATAGGGTCTGAAAAAGTTGATTTCCCAGTGTATAGCCGCTAGTTCTTGTTCCCTTGTCGATTTATTACTTTCGCCCTTCGTAAACGCTCGTGATGCATAAGCAACTGGTAGTTGTATACCATTGTATTCTTGACTCAATATGGCACCACACGCTTCTTTGCTGGCGTCAGTAGTGATGCAAAATAATTTTTTAAACTCTGGGTACTGGAGCAAGGGCGGTTTTAGGAGTGAGCTTTTTAGATATTGGAATGCTTCGTCACACTCCTTGGTCCATATGAAAACAGAATTTTTCCTTGTTAGTTTTGAGAGGTGCGTTGAATAGCGAGCAAAGTTTTTAATGAAGCGTCTATAATAATTACAAAAGGCCACGAACCGTCTTGTCTCATCGGCATTTTTCGGCGTTGGGTAGTTTTTTATTGCCTCATATTTTGTTTCATCAAGCAATATAGCGTTTGCTGTGCATTTGTGCCCCAGGTAAGTTACTTCATGGCTAAAAAATGTACACTTATCTTGGTGCAGCTGCAGATTATATTTTCTGCAAATGTCAAAAACCTCTTTTAAGTTATTAAGCATATGTTTCTCTGAACAACCGATGACAACTAAGTCGTCCATGTACAAAGAAACTTGAGAAGGAGAGAGTCCTGAAAAAGCCAATGACATCATACGCTGAAATGAATTTGGAGCTACTTTCGGGCCAAAGGGCAACCTTTTCAACCTGAACGAGCCCTGGCTTCTTGGGAACGACGTAATATCTCTCGAATCCTTTTCCAACTCGATCTGATGAAATCCGGACATGAGATCTAGGCATGAGAAATATCTCGCTCGTCCCAGTTGGTCTAAGATATCGCCGATCCGAGGCAGTGGGTATTTGTCAGCTACTAATTTTTTATTTATTTATTTGCCTATAGTCAATGACAAATCTCCATCGTTTTTCGGAGGAGTTTGGTAGAGATTTTTTTGGGTACGAGTAAAGCCGGACTATTGTACTCTGACACAGATGGCTCAACGATATCATCCTTAATTAATTTGTCTACTTGCTTAATTACTTCCTCTTTCTGTGAATGTGGTATCCTATAATTTTTTATCTAGACTGGCTTTGTATCTTTTAATTTCAGTTTCTGTTTATAAAAATTGTTTGAAGTTATTTTATCCGAGTCCAAAGCAAATATGTCTATATATTCCTGGCATAGGTTGCTTAGTTTATCTTTAACAAATTCGTATTTATGAGCCTTACAAATGCTTTTTTGGTTGATATTATGGTATTTGCAATGAAAATGCCTTTTTGAATTTCTTGATTTGGTATGACTAAGTTAACTTCCTTCGCGTTTATTTGTATTTCTCTAACGACTTCTGATCTTGCTGGCAAGGAAAATATGTAATTGGGAGTACTGTATGTCATATTAACAAACAATTTTCTGGAATTAATTGGCTGTATTATTAGCCAGTTTGTTTTACCAGTATAATCTAGTACGCAGTTATACTTTCTCATAAAATGTAATCCCAGTATTCCGTTGTAGGGTACCGGAAAACTATGATCTACTACTTGGAAGTTATGATTGAGCCAATAATTTCCTATAATGAGGTTACCGTTGTGAAGTTCCATATGGAACTTCTCCAGAAAAATCGTTCTGCGCGTACACTCGCACAAACGCCTCCCAACTTTCCTTCTTTGGTTGAAATTAGTACTCTTAGTTTAGTTTTGTGTTTGTTCAAAATACACGATTTATTTAAATAATTTCTTTCTTTCTAAATCTGTATATATATAGTTTCTCTCGATTAAACAGTTTAGTTTTCACTACTTAGTACATGTGTGTGACTTTTAGTTTTACTTATTAAAACTTAATTACTTTTTTAACGTATATATATTGTCTTTTATATCACGTCACTTCACTTCAAGTAGTTTAATTTATTTTTGCCTTTTTAATAATATTTCTTTTCCGCTCTCCAATGCGTGTCGCCAAATCGTCCAAAAATTTCCATAATGGCCGCCTTTTCTTTTTTTTGAGCCGACCTCCCCGTTTGCAACTTGTTTCAACACCTGTTGTCCATTCACAATAGACAACAGGGTTGCAACAAGTGGGAAACAGGGTGAGATCATAAGGCTGCTGTTACACCATCCCCCTTTTCGAAAAAAAAAGTTTGAAGTCGACAAGTTGATCAGGTTTGTCGGCTTCAACCTTTTTTGGGTGGTTTTTACATTCATCCCGATTGGGAAAAAATTAGGAACATGTTGAACTTTTGCGGCAGATATACCTAGGCTAACTTGGCTAGTTTAACTAATTACATTTATTTATATTTTAAGCCTACATATTTACATATATGAATATTAATAGCTTATATATACCTTTTTGTTTGTTTTCTTTGTACTTCAAAATTTCATTTATATCGGTTTTGTATGGTAATTTATACATACATTTTCTATTTGTTTATTTTACTTACGTTACGTGTTGTTTTCATCGTTTGACATATTTTTATTTAAATTTGCTTTTACTTAAATTAAGTATGGTTTTAAAGTATGATAAATTTTGGTTTAAATTTGCTTTATTAGCGTAATGAAATAGTAAAAAATTTTTTTTTTACTATCTCGAAATGAAATTGGGTACATTCGGTGGTATTTATCTAGGTACTCCTCTTATGCGGTTTTTATGTACCGTTTTGTATTTTTTGTTTTCATTATCCAGAATGGTTACATTTACACCGTCTATATTTGTTACTAGGTATGGACCCTGATATATGTTTTTATGTTTTTCCCGTGGTTGTTTTTGAACTAAAACCATATCGTTTATGTTTACTACTATTGGTCGTGCGTTTTTGTCACATGCATCTTTATTTCTTACTTTGTGTTTTTCTACTAACTCTTTAGCCAAGGCGTGGCATTTTTGCATTCGGTACTTTACTTCTTTTGAATAATTTTCGATATTATAAATTGGTTCAATTCTTTCGTTCTTCAGTTCAGATGGCACAATGGCCTTTTTACCAAAAATTAGTTCAAAAGGGGTAAGTTTATTATCGAATACCGTATTTGGCGTTGTGTTATGCCAAAACGTAAAATATCTCAAATATGTATCCCAATCATCAAAGGAATCATCAAGTACGCACGTAGGTACTCGTTTAAAACTCTATTGTTTCTTTCGACAGTTCCTACGGTTTCATGATGATATGGTGTAGAAAAGCTGTGATGAATATTTAATAAACCGGTTAAATTTGCAAAAATTTCATTTTTGAAT